>NW_026652297.1:29047969-29325195 GCF_009828535.3 Hylobates moloch | reverse complement strand
GCTCAGTTATGCCTACAAAATTTATCTATAATTTTGCATGTACTGATAAATTATGTTTATTTATTATTGTATAGTACTCTATTGTATGAATAACCCATGATTTATTTATACATTATTGTTAAATGATTTGAAATAAAAAATAATCCTACTATGACATTTTTGTGCATGTGTACATGTATTTCTATTGTAACTCTGCGAATATTATTTTTGTGTGTGTGTGTGCATGTGTGTGTGTGTCTGTGAGTGTGTGATTCTAATTTTTAATGAAGTAGGATCGCATTAGGCCGTTCCATGGGTCATGATGAACTAACCATCTGTAGCTGCTCAACGAGGACATGAGTGAGTAGACATAAGCCAGGCCAGAACTAACAAACCCAAATGTGGTGCTATCTCTGAGAGCTTAAACAAATAAGAATGAGAGTATCCACAAGTAGCATTAATTATTTCTTGATTTGAGCTGTCCGTTTACAGAGGAGTCTGATCTAAAGAGTGGTGCAAAATAAAGAACTTCTATATAGTGGAGATATGCCTGGTAATTAGAAAACAATGTCATGGTTCTAGGTGGTCCATGTTATTTTGAACAAAATAAAGACCAACATATGAAATAGAGAAAAGTGATCCAGTCCCCAAAGCAAATAACAATGCGGGTAAAGTTGTATGTCAGGGTCCTCTCTATTTCAGCTGGGCTTCGGCTCCAATTTCCAGTGCCATCAGGAAACTGGATTACAATTGCAGTGCAACTCAGGAAACAGAGGCAGAAGCCCAGGTATGTGGTCTGGAAACTCATGGTAGAGGTTAATGCAAGATTGCAACTCACTGACAAGAAGATGTCTATGAATCACTGCAAAACAAACTATGGGCTGGTTCAAGCATGACCAGTTCTTGACCCTATCCCAGGGTGGCTACCAGTTTTCTTTTGGTCTCCTTTGGTTTAATCTAAATTGGTCCAGAGCTGAGTCTTTACAGGATAGGCCCAAGAGCTATAGTCCAACCTGGAAGAATGGAGCAGGAATTAGCTCATAATCACGATACCCTAAGATGTTTCAAACCTATGTATTCAAAGAGAGATCATTCTAAATAGATTACCTATGCATTTTAAAGGCAAAATTAGGAATTTTATTGCCTTACTCTTTTGGAAACAATTTCCTTTGCTCAGGGAATGTAAAATTAAGACAGACAAACCTCTAACCTATGTGTAGGCTATAGGATCAGAAAGTTGCTGCCCTAGTGGAACCACAGTGGGAACTCAAGGGGAGGGAGTGTGGGCAAATTAAAGGCCTCAAAGAGAAAGCTTGTGATAAACATGTTATGCCCAGGGTATTCTAGTAAAAAATGCTACACACTGTAATACTGAATTCAAACAAGGAAATTAAGTAGCATACCTGCCCTTCTGTTCCTTTTTGCAGTTGTGAGAAAATGCATTCTATTTCCAGATTCCTAAGTTAATGAGTAATACATTGTGTTTTACAAAGGAGCCTCCTTGGAATGCAATGATTGGTTTGTATTCTAGGACACGAGAGCAACTTGGGAGATCTGGGGATGTATAAAATATTTACTCTCACTCCTTGATTGTTAATCTTTGCCTTCACTTTCCCCTGCTCTTCACTGGGCAATTTCAGTATTCATTAATTGTTTTAATAGAATATTGTCAGGAAGGGAATAAACAGGAAATCATAGAGTTAATAAAGATCTTTTTAACAAGGTCAAATTTAATAACATGTACTTGTATTTTCTATATGCCAAGCTCTGCCCTAATTGCTTTACTTATATTTACTCAGCTAATTATTATTACAATCTTATGATGTAGGTACCATTATTACAACGTACCTTTGATGAGAGTGCGGTACAGAATGATTATGGAACTTAACCAGGTTTACATGTATAAGTAGTGAAGAGTCAGACACAGGTTTACTGGCTCAACCTATGCACTTAACCACCATACTATGCTGCCTTTTAATTATGTGTGAGCACTACAGGCAATAGGAAGACCAAGCCCTAATTTATTCAATAGACCTAACTTTAGTGTCATCTATGAATTAGATACTGCTGTGATCTAAGTGTGGTAAATATGACCAAGACATGTTGTCATCAGAATTGATAGATATATGCTTCAAACTACAGATGTGAAAATAGGCACCTGAGTTCAAATTTTATGTCCAATATTTTCAAAGAATCAGAGCAGAGCTAGGAGCAAACCTATGGTTCGTTTAGCGCCTGGCTTAAACTTTAACTGTAGCCTCATAGATTTTAACCACAATATTTTACAGAAGAACTTGTTCCTGCAACTCTTTCATATCTGCTGGTAAAATTCCTTTGTCACGATTTCGTTTCTTGTTCTTATTCTGCTCATAGTCTAACTGGGTTTCCAATGACTATCTATTCCTGAGCTGGGGGTAGATGAGAAAACTCCTAGGTTTTAGATCCACCTTGTAGCACCTTGACTTTGTTTAAATGTACCATTCTCAAATATTGAGTTTTGGGAGCTGCGAGACTGGAGTTGAAGGGAAATTGGTGCCGATTGCTAGAGGTCACTGCAATGTAAATCAGACTAACATCTATGCTGTGTTTATGCAAAGTCACACAACATAATCAATGAAGCTGAAGGAAATGAATATGAAAGCAGTCATTGTGTTGGCCACTGTACAAAAGTGTTGCAACACCATGACACTATCACCTACCCCGCTGAACCCCAGTAGATTTTTATTACATTACATAATACTGGGTGACTTAAGGCCAAGGGTTTATTAGGTTGCATGGAGGCATTGACATTTCAATGTGGTAATGAGTCTTCCACAAATCACAAACATCGGTTTCTGTGACTTTCACATCAATCTTGGTAATGTTTTTCATTTTGCCCTTTAAAAGAGACACCTGGTACTTTATTTATTTTTATTTTTATTTTTTTAGACAGGGTCTTGTTCTGTCACCCAGACCGGAAGGCAGAGACACAATTTCAGCTCACTGCAGCTTCAATCTCCCAGTTTCAAATGATCCTCCCACCTCAGGCTCCCGAGTATCTGAGACCACAAGCAAGCGCCGCCATGCTCGACTAACTTATTTATTTATTTTTTGTAGATACGAGGTTTGCTATGTTGCCCAGGCTGGTCTCAAACTCCTGGGCTCAAGCAATCTGCTTGCCCAAGCCTCCAAAAGTACTGGGATTATAGGCATGAGCCACCATACCTGGCCGAGACCTGGTGTTTTAGACAATAGTTCCCCGTGGCCCTGACGAGTCTACAATTCTGGAGCTGAGATGAATGGGTTTATGAACCTAGGACATGGACAAAACCCAGGAAATTTTAAAAGCTGTAACTCATCCCTGCCTCTGAGGCCATAGAATGACAAAGTCAGTTCTGTTCAGGCTCCTACTCCTTGCCAAAAACAAAACAAAACAAACAAACAAACAAAACAAAACCCCAAACACTATGACTTGCAAAATCACTTATAAAGATTTTCTCATTGAGCAAACAAAAAATATATAAAACATGTGGGAAATGCAAAATGTCGTATCAATTCCAACATGGTTCTGTTAATTTGAAACCCTGAAATATGCACATATAATTACACTATATGAAAACAAATACTGCTTTTGCTTAATTTCAGGGTAGAGTTGGTGCTTTCAATGAGTAACCTGGTACAGTGTAAGCGGCATGAATTTAGGTTCAGAGAAACCAAAGTTTCTCTTAGATTTGCCACTTACCCGGTATGTGACCTGCACTGATAATTTCTCAGAGCCTAAGTTTTTTAATCTACAAAAGAAAGATAATCATACACACACACACACACACACATACCCCACATACACACCCATCACGATTTGTGAGGGCTGAATGAGATAACCTAGGCAAAGTACCCAGCAGAATTTCTGTCTTGCAGTTTCCATAAAGCTTTCTATATAAATCACTAGAGGAGATCATGTTCAATACAAGAAACAGACTAAGGTGGCCCATCCCAGCAGAGGTGCCACAAAGAAAAAACACTGTTTGTGTCATTCTTTCGCATTCAAGCTCCCTGCTTGGAGTAAATATCCATGTGGACTCATAATAGTGTTTAATGAATAGATAGAACACTTTTTGAAACTCATGCCATAATGGGTCACTGTGAGTTTATTGATAATGGAAAAATAATATTGGAGAAGGTATTGCTGTGGTTCGGATGTGGCTTGTTCCTGCCAAAGCTCATGTTGAAATTTGATTCCCAATATGGCAGTGTTGGGAAGTGGAGCTTAGTGGGAGGTGATTGGGTCACAGGGATGGATCCCTCATGAGTAGATTAATATCATCTAGGGAAGCGAGTTCTCCCTCTTGCAGGATTGGATTAGTTAGCAGAAACCAGGTTGTTCTTTCTCGTGTTTGGTCTCGTTACACATTCCCCTTCTCTTCCCCCCTCCCCTCTTTCTACCATGAGTTGAAGCAGCAAGAAACCCTCACCAGGTGGGCTGCCTGATTTTGGAATTCCCAACCTCCAGAACTGTTATCCAAATACATTTCTTTTGTTAATAAATTACCCAATCCCAGATATTCTATCATAGCAGCACAAAACAGAGTAAGACAGGTGTCCGGATAATGTGTGGTAGCAGAAGCGACACCAGACAGGTGCTAGGTATTTAGGGATCTAGTTTCATCTGGCAGCTAGCTAGCAAGTCATCCAGTTTCTCTGAGTGTCAGTTTCCTCACCTGAAAAATGAGAAAAATGGCAAAATGACCATTACAGCTCTGAACCACTCTTTGAATCTGTGAAGTAAAATTCCTTCATGACAGCGTGAGTTCTGCAGCTCAGCAAATGGACCAACTGCTATGGGAGATTTAGAAGGTTTTAGAGGAGTCGAAAAACCGATCTCTATTATTTCCTAAATGTGGGTTTAGCTTAAGGAGTTTCTGGAGCACTGGCTGATAGCAAAGCAGTGGCTCCATCGCTGAGGAGAAAAGTGCAAATGAGTTTATTCCAAATGGGAATATTGCCTGCAATGCAGCAGTATTTTTCTAACAGTGTCATTAATGAAGCTATTCAATATCTTGAGGGTTTTACAACAATGTCATATGAATTTGATAGCATCTCATTTGGAATGTTTTATATAATACTCATGCATTTTAATAAGCATAATGGGTAATTAAGATGCCACAGTATATTTATTATTCTTTCCTAATACCCTGTGAATCCAAATGGATTAACACATGTATTGCTTTGCATTTTACCCTCTCCCACATTAAGGAAGTTTTTCTAGGTCGGGGGCTGTGTGTCACTTTTCTCCTCACACCCAGCACATAGCATTGTGCTTAAACTGTTATTTATCTGGCAAATAAGATAATGAATCAATATTGGGTCACAAAGATCTGATGAAGTACTGATTTGGGAGTTAATAGATGTTCAGTTCAATGACAGTCTACCAGGAAGTTTAAATTTAGAAAATGTAGAATTCAGGCCCTGTCAGATCCAGGTAAGTAATTCTCACCTATCTGAGCTTGCATGTCTTCCTTGTCAAATAAGAGGATAGAACAAGGTCACTGTAAAGGTATCTTTCCATTCTAAATTCAGTACTTTCATGCTACATACATATTGTATTTAGAAACTACACATATTTAAGGAATAGTAAAATGGCTTTTCTCCTCAAAAATATAAAATGACTGTTCAATGCCCAGATAAATTTCATTTCCTTAAATGTGGCATTCCATTCCTTCATCAGAACATACAATTTATTACATTTGACATGACACATTTTGCAAGGTTACTTTAAACATACAATATTCACTATTCAATATACAACTTTAGAAGATCAATAGCATTTCTGGTCACAATTGTCCACTCACTTTATTTTAAACTTCTGGAGTGAGGGATTATAGTTTTTATTTTGGTTCTCATTGATGCCTTCCATATAAGAGGTGCTGAAATATATGAAAATATGAATGAATAAATGAGATCAAAGCTTAACTTCCTTCAAACGCACACAGTGAATGAATAAAACAATGAGTAAAACCAGTTAGAAAAGAGGAAAGGACTATAGAGGGGATCTCCTTTAGCTATAGGCTTGATTTAATTCAGAGAGATACAGCTCAACAGTATGACTATTGAAAATTCTTAGAAGAAAACTCAGATCAATTGGGCTGACCACATATATATTCAAATAGATGATTTCTGTTAGTTATACCAGGTGAGTAACATGTGAAAGGTATTGATTATGAAGACTGAGTGTCCTAATTTAAAATCTTTTTGTGTGATTTTGAGCAAACTACTAAATACCTATAGACTTAATAAAGTTGTTACTAAATAAGGAAATGCACAGAATAGTGCATGAAGCTTAACCTTTTTAAAAATATTCTAAATAGGCTAGCTTTCCATTTTCCTCCAAAGATTTTGTATTTCTTACAGTTGTCCATAAGGGAAAAAGGAAGCATCATATGTAGAAAATTTAGATAATCAGAAAGCATAGACCACTTTATGACCTGTAATCTTACTGGAGTCCATGCCATATGGACTTTGTAGCCATTTCTGATCCTTTTCATCTCTTTGCCCTTTTTCTACATTATTGCTTCTTTTAGACTACATTTCAAACCGTATGCCATCACAGAGGTAGCCTGGGCCTAAAGAATTATCATCTACTCACTTTTCAAGAAATAGCAATTAAGGAAACTTGCTTGTACGGAAACTACTTCTGGGTGAGTTTCTGAACATTTTGTCAGCTTTGCAATTTCCAAGTGCAGAGCTGTGTTGAAGGCTTATTTATCTGTCATCTGTCTTCTGAGCGGAGCTTTAGCAAAGTGCCATAATTCTTTGTAAGGCTCGCTTAACTAGAGATTTAAAGATTTCCACGTCTGCCATTATGGAAGAATGGGCTTGGCTTCTGCTGGTTTCTACATTGTCCAGAAAGTTTAAAAGGGCCATTTTGAAGATAGCATTACCAGAGTTCCAAGATCTCATTAAATTAACCAAAACTACTAGAACAGATTTCCTTCCAGTGGCCTGTCACTTGTCTCTTCAGGTTGATTTTATACCTTCCACGTTTTCCTACTGCTGATTACAACTACTGTAAATACTTCTATGTAACTTTCAAGAACTGCCTTCGAGTGGCTTCCTCTACCCATCTGACTTTATCTTCCATTGCTCCCTAAACCCCACTCCCCTCAATTTATTAGTGTCCTACCTCATTATCTTTGCACAAATGTTACCTTTCCCTGAAATACTCTCTGAACTTCTTAATCCTTTTTATCTCTCAAGCCCAAGTCAATTTCATCTTGTCCATAAAGCCTTTTCTGATTTGTCCAACCTTTGTAATTATCAGTTTCTTACTCCTCCTGGCTTCTATTATTGGAATGGAGAATGTTCTGCTTGGGTAAGCTAATGCTCTGTAAGCCAAGCCTTCCCAACTCTTGCTCCCATCAGTCGAGCCTCTTTGTATCCATAGGCAGGCAATGCAATTTTTGTTTTATGCCTGGGAGGAATATTGTGATTAGAAGCAGGGTTTATGAAGAGGACAGAGGATGGGAAGAATAACTTGATTCCTCATTTTTATTGCCTCTTTTCTAAGATTGTAGGGAATTGAGTTTTATGAGATTTGGTATAACTATTTGACTTACCTGGATATAAGCTGATCTGCTTTGGGCCCCATATGATTGCATGTGACAGCAAATGGGAAAAGAGGATGAATATTCTCCTTCCCCTCCCTTGGCATGAAACTCAGCAGAATTTTGACATTGTGACAGAATTTTGACATTGTGACAGAGTCCAGGCAGGTCACAGGTGCTGCACTTGAATGGGGGATAATTGATAAGTGTGAATGAGAGGAATAGCAGGAAGTGGATGATTTGCCATTTTGCAAAAAGGTATATTTAGAAATAGGAACACTTTTACGCTGTTGGTGGGACTGTAAACTAGTTCAACCATTGTGGAAGTCATTGTGGCGATTCCTCAGGGATCTAGAACTAGAAATACCATTTGACCCAGCCATCTCACTACTGGGTATATACCCAAAGGATTATAAAACATGCTGCTATAAAGACACATGCACACATATGTTTATGCAGCCCTATTCACAATAGCAAAGACTTGGAACCAACCCAAATGCCCAACAATGATAGACTAGGTTAAGAAAATGTGGCACATATACACCATGGAATACTATGCAGCCATAAAAAAAGATGAGTTCATGTCCTTTGTAGGGACATTGATGAAGCTGGAAACCATCATTCTCAGCAAACTATCGCAAGGACAAAAAACCAAACACTGCATGTTCTCACTCATGGGTGGGAATTGAACAATGAGAACATGTGGACACAGGAAGGGGAACATCACACACCAGGGCCTGTTATGGGGTGGGGGGAGGGGGGATGGATAGCATTAGGAGATATATGTAATGTTAAATGACGAGTTAATGGGTGCAGCACACCAACATGGCGCATGCATACATATGTAACAAACCTGCACGTTGTGCACAGGTACCCTAAAACTTAAAGTATAATAAAAATAAAAGGTATATTTAGAGTTTCAGGAAAATCAAAAAGGATGATGAAGAACCCCAAGGCTATCAACAGCAGCTAGCCCTTACCACCCTTACCCTAAAGGGCAAAGGGAGTGAACTGTTGCTGGAAGAGAAAGGTGTGGGGGAGTTGCTGTTAGGGACAGGGCTGCTTGACAAGTGCTGTGGACTTTAATAGAGTAGCACGGCAACTTCCCAAGCCATAGCCCTGTGCAAAAGGATTTGGGAGAATGCAAAGCCCAATCCCAGTCTTCCCTTTCCAAACTTCAGCCTGTTGTGCCTCCTATTGGACAAACTCCAAAGGAAACCACAGAAAGGAGATGTTCATTGCTGTCGTCCACAGCATCCTTGGGAAGAAAAAAGGGTGTAAAGTGAGAATCACATAGAGAATATCCAGCAGAGGCATCCTGATGATTGAAAGTTTTGAATTATCTGGAGAAGGGGTGTGCACAGTGCTGGGATGAGACAGCAGAAAGGAGCAAGCATGAGCCTGGGTGTACAAACAGCATAAACCTGCATGATTGCAGCCAACTCTGGGATTTGTTGGATACATGTGATAATCCCTGTAGGACTCCCAGAACTATTATAAATGGAGGAAATTTAAAGGAGAGAATAATACCTACCAGTGAAGCTTATGGGAAAGCAGTGAAAGGTTTAGTGATGGCCCAGGAACATGCCACTAGCATGTGTCAGAGCTGAGAAGTCTAACTTGGGTGGTTTCACTGCAGAGCCTGCAGTTTTAACGATTTCACTCCTCTATCTCTATTTTGAAGTCACAGTGTAGGGAGACCTGGGATATTCATGTTATATAACACTTTATATACTGTGCACTAACATGCAGCTTTGAATGACATACTTTGTATTGTTTACAGGTAGATCTTATTTTCACAATCCAAATAGAAATATAAAAACTGCTTTTCTTCTTTATCATGAGAAATAACAATGAAATTCTAAGCCTCCCAGCTGACTGAATGGACCCCTTCTTGGCCAAGGGGACCTCAGAGAAACCTTGAAAACTGAGTTCTCAGGCATGATGGGATGGGAGCTTAGACGTGCCTCATTATACCGCTTCCTTTGCAAACTGCTATTAAGCTTTCTTCCCTAAGGGAAAAACAGAAACCGGCCCTTTCAAAAGACTCTACCAATGGTGTCAGCCAACTGCTGGATACTGGTCTACCCTTTTGCAGTTTCAACAAAACAACAAACTACATTCCTTCTGATAGGAGTCCACCAACCATGGAGTGGCTCTGGCCAGTCTAGGAAGAATGTGTAATGAGGGCTTTCCTGTTCTCTGCTTCACCTTTTGCCATCAGAGAGCTGAAAACTCCATGTTGGGGTCACGCGCTTGCAGCCATTTATACTCATGAAGGGACATGAGACTCAACTGTGCATGCACACATTTCTCTTTTCATAAATATACATGACTACCACAGCTTACCAAATATATATATATATATATATATATATATATATAGCTCAGCATAAATTCCTATTCCCTTTCCCCCTCCCTTGAGGTGTCTCTTTTTGGTTTCTGACCAGAGGCTATGCTTCCCAGTCTGTCAGAATGGTCACCCTGTAGGCTGCAACCCTTTATGACAAATAAAGTTCTCTTCTCCAAATTGATAAACCTAATTATTTTAACATTAACAATAGTTATCATGTATGTTTAGTAGTATTTCTGAGGGCTGAACACATAGTAGGTGCCAATTAAATATTTGTTGATGGCTTAGTAGCCTTTGAAAGCTAAATTTTATAAAATTGGGTTATGTATGAATAAAAACAATTATCTGGCTATGGCTATTTTACCCCATAGAACTTCTAATGAATGACACAGACAATGACAATGAGTATCCTTGCTTGAAGCTGCTTTCTTTGTATCTCAATTCCCATGTGTTCATACATTTAACATGGGGGAAGAACAACTGTTATATTTTCTATATCTGGCATATATTCTCTCACTGGTAAGGATGTTAGAATGTCATGAACAGGAATTACAATTACTTTGAGACTTTTTATGTAAAGTGAATTGAAGAGAAAAATCACCAAATCAAGAACCAATGCTTTGAGATATATATACAGCAGATCTAGTACCGTGTTCTATAAATGAGTGCTTACTGCATAGCACAGTGTTACAGCAGGAGAAATGGCTATTCTCATTCACAATCAAGTGACGAAAAACTGAGAAAATAAAACAAGCCAAAAATTTCCCCACAATTGGATATAGAAAGCTTACTACTTAGAATAGTGTTCTTCCAAATTTTTCTTTAAACTAGGATTTTACTCTTGTACTTAATGTTCAATACAGAAGACACATTGAAGTAGGCATCATCGGTATCTTCATCCTGAGGGCCTCCTCTCCAATAATACACAGCTGTTTTGAAAACTCCGAGTAGATTTTTTACTTAGATGAGAGGCGGGCAGTGGGGTTGGCAATGCCCTTCATGATCCACCTTCTGTGTTAGAGGAAGAGTATGTGATGCCCTTGTTATGGAAGAAGAGCCTGTATTATTGTTCTGCATCTGTTTTAAGATCTCAGATGAGCCATTTGCTGTTCTGAGAACAAGGATGGCAAGTCAGATGTCTCTCATGTTTCCATCTTAAAAGTCATTTATTTGTAGATTACTACAGGTAGTCCCCATTGATTTTAACTAGTAAATCATGCAACTTTATAAAGAGAAATTTAACATCTCTGCCTCTTTCATTTTCTGTTTCCCACAATGACCCATGTTTAGAGCCTGAAAAATAGTATTTCACAACGTCCTTCAGGTTCAAACACACAAACTCACATATAGGGATAGATCGCCCTGTGCACCTAGTCTATTTAAGGTTAATAAATGCCACTTACCATGGGATTGTTTTCTTGTACATATTAGTCCTTCTTCCTAAGCTGATATAAGTTCCTGAGAACAAAAATGATTCAGAGTATCTTTTCTGCTTCCTTTCAGGTAAATATGATCCCATCTCCTAAGCCAATTCAAACTCAGTGCCAAGGTATACTGCTGACCCTGTCTTGACATGACCTTTTCAGTCATACTCTGAGGACCTATTAGAAATCCTAATATTTCTGTGACTATCATTGACTTTCTTAAAAAAAAAAAAAAACTAAACTAAGGCTAAAACTAAAAACAACAATTGTGTTTCTTTTATTTCGAATATCTTGCCAAAATGCAACTTTCCTAAGGAAAAATTTGCACCTCTTGTAATGGGGGAAAAACTGTACATTTCACATGCATAAGTAGGAAATTTGACTGTGAAAAAGGGAAAGATTTTAACATGTGAATGCAAGTATTAATATCAGTAGCTTAGTGAATTTTTAAAATTTTCTCGTGACATAACTATTCTTCTAAAAACCATCTTCCAGTTATCTTATACATATGCACATCCTCTGAATACACTCATAAAAATTATTATCTTAGTGACTAAAGGAAAATTGCATTCTCATATTCTAAGTACTGCAATGTAATGCAAGACATTCTAATCATTGATTCTAATTAAAGTAGTAAATCTCTTAAAAATCCTTGTGTTATCGTTAAAGCCTTGATTTTAACACTCCTATCTTAACAGTGCTCCTTAAAGCAAAGAAGTATGCCCATTACCTAGAATAAATGAGCCCTCAGTGCTAGGCTTTTTAGTGAAAGGCAGGATACAGATACTTTGTCAAGTGAGTCAGATGCTAGTGATGCTGTCATCCAATGATGCTGTCTCATCATCACAACAAAGAGCTTTGTCCTGATCATTTGCAGACTGGTAAGCTCATCTATTTTATCTATTTGGAGGGCTCATAGAAGCCATGGATTGAATTTCAAAATTCAGTCCTTTGTGTATTTCAGTATATATGTATTGCTTTTAATTTTGAGGCCTCCCATCATATGACAGACTAAGGTCATTTTTTGTCCCATCCTTTTTAAGTGGAAGAACTCACTTATGCAAACGTATATGGAGAATTTGTACAAGCCTAATGGCAGACATTGGCTCTCATGTCTGGAATTATTCCAGGCCACTTCTTATTTACTTCCCTCATTTCAGCCAGTTCTCACCAAATTGCCTGGCTCTTCAATTTCAGTTGATTTCAATATGTGGACTCTTGATGCTTCCTCTATTGCAATTTTAAGGGCCCATTTTGCACATGCCTCACTGGCTCAGCCTCAACTTTTCTCTCAGTCACAATTTCATATTGTCCTTCTGGCACTAAGTAGAGATGATAAAGGGACAGTCCTGGTCCTCCCTGACTCAACCTTGTGGACATACCCCCTCATCTACCCTGCATGAATTCTCCAATGGGCAAGTCAACTTGAAATTTAAAAAAATATATCTATATTTATATTATCTATCTATCTATCTATCTATCTATCTATCTATCTATCTATCTATCATCTATCTATCTATCCACACATCCATAAGCACCGATGTATATATGTATATGAGATATAATGTTAGATATTTTGATCTTTATACATTGAAGACCAAAAAAACTGCATCTCTTGGTATTTCAACCAGAAAATAAAATTAAGTTTTTAGCAAAATTGTCTAAGTTATTTACTCGTTTGTATGAACCAGAAGTTGAATTTCTCAATTAGCTCACTGTATATTGTGATGGACAGCTACCTTATCTTCTTCAAAAATATTTTTTTCATAAAATGTACACATTGTTTAAAATATCAAATAATATCCAAAGATTTATAATGAAATACAGGAGCTTCTGCTCCATATGTTACCACTTCTGATTCTTATTTGTATATACTAGACATTCCATACTTTTCTATTCCCACTACCAGCTACCTCTATATTTCTAAGTAAGTTACTTCTACTTCCATTTGTACCTTTGTCGGTTTTAGGAATTATATGCTGTCTTGCAACTAAGAAAGTGCAGTCTGATGAGCATTTTCCTTCAGTTCTTGAAGGCTTTGCTCCATTTTCTTCTAACTTCACAAGCTGCTTTAAGAAATATAATGCCATCCTATTCTTAATCCCTTTTTTATAACCTGTATTTTCTCTTGGAGGTATTGGATTCTTCACTTTAAATCCAATGATTTGAAATTTTACTATGACTTTTAAGAAGAGTGCTTTTTATCTGGAAACCGAAATGCTCTAGTTTTGAAAATATTTTTTCTTTTCTTTTTCATCTCTTTCTTTTTCATGTTACTGAAACAAATGTATCCATCATTATTTGAATAATGTCAATCCATTCTATCATCACTTCAGTTACATATGTTACATCTTTTCACTTTCTCTTACATCTTTCAACTAGTCTTTTATTTTTCAACTATATTTATTTTCAACTATATGCTGTATTTTGGAATAACTTCTTTAGAATTGCCATAAAGCTCAGTAATTATCTCTTTGTTTATGTCCAAAATGCTGTTCAATACATCCATTGCATTTTAAATTTCAACTATGTTATGTGTGTTTTAAATTACACAGACTATTTTTATTTAATATTTCTATTTTTCTGGTCATCCTATAACTTTTTAAATATAATGAATGTACTTATACTTTGAGACTATTCCAAAATTGATTATATTTGTGAGGCTTTTTTTTTTTTTTTTTTTTTTATATGGAGTCTCACTGTTGTTGCCCAGGCTAGAGTGCAATGGTGCAAACTTGTCTGGAACAACTGCAAAAACTTAAAGGCAAACAGTATGAAAACAACAGTTTAAGGCACAAGACATCCAACAATGAAGGATGATGAATCCTGAGAGACTGGAAATGAAGGATCTGAACTATTTGGTTTCCCAAACTCACTGCCTTCAGAGTTTTCAGGCTGCAGCACAAAGAAGGGGGAACCCCAGCACAGCCCAGTGGATTCCCTGAGGTGAGGAGAAGGAGCTTATGGATCCAAATAGAGTAAGGCAGCTGTATTTCACAGGATATATTAGTTCATTCTCACGCTGCTATAAAGAAATACCTGAGACAGGATAATTTATAAAGAAAAGAGGTTTATAATCCCAGCACTTTGGGAGGCTGAGGCAGGCGGATCACCTGAGGTCAGGAGTTCAAGACCTGCCTGACCAACATGGTGAAACCCCATCTCTACCAAAAATACAAAAATTAGCCCAGTGTGGTGGCAGGCACCTGTAATCCCAGTTACTTGGGAGGCTGAGGCAGGAGAATCGCGGTGGCTCACGCTTGTAATCCCAGCACTTTGGGAGGCCGAGGCGGGCGGATCACGAGGTCAGGAGATTGAGACCACGGTGAAACCCCGTCTCTACTAAAAAATACAAAAAATTAGCCAGGCATGGTGGCGGGCGCCTGTAGTCACAGCTACTCGGAGAGGCTGAGGCAGGAGAATGGCGTGAACCCGGGAGGCGGAGCTTGCAGTGAGCCGAGATCGCGCCACTGCACTCCAGCCTGGGCGACAGAGCGAGACTCCGCCTCAAAAAAAAAAAAAAAAAAAAAAAGTTTTAACTGGCTCACAGTTCCACAGGCTCTACAGAAATTATGGCAGCTTCTGCTTCTGGCGAGGCCTCAGGGAGCTTTTACTCATTGCAAAAGGTAAAGCCAAAGTGGGGGTCTTACATGAAAGGAAAACTTAAAATTAACCTAGAACAGACACAGATGTTTGATTTAGCAGACTAGGTTCAGAACAGTCATTAAAATAATATTCAATATGTTCAAAAATTTAAGTAGAGACATGGAAGATATAAAAGATATTAAACATTTGCAGTGGACTTAGTGTTCCAAGACGGGGAAACAAGGAAGATTGTGTTGGGTAGAATAGGATAAGATTGTCATTCTGTCTTTTCAAATAGAATGACTTTCTTGCTTCAGGGGATCTTAACTTTCTCCCTTGAGAAGCCTTTATTGGGGCTTAGAGTGAAAGTCACAGAGAGGCTTACTCAGGAGAGCCATAAACTCTTTAGGGTTTTTGAGAATTTTTGGAATAGCTTAATAGTCTTTATCTCACCAATGAGTCTGCAGATGAGCAGGGACCACGTCCTACGTGAGAAGCTGGGAGAGTTGGGTCCTGTTTACACAACTATCCATATCTTGTTTATTTTCCACTAGTTGTTTAACTTCATTGGGCTTTGTTTTCAAAACTTATAAAAGGAACAAATTTCTTCTAAATCTAAAACAATATTTGATAAACCTACCCTGCACTATATACCCTCTGCTCCTAGTCCAAGGTCCTAGATAGTCAATTGTTAGCACAATAACTAAGTAAAATTGAATGCATATTTTTAAGTAATTCTTTTAGTAAAACTTATCTGAGTATTTCTCAGTATACTTTTTTTTTTAGATTTTTTGGTTGATATATGTGTACATATTTTCAGGATACATGAGTAGGGGGTCTACACTTAACATTCATCAATTGTACATTTCAAAGTAGCTGGAAAAAAATAATTTGAGTGTTCCTTGCATAAAAAAAGATAAATATTTAAGGTGATAGGTGTCCCAGTTACCCCAATTTGATTACATAAACTTACAAGCATACTTTTATCATTATATTAATTCACTATATTTATTTACATAAGAAAGTTAAAAATGCATCAGACTTAAGCTCCATTGTCATCTCCAATCTAACCTGCTTCTCTCTTACTTTCTTTTCTTTGTTAAGGAACCAATAAAACTTCATCTACACAATCAGAAACATAGAAGACAGCATCAACTCTGCCCTTGACCTCATCCATGTTCCCTTATCCAATCAAAAAAGAACTTCTTGTAGCCCTCCTTTAATCTATGTTTCTACCACCCTGGTCTCTCTGAGGTTTCATATCTTCTAACTTGGACAGTACAGTAGCCTTCTCTCATCTAACCTTCAAAATCATGACTTTTTCCCCCCAAAACACAAATTTTAGCTTGTTACCTTCATTTAAGTTATTTTACCAAGTCAGTTGCCTTTAAGATACCCACAGCAGGCCAGGCACAGTGGCTCATGCCTGTAATCCCAGCACTTTGGGAGGCTGAGGCAGGCAGATCACTTGAGGCCAGGAGTTCGAGACTAGCCTGCCAACATGGTGAAACTCTGTCTCTACAAAAAATTAAAAAATTACCTGGGCATGGTGGCACACGTCTGTAGTCCCAGCTACTCAGTAGGCTGAGGCAAGAGAATTACTTGAACCCAGGAGGCAGAGGTTGCAGTGAGCCGAGATTGTGCCCCTGCTCTTCAGCCTGGACAATGTAGCAAGACCTTGTCTCAAACAACAACAGATAACCACAGCATAGAATATCCAATGTAGCCTGTCTTTAATGTCCTCTAATACCATGCCTTCCTATATACCTTATGATATAACTACACTAACCTACTTTCTGTGATCAGACCCACCAAACTCAGGTATGCTTAGACTCGCTGCTTCTCCCTGGAATGTTAATTCTCTGCTTGGCAAACCTTTGTACCTTTGTTAAGACCTTGATTCAAAGTTACCTCTGTGACGCCTTCTCCGTTCCAACAAGCATTACAAGCCTCCTCTTCATTCCCCTGGGCAATTTCACCGACTGCCTTTGTCTTTGGTGCCATGTATCACATTAATTTATTTTCCTAACTTTTTTCCAGAATTTCATTTTTCACGTATATGTGGCAATGTATTTTGTTTTTAATCTTTTAATTTTTAATTGTTGTGGGTACAGAGTAGCTATATATATTCAGAGGATACATGAGATGTTTTGATACAGACATCACATAATTTATGACCAACCATTTAGAAGCCTGTTTTGCTTGCTCACGAAGCTTGGTTTTCTCAGGGCAGGGCTGTGTACACCTGCATATCTTCATGTCCCTAGAATAATACCTCTAACGCAGCCAGTCTGTGATGAGTACGTGTTGAACAAAGACGTTAATGGATAAGTAAGCAGAACCTACATGGCATCAGTCCACATTCGTTGTTTATTTTTATAAGATTTTTTCCCTCTGAAATCTGTAAGTGTGCTCAATCTCTGCCTCTGCTTTTTTGTTATTGTTTCTATTTAGAGGAGTCACGGAGGGATCCTAGTGAAGAGGGTTATAACTTTGCCTGTTTTGTGATGCAGGAGGTGATGTCATGTGGTTCTGCCATTTTATCATTGTTCCTTCTGAGCCCGAGTGTTCTTTTTCTTGAGGATTCAAGTGAACCAGGGCAGGAGAATGACATCAGACTGGGCTTGTGCCTGATAATTCATTTCTGAAGGTGCAATATTAAGTGTCACAGTGTCCAGCTGGTGATATTTTCATCATAGAAACCTGTTAGACACGGCAGCATTAACGAGATGGAATGAATTGATTTATTTCTCTTCTGAATTGCTTGGCAGTGCCTGAAGATTGACGCATCAGATTTGCACAATGTGCTACTTAGGAGATTATTTCTTCCTTCAGCCAGACAGAAGACTGCAGTACGTAATGATAGCTTAAACTTGGGAAATGTCCCTCTTCAGAGACAGGGTCAGGGACATTTCAGAGAAGATCCGATTACTCTACAGCTGCTTTCCCTGGTGGACCTGAGGAGGCACGCCCCTGAGCCAGGACCTTAAGGGAGAGGGTAGAACAACCTAGAAGCTCAGGAGGTCACTCCAACTATTATTTCCCCATCTGTGGCTTATTGATATACACTTTGATATCAAGGCACTGATACTGATAATGAGAGAGAAAGGAATAGATTAATTATGGGATGAGGAGTATTTTAAATGCTAAAGGCTTTGTCTAAAATAATTCACATTTTTCCATCCAGTGGTTCCTCTCTTTGAATCCTGTTTGAATGACAGTAGATCTTTTAATTCTTTCCCCCCTTTAGGCATGACTTTGAAGAACCTGAAATGTGAAAATGAAATGGATACTGTGCTCCTTTTGGCTAGGACCGGGGAGGGTCCACTAACTGATCTCTGCTACCCAGCCCCTTTTAGCATCAAAGCTACTTTTTTTTTTTTTTTTTTTTTTTTTGAGACAGAGTCTGGCTCTGTCACCAGGCTAGAGTGCAGTGGTGCAGTCTCAACTCACTGCAACCTCTGCCTCCTGGATTCAAGGGATTCCCCTGCCTCAGCCTCCCGAGTAGTTGGGACTACAGGTGCATGCCACCACGCCTGGCTAATTTTTTGTATTTTAGTAGAGACAGGATTTCACTTTGTTGGCCAGGATGGTCTCAATCCAAAGCTACTTTTAGCAGGATCGAACTCTGGGGTCATCCAGTGGCCAATTGTGATGCCGTCACTCTTAAAACTGGAGTGACTTACTGTTTGAATGGTGGCTTTGGTCTGAGACCTGTGATTCCTGTTTTGCCATTTCTTGGCTGTGTGTTCGAGGACCTCTTAATCCCTAGCCTCCTTATTTGTAAAATAATCCTTTCCATGGACCTTATGTACTTCATGGAAATGCAATAGTATCTTGCAGGTGCCTGGAGTCTGGAAGATGCTTTGTAGGTGTTCTACCTTTCCCTGTGTGTTCCAAGTGACCCTCATCTGGTGCATTCTTCATTTGATTAAAGCAACAAAGGAAGCTTTAGCAGAGGGCTCTATCTCTTGATTGGCACCTGCCATCCCCTGACCCACTGTCTTCCCTATTATGCACAGTGATGGCAGAGACAGCAACAGACAGCTTGCCCAAACACACTAAGCTGAATTAAAGCACCACCCAGGTAGAGGTCTTTTCTATTAGGAAAGGATCATCCAGAAATTGAGGTCACTATAACACAAGGGAAAGATTCAAGGATCACAAAGTGCCTGTTGGAAGTGGCCAGTGAAAGCTGCAAAGGGCGTTTTAGTTTTAGTCCATCCCCAAATACAGTTCTTCCTTGGACAACAACATCTCAGCCATGCTCTGGCTGAATTGGGAGGTGACAGCTGCCTAACTTTGCTCTTCCTACCTGATACGTTAACTCACGCACTGTTATTACTGTGGTTGGGAAGTATGGTGGATGGTAGATGGAAGAAGAGAATGGAAGTGAGATATTTACACAGTTCTGAATTTTGGGGGTGAGGGCTGTACATTTTTCCTGCCAAAGTTGCATTTATATCAGCAGCATAATAATGATTAAAAGTATACTCTTTGAAGTTAGACTTCCTGGCTTAGAATTGTGACTATACTAGTTAATCAGCTATCTCTTATGGCAAATTATTTGACTTTTTTGATATCAATTTTCCAAGCAGTAAAATGAAAATAGTAATAATATTTAACTCACTGTTTTAAGTTAAATGAAATAATACATATGAAGTGCTTAGAATAATGCCTGACAAATAATGTCCACTCACAAAATGCTGTTTGTTCTAGCTGCCGTAGTAGCATATCTCTGGTATCCTTGAGCAAGAGACTTTGGCTCTTGAATATACTTGTCTAAGATCCTCTAAGACAGCTCTGAAACAATTTCTTCCCGGCCAGCATTCCTGCAATCCCAAAGACCCCCCCTTTGCCATATTTTTTTGCCCTTGGAGACTTCTAAGATTTAAAGTTATATGTATCTTCTTTCCTTAGCAATCAATACCCATTACATATGTCTCACAATTACAACTTTTCTTGGAGACAGATGTTAATGGATTCTGTCCAGCCCACAAGACCCTCACTTCCCTATACATCAGCTCTTGAGTTTCCTAAAAGCCTGACCTTCAGTTAGAAAGTGATCAGGAAGCTTCTCAAAAAGCCTAGGATCTAATCAATATTTCTCACACAACGGTGATGATTAGTAGAGGACATCAGTTGTCATCAACAGTCCACCACAATGTCAGATAAGTAACACAGGATGCAGACTTCTGACATTCACCATCCATTATACATCCCCCGGGAGGTGGAAGCACTTCAGGTTTCCATGGCAGCAGTCGGCCAAGCTAATTTGATGGCCTTCAAAAAAAAAAAATGAACAGATAATATATAATTAAACAACAACGAAAACCAGACACCCACTCGCAGTAGTTTTCAGGACCCTGGGTTTTTTGGGGTTTATCCAAATGCCAATGTCAAGAAGATTGGGCTTCATAACTGAGAGTAAAGAAGATTTATCCTTCCAGTCTAAAATCTCCATTCAAAGCTTTCTAGCTGAGAGCCCAGTTCCCCTTTTGTTTTAGGGATATGGTCCCTGTTTGCCTATTTCCATCCACAACTCTGCCAGAGACGAAAACAATGTTTGAAACAGTTCACCTAGATTTCCATCTGTAATCATCAAGAATGGAATTGATCAAATTCCTTAAGAAATTTACTTAAAGTCATGATTTTGACGGCCTAGTGCTATCTGGAAAAGGGACAGCAGCAGCCTGGAGCAGTTTTCTAGCTAACAAGAATTCTGTTAGCTATGTGGCCACCTAGTGACTCTTCCATGAAAGTCACTGATGGATTGTCAGGTACACAGACAATTGCCCACTAATAAAGAAGTTATTATCTTTCTTGGAATATGACTTCCTAATTTTAGCACATACGATGTGAGTTCCTGAATTCTAGAATCATCCGGCTGGACAGATACTTTGAGAAAAAGGCAGAATAGCTATGGGGAGATGGTTGATATTTGGGAATAATTGCTGGTATATTGGGAATGCTGACGATAGGTCATCCGTCGGTGAAGGTTTTGTTTTGTGTCATCATTGGTGCATTCCTGGCAGAACTAATGTAAATATGTGCATGAGATTCCTTGGCACAACAGCATTTTGATAATATCTTATAGCAAGTATGGATTCCAATTTATTGTTTGGAGTGTTTTAGAAAGTGGCTGGGCTGGACTTAAACTGCACAATCGATTTCCCCCATCCTCTCCCTTAACTCCCTTCCTGAAGTGTACAGCCACGGACATCTCTGCTCAGGTTTTAATTCTCACTTTTATATTTTATCTTCTTTTTCTATGGGTTGCCCTGGGCTCAGCAGGTTATAGTGGTCAGTAATTTGGACAGAGGTTTTGCTTAAACCCCGGGGGCCTGTAAAACTCAGCCCTTAGGCCACTGATCTGTGTGTGGGTTGGGAGTGTAATCGAAGCCCATCAGCTTTCAGTCCTCTCTTGGATTTTACTCTCCGTGGTGCTCTCTTGGGTACCCACTTCTGTGCATGTCACAGGGGTGAGTGGAGAGCTTGGCAACCCTTCTATGCTTCTCTCATTCTCAGAACGCCCCCCAACTGTGACCCTAATTCCATACCTGGCTGGTCCACTCCTCACCTCAGCTGTCTCACCTCAGCTGAGCCTCCAGTCCCAGGATAGCCAAGACACATCTTTGTCCTATTTGTTTTCCATAGGTTTTAGCATTTTTGCTTATAAATCTTTTGGATTTCTCCTCCCCAGTCCAAATCCAACCTATGGAAGGCCATTAAAAATGTAAATACAAACTTAGATAAATGGTGTTGAAAAGGGCAGTACGTATTACGAGCTCTAAAGGGCAACATCATTTGCTTCCATATAAATCTCTGTCTGTTCAGAGCAGAGGGGCATGACCCAACTGCAAGGACAACCCCATACCCTAAAACACAGCATCTCCAAACACAACAAACTCAACTTGAGTTTGGGCAAGTGCCAACTACGTCTGTGTATGGGGCAGGGACTGCCGATGTCCATTCCTGAGAAATCACAGTCAGTAACTGGCTCCATGGTCATGGCAGAACTGGGCTGACAAGGGAGTTGTGACGTTTGATTCTGCTCTGTAGACGTTGGAAGGAGAGGCTTCCTAACAGCGTTTAGAAGGAATAGAAAGTCCTAAGGCCTGGGGTCTACATATGCACAAACTTGGAGAACGTGACCTAAAATTGAAAAGGAGCTTAACTGTCAGAGGCTTCTGGGGTTGTTGGAAGGAAAGGGAAGCAAATGAGAAATTTAAAGAGATCTGAACAGGAAGCAATGAGGTGGGAGAATGGAGGGGGTACAAGACATGTTTATTATTGGAGAGAGAACTTGGAAAAAAAATCACCAGAAGGTAGCAGTTAGTTAAATATGGAGCCCAAGACAGAAGCAATGTGGGGAGGTGATTTTGTCTGAAAGACATATGGAGGCAATACAAAAATAATGAATCAGAAAGGTGATCCTTTTATAAAGGAAATACGATATCATCAAACTGTGCTTTGTTCATCCATATATGCAGTGTTCAGGAGAATATGAAGATGTGGTTGTTCCTTAATTTTGGACATCAGAGGCTTATTGTTTGCTTTAATGAGGCCAGCACATATCAGATGTGGAGTTTCTGGGGGTTTTTTTCCCTCAAATTTACATAAAACGCTTAATTAGTTTCTTTGGCCTTGAGTACACATTTGCCAACCCCCTTTCTTAAAGTGGTGGCTTTGATTAGAACAGCAGATGCCGAAGGAAAGCTCCTGTGGTATCCAGCGCTGAGTCACTGCTGTGCTGTGCTGCAGGCAGGCTCCGCTCCAGGAGAAAAACAAGTCAGCAGAGCAACAAAAATGTCAACAAAGACAACAGCCTTTCTTCCTTCCTTTGTAGCCTTTATTTATTTCATCGAGTCAGAACATTTTTATTTAGCACTTGAAAACTTTATTTCAGTAAATGGAAACAAAAAATACGGCATGTAGCTTTAACAGTTCACAAGAGGAAAATAGAGGACACAAAAGAACACCTTGAGAGACATCTGTGTAAGAAGCAGCTGAAATCATTCCCAGGGTAACCCCCCATCCCATAACAAACGGACAGGGAGGGGGCGGAGGCAGCACAGAAATGGCACATTGTCAAATTGCACAGGATAAGGACCTTAGAAACCTTTCATAGGAGTTGTGAGTATGTCCTCTCACTTGGGGTAAATTTTCTGAAATTCCTGTAACCCTCTGATTTCTCTGTCAGCTTCTTAAGGAATTCTAGAAAGGCAAACCTAGGAATTTAGAATTGCCAGGAGCCTTCTGTGTTTTCCTTTCCTAACACCATTATTTTAACGACTATCCTGCAGTTCTGTCCACTATTCTTCTGCCTCTTTCACTTTTAATTACCTAGTAGAATCCATGCCACTCTGCCCTGCCTTCTTTGGCATTTCTGCAGGACTTTCATTTAAACCAGAATTAGTGCTAATGATGTCATGTTCAAGTTTTAAAACGTACTTTTATGTTTCCAAAGAAGTAACTTTTTATATGCAATGTTTTCTTCTTAGACTGTAAGTTATCATCCTAAAAGTTTGGACTCTTAAAAGAAAGCAGGGTAACATTTTGTAGGAAAATACTACAGCAAGGGTATGAATTTTTATATTGCGATAAAGAGCATTTGACAGACCACAAGACATTTTTTTCTGCAGCATATGTTTATGATAGAGGGTGTGAATTCTACTGGTAAATATTAACAGAAAGAAGTTGTTTCTCTTAAACATTTTCTGTCTGGATAAAGAACATTTGAAAAACTACCAAAAATTTGCGTAGCAGATATCTAGGTGAGGTTGTAAAGATGTTGCATCCAGAATCTCCAGCCTAAGCTTGCACAGCCATTTTGGATATCCAACTTCAAGCTCTAAATAGAAACAGATGGTTAAAAATAAATTGTTTTCTATGAACTCTGTGAACCATGTATTTCCATTACTCATTTATATCTACTAATTAGAATAACCTTTCTGGATTCTGTAGTCCTACATTTATTCATGCTTTTATAGCTCTCCCTAGCCATTGCTAATTAAGTAGTTATAAAATAAATAGGCCTATTATGAAAGAAAGAAAATAGTTTTGTTTTCCATTATGGGATGCCAAACAGTTTGCTGGCACTAAGGAGTATCTTCACTCTCTACTCTCTGTGGGACAGGTTTGTCATTGTGGAGTGGAAAGATCATTAGAAAATGCCCTGCTTTTCAGTGGAGGTAGGTGGTATATCTTATTAAGCAAGATTCCTCATAAGAACACTTTGTGGAAGGAACCTTCATACGAATCCAGTGCCTAGTGCACTGTAAAAACCCAGCAAAAATAAAGGAGGAAGAAATGAAAACAAACTCAAAATGTACTCAAGCCATGCTCATTTTCTTTCCCTTTGACATAAATCACAATTTTTGGATAAATTTTCTAATATAGACCTACTAAGTCGAATGTGAAATCAACTCTCCCATTTATTGATTTGATAAGTGAAAAGATCTAAAAAAGGAATCATGAAGGAAACTCTTCCTTTTCTGTAATTCCCAACATTACGAAGTCCTTTAACATACTTGAAGAAAACCTGTGGGTATGTATACTCTGACTGACAAAAGTCTGAAAGATAGTGCTGCTTTCATTATTCCTAACCTGTATTGAGACTCTGGCACTGTTGAGTTCTAGATTGCTCCTCTGGTCAGGTTCAAAAGTTTTGATTAAAACATCCTCAGCAGAATTATATATTAGAAATTTAAGCATATCAGCAAAAAAAGAAATTCTAACCCTCTTAATCTGTTGATAAGTACAGAGGATGTCCCCAGTAAATCAATGAGTAGGTAAAGAACACAAAACTATGCTGGCATTTGGAAAATAAAAAAGGGAGGTACTGTCTGTCAGGGTAACCTACCACTTGGCATTTAGATTGGGATCTGCGGTTCCTCTTGAATCTTTACTTGCAGGTTTCTATAATAAATAAATTATGTTGTATCAGGAGCCGCATCAGATGTTACACGCATGCGCATCCACACACAGACATGCATGTGTACACATACACATGAGCACATACACACGCAGGCCACCTCTGCTTGCTCCATGAAAAATCCAAGACAGTTTGTAAATTGCTTAAGACAGTTTGTGAATTCCTATGAGATTGAGGGAGAGGAGGATAGACAGTGTTGGTTAAGCAAAGCTGTATCAGAAACCATTATTGGTTGTAAAATCTGTGAATCTTTCCTAGAATATGTTAGGTTAGAGATTTTCAAACACTTTTTAAGTATTAGCACTTTCATTCCAATAACATCTCTATTGGAATCTCAGTAAAATTGATTTTAAACATGGACTGCCCGGGTTCAAGGAAGAATTCATTCATATAACTCCCCCAGCTGTCTGCCACTTTCTGTAATCCTTTTGTGTGATCTGAGGATTCTGTGCAGCCACAGATTAGAAACTAATCAACTAATCATAGCGTTTTAGTCGTCCATAAAGAAAGCTTAATGAGAATGGCTGCTTTTAAAAATACAAAGTTGAAAATCTGTGTGTATTCAGCACCCAGTTCTGAGTAAGAAGTGCTCTACTGAGTAACCTTGAGGATGTAGAGATAGAGATTCTAGTCATTTGGGCAATTCCTAGAAATCCTGTAGTGGTTCTATTTTGTGTGTGTGTTTTGACTCAGTCTCTAATGCATGTGTGTGCTAATATGTGCTAATAATTGGTTTCTCCCTTATAAATAAAGATGCAGGGATTAAACAGCTTCGGCTAACTGAGGGTTCCAGGGGAGAGCCCTCTGGCTGATCAAGGACTCACTGAAAACCATTGCTGTGTTTTACCTTTCAGAACAGGGGCCAGGACTAGAGTGAGGTGAGTGCGGCATTGGTCTCAGGGGCAGAATTTAAGGGGAGAAAACTAATTCAGTAATTAAGATAAATTGTGTGCTAATGTATTAGTTTAAAATATCAAAATTAATTTGCAAGAAAATGCATGTATCATGATGAACAAAATGCCACCATTTTAAACAAAAACTGTGTCTGCCCCAGGACTTGCCTGGCTCACTTCACCCTCCTCACCCTAACCCCCACCCTGTTAAGAAATAGGTCTCTATGCCGGAGTGTCAGAGTGTCCCATTTCTACCTCCAGTCAGAGAGCTATCGATGTTATATTATTGGTCCTTTTCAAGGAACCAACAAATGATTAAGTTTCATGAAAATTATTATTGGAAAGGACATAGCCCACCACCAAGAGGAAGGGGAGGGGGACATACCAGTGTGATGTAGTGGGGACTTGAAAAACTGGTGGGCAGGCTTTCCAAGGATTCTGGAGTTCTCTGCTAGTGAAAAGAGATACTATTAGCCTGCAATTCCTAGTAAATATACCAATACTGAAAGACCCAGACATAATATTCTTGTGTAGATTGTTATCCTACAACACATGAGTCTATCTCAGGACCTGTCTATAAGACAAAGTTACATATGAGAAGAGTGGGGATTTATACATTGTGATATGAATATGATGAGGCAGGTCTGCTAGCCACCAAATCTTACTATCGCTAATTGACTATATGTGTGAAATTCCCTAACCAGCCACATTCCTTTGGGCCTTGAATGTCTTTGAGAAACTCCACAATTTCCTATTAAAATACAAAAATTCCTAAATTAAGTTTCCGTCTTTAAAGTGCGTTCTGTTAACTCCCCAGTAGATATTAATACAACTAGAAAGCATGGTCCGTTGGAAGCAGGATCTGTGAGAGGCCCTGGATGCCAGAGCAGGGAGAGAAAAAACAAACAAAAAACAAGCATCATTAACGTAATAGGTAAAAGATGCCAAAGACAGACCTCCCTCAAACCCCAGTTTTGCTGAGGACTGGTCTTTGATGGATAACCGTGTCAGATAAGCATCAGTTAAATCATTATTGTTTATTACATTTCATGCCAAGTAATACAAAAATCCTAAATGTGATGTTTGAGGATCCAACTCTGCTATCTGTGTTAATATCATGGTGTATATGCCATCAGCAGTAAATTGAATTTATTCGCATATTCAACAGATATTTATTCATCTTCTCTTCTAGGTGCCCCTCATTTAACCAAAAAACCAAAAGCCCTTAAAGGAAGCTTAGAATCTATAATCGTAACAAATATGTCCTAGGCTCTATGGTTATTCATCATTGACCAGTACTCAGCCTACCTTTCCTGACTCGTCTCTCTGGAAGTCCACCTATTTTAATGTATTAATTTAAGGAAAATGTAATTAGGAAAGTAACTGCAACAGCACATGAAGCATAGTAGATTAAAATAACACATATTAAGTGCTAAGTATATACCAATCACTGTGCTAGGTGTATTTACATACAATTTCTCATTTAAACCTCAAGACAAATGGATGAGAATTATATTAGCATCATGTGGTTTCTTTCCTGAAAATCTCAGTGTAAACTTAAAAAAAAAATCACACGTTGTTATTTTGTCCATTCTAATGGACAATTAAGACTTGGTTTTACAATGAGAACACATGGACACAGGAAGGGGAACATCACACTCCAGGGACAGTTGTGGGGTGGGGGAAGGGGGGAGGGACAGCATTAGGAGATATACCTAATGCTAAATGACGAGTTAATGGGTGCAGCACATCAACATGGCACATGGATACATATGTAACAAACCTGCACATTGTGCACATGTACCCTAAAACTTAAAGTATAATAATAATAATAATAATAATAAAAAGACTTGGTTTTACCTTCTTGGAATCACATCTGGCATAATAAAGAGTATAAATGGATAAAAATGATAACTAACATATATAACCAGAGAAAGATTCACTATCTCTATACTCCAGTGAAATTCATCGGAGGCATTTCCACTAAAATGTCATATATGTGTTCTGGGGGATAGAGTGGGGGCATGCTCTGCAATATTGTGCAGTAAAAATCACAAGGCTTATGGCATGCCTAAAGCCATGGCAAAGCATTCAAAACCTCTGGAACTACGTAACCAGACCACCCCACCAACCAAAAATATCCTGATTTTAAAATACTGGCAATATTGTATTTTTATTGGCACTTGCATCTAGCAACAGTCAGTTAATTATTAGCCTTAAAATTTGGGCCTTTTGATCCCTTCTTCATGACTTAAATCCTAATGGGCAGTTTCAGCATTTTAAAGAGATAATCTTTTCAAAAATGATGCTTTCTTCATCAGCTAATTTTTTTCTTAAAGCTAATGCCTTTGTAGTTTCTTGATCTTTCCTTACAGGTTTTGTCTTGATTATTGTTGTTATTGTTGTTTTTTGAGACAGGGTATCACTATGTAGCCCAGGTTGGAATGCAGTGGCATGATCATAGCTCACTGCAGTTTGGAAATCCTTGGCTCCAGAGGTTCTTGGTGCCTCAGTCTCCCGTGTAGCTAGGAACTACAGGTGTGCACCATTATGCTTGGCTATTTTTCTTTTTTTATATAGACAAAGGCTTGACATATTACTCAGCCCGGTCTAGAACTCCTGGCCTCAAATTACTCTCTTGCCTTGGCCTCTCGAAGTGCTAGAATTATAGCTGTGAGCCACTGTGCCTGGCCACTCAGTTTTTTTATTTATTTTATTTTATTTTATTTTTATACTTGAAGTTCCAGGGTACATGTGCAGAACGTGCAGGTTTATTACCTAGGTATACACGTGGCATGGTGGTTTGCTGCACCCATCAACCTGTCACCTACATTAGGTATTTCTCCTAATGCTATCCCTCCCCTTGTCCCCCCATCCCTCGACAGGCCCGAGTGTGTGATGTTTCCCTCACTGGGTCCATGTGTTCTCATTGTTCAACTCCCACTTACGAGTGAGAACATGTGGTGTTTGGTTTTCTGTTCTTGTGATAGTTTGCTGTGAATGATAGTTTCCAGCTTCATCCATGTCCCTCCAAAGGACATGAACTCATCCTTTTTTTATGGCTGCATAGTATTCCATGGTATATATATGCCACATTTTCTTTATCCAGTCTATCATTGATGGACATTTGGGGTGGTTCCAAGTCTTTGCTATTGTGAATAGTGCTTCAGTAAACATACGTGTGCATGTGTCTTTATAGTAGAATGATTTACAATCCTTTGGGTATATACCCAGTAATAGGATTGCTGGGTCAAATGGTATTTCTAGTTCTAGATCCTTGAGGAATCGCCACACTGTCTTCCACAATGGTTGAACTAATTTGCACTCCCACGAACAATGTAAAAGTGTTCCTATTTCTCTCCATCCTCTCTAGCATCTGTTGTTACCTGACTTTTTAATGATCACCATTCTAACAGTTTTTTAAGTGAGCTGAATGTATTGGAAATTATAGCTGTTGCTACAATTATTGAACAAGCTGTGATTTGCAGGGACTTCTGCAGGATTTTCAACATTTTTCTTAGATCTTCATATATTGCTTACATTCCTAGTTTACTGAATTTTCTCAGGAATAGATATAGTTTTTTCAAATAATTTATCTGCATCTATTGATATGATCATATGATCTTACACTTTCACTGATAATACAGTAAATTAGCCTCATTGCTTTTTTGAATGTTAAAGTTTCTTTGCATTATTGAAGTAATACTTGATCATGATTCATTATCCTCTATATATGATCATGATGCATTATCATTTATCATGAGATTCAGTTGGCTAAAATCTAATAATAGTTCATGCACCTATATTTGTTAGTGTATTAGTTAGTAGTGCTTTCTTCTTGTAAGGACTTTTATAGGTAGGTGTCAGAGAAATATTGGCCTCATAAAATAAATTGGGAATTTCCCCCCTCTTTCCAATTATCTGGAAAAGTTTATGTAGAATTGGTGTTATGTGTTCATGAATTTTTTTTTTTTTTTTTTTTTTTTTTTTTTTTGAGACGGAGTCTCGCTTTTTCACCCAGGCTGGAGTGCAGTGGCTCAATCTCGGCTCACTGCAAGCTCCGCCTCCCGGGTTCACGCCATTCTCCTGCCTCAGCCTCTCCGAGTAGCTGAGACTACAGGCGCCCGCCACCACGCCCGGCTAATTTTTTGTATTTTTTAGTAGAGACGGGGTTTCACCGTGGTCTCAATCTCCTGACCTTGTGATCCACCCGCCTCGGCCTCCCAAAGTGCTGGGATTACAAGCGTGAGCCACCGCGCCCGGCCGTGTTCATGAATTTTTAAATAGAACTCACCAGTAGAGCCATATGGGTCAAATATTTTTTTGTTTGTGGAAAGGCTTTTACTACAAATTTAACTTGAGCTATTCAGGTTATCTGTTTTTCATGAGTAGGCTTTAGTAATTTTTATATTTCAAAAATTTCCATTTCATTGCACTATCAAATCTATTAAAATAAGGTTTTTCATAATATTTTCTAATTATCAACTTAATATTTATAGTATCTTCATTGATGTTGCCTTTCTGATTCTTGATGTTAATAATAAGTACTAACTAGTTAGACTGGCTGGAGGCTTATAAAATTTATTAATCTTCTCAAAATACATTTTCTTTGTTATTTTTCTGCTTTCTATTTCATTAGTGACCAAGCTGATATTTACTTTTTCTTTTTCTCTGCATGTATTGGGCTTCATTGTCTTTATTTTCTCTAGTTTCTTAAAGTAAAAGCTGAGGTCATTGATCTTTTATTTTTCTTCTTTTCAAACATAAGCAGATAAGTGCTATAAATTTTCCTCTACTGATTTTACTACACCTGCATGTTTTGGCACGTGGTATTTAATTTTCATTCAGGTTAAAATACTTTCTAATTTCCCTTTTGATTATTCCTTTGAAAGTTAAGTTCCTTAGAATTCGTTACCTAATTTTCAACTGAGAAATTTTCCAATTAGTAGTTTCTTTCCATTACTTACTTCTATTGCAATTTAATTCTGAGAATATATTTTGTGTGGCTACAATTCTTTTCTTTCTTGTTTTTTATTCTTTATATTTTTAGTAAAGACAGGGTTTCCCATGTTGGCCAGGTTCATCTCAAATTCAGGTAATCTGCCCGTCTCGGCCTCCAGAAGTGTAGGGATTACAGGCGTGAGCCACTGCGCCCAGCTCAATTCTTTTAAGTTTGTTAAGACTTGCTTTGTGGCCCATAATGTGGTTTATGCTTATAAATTTTTCCAATAGTGCACAAATTAATATTTTATTCAATGAATATATTCTGCTCTGATATAGTATCTTGGTTATTGTTCCATATTTGTTTTGAATCCTGCCCTCTTTTCTTTCCCTACATGTAAATTCAAAGCTTCATGTGTGTGGAACCATGTTAAATTGCTCCTCTGCACTTCCCATGTCACTTAGCTTAGGATGGGTTCTACTTTAAACATATGCAGCTACTTAAAAAAAAATCAATAAATTAACTGTTGCAAATGGAAGTTTCTTACATTTAGGAAATGAATTTCTGGCAGGATTGGCTCAGTCCTTATCTGCTGCTCATCACCAAAGTATCCTTTGTTCTCCACTCCCAGGGTTTCTATAGGTGGGCTGTCAAGAAGGAAATTGAACAACTAATTTATTAGATATAGGGCTATTCAGGTTATTTATTTCTTCATGAGTAAGCTTTAGTAATTTTTATATTTCAAAAATTTCCATTTCATTGCAATGTTAAATATATTGAAATAATGCTTTTTATATTGTCTAATTATCAACTTAATACTTGTACAATCTTCAGTGATGTCACCTGATTCTTGATGTGGGAAGAATCAGAAATTATGGGATAAACAAACTATGGGATACATTTATGGCTAAAATTAAATCATCTACAAGATTTTTAAAATAGTGATGCTCAAGTTATACCCAATAACAATTAAATCACAATGTCTTCAACCCACATCAGTATTTTTTGAAAGACCTGTTGGTGATTTCAATGTGCGCAAAGTTTGGGAATCATTGATATTAATATCTGCATATGAGCAAGTACATAAAAGCTTGAGTTACTACTGTTGTTACCTGATCTTCAGTAAGAAGCTTATAATTCCCCCCATCGAATATCCTCTATAACTACAAAGCTTATATATTCTCAGTAACAATTCCCTTCAACACATAGAAAAACGTAAATGTACCTCTGAACTTGCTTCAACTTGATACATTTTTGGTAGCAAACTAATAGTATGAGAACTCCGATACCGACAATAACCAGGACAAGCACAACAACCAAGATGGTGATATCTGCAACATGAAGAAACATGGGCTTCATCGAGGGTATCAGTTGTAAAACAGTGGAATATTAACATTTAATGGAGCTGTTACAATGCTCCTTATTCCTTTCTAAAGGACTTCAATTCTCCTTTCCTCTCAATTATTTTTAAGTAAAGTAAAAAGCCCAAACATTATACAAATTATCATTTGTATTTGCAACTGACACTCCACCCAATATTCAGTTATATTTAAGGGAACCACAAGCATCAGGAAGAGTTTTGATTGTCAGTTAATAACTATAGAAAAGCCCTTGTGTGTTGAGGGTTTGTGGAAGACCTAAGAAAATTTAATTTAGCTAGAAGAGACTACATTGGCTGTAAAAGGGAATTGCTGTAAAAGGTAATTGCAGTAAAATCAATTTGGGTATTCATGCACAATAATATGAAGACCATACAAATCCATATCAAAACACAGCAAATAAGTAGCAGACTTGAAAAATAAGAAAAACTTTTTTCGCTGGGTAGGCTTTTGATATATGAAAGATTTTGTTTTAGGATGCTCACTGGTAACATTTAAGGTTTCTTCACAGGTTACAGGTGGCTGTCCTTCCTCACAGTGGCGCTGGAGTCCATGGCCATCCACCTGGAAGAGCAGTCAATGATATTTTCTCAAATGACTGATATAAGTTGTGTTCTGCAACTCACTTACTTTAGTGCTACCTCTACATCAAACATACATGCACACAAGCACAAGCACGAACTTTGTATTCGTTAAACTGCCTAACAAAATCAATGATGCATAAAAATACGTAAACAAAATACAAGAAGCCGCCATCTTTGAAAACGGCCTTTGAATAAGAGAATGATACTGACAAATTCAAAGGCAGATGAACAAGACAGCATGGTTTATCTTTCCAGATAAATATATGATATATATGATAAATACGGAAACCTGATATATATGTGTGTGTGTGTGTGTGTATTACTATATAAATGTTACTGATTAACCCAGCTTACGAGCGATGTTAGGCACAAACTGTTAGTAATTGCTGGTATTAGTGTTAATTAATATATTATTTTGTAAAAAATATACAATGTTTGCTGATTTTCTCAAAAGCTTAACTTGACTTTGGTGTAATTTAACTATAAGATATGTTGCAATAGATTCAACTTTAAACATCAGATTTAAACTTTATACATACACGAATCACTGAATTTCTAGATAACCAGTACAATAATGAAAGCATTACTTGTAATACTGGCTATATCTGTGTATAATAATATGTGGTTTGGCTCCTTGGATAAATTTTGTTGATAACACATGAAAAAATGAATCCCAAATATATATTTGATTTAGAAAGCAGCAAACATACATATATACATATATATACATGCACATATAGGCTGGGGAATAAAGTAAATATATGGCTGATAAGACATTAATTTTAAAAGCAGTCATATCTTACAGGATTTTCACGGCACTGAGAGGGGCAATTGGTTGAGATATAGACCTTTTCCATGTTTAGACATTCACCATTGTTGCACACCTAGAAATAAAGTAACCAAGCATGAATTAAAATGACTTACAATTGATGTGAAATTGTAATTTCATGTAATGCATGTGAAGTGCACAATTTTGTGTGCAATTTACACATGAAAAATTTCAATTTACATGATTTAATTATAAGTTATGTAATTTTTCCTACTGTAAAATTCCACATGTAGTATCTTCTGTGGATAGAGAAATCCTCTATAGATTATTGAGGTGTGTACTATACATGCAAAGAAATGTTTTAAACTCATTAGTTATTAAAATGTTTATGTTCTGAGTAATTACTTCAGCATTAATCTGTCAAAGATTCTACAACTGTAATTGCAACAGTTTCTTTTGTTTCAGTGAAGTTTTTCTTTTGATTTGGTTTAGCAATATGTGTTTATTATATCACAATTGATGGTCATTTTATTAATATCAATTAATCTTATTTGTGTTTAATATTTTTGCTTTAAATTTTCCTTTCTCTTGGTAAATTTGATCACCAAAATATTATTGGTCTTGTTATTTTTGATCTTTGCCTGATTCATCCTTATTCAATTTATTTAATTTTTAAATGTTATTTTAAATTTTATTTATAATTAAACATTCATTTATTGCCACCAGTTCAAAGATTATATTTACATTTTCTGTAGGGAGAACTTAATACATCTATATTTATTGGAATAAGTGATATATATACTCTTACTCCTTTCATTTTATTTACTTGATTTCCAACATTAGACATTGTAGCTTACCTTTTACTATATTTATCACTTTTATTCAGCTATTGTTTTCTCTAATTTGAAAGCTATATATGCTAATTTCTAAAGATTGATTTGGTTTACATTAATATATTTGAATCTAAATAATTCTATCATTTTCAAGAAAAAATCAACATTAACTTCTCCTTCTATAAGATAAGAAACTTATCATGTTTTTACTTCTTTCCTCTTTCTCTCAATTCAAGTTTTTGATTGAGTAAATCAGATACTACATTGTCAAAATTACTTATTATTCCTGAGATTTTTTACATCACTGTAATAAAAATATTATAATTAATAACTAGAATTTACTCAAAAGTCTTATGGATTTTGTTGCTTGCAATCATTTCTTTCATATCCTATCTCCTTACTTCTAAATTTAAATTTATTTCTCTCTTGGCTGGAATACGTTCTTGACTATTTTTCTTTTCGAAAAATAGGTGCAGTCTGTATATTACAATATATTTTATTAGTTATAATATGTGTGAGAGTGTCATTGTATTGCTTTTCTGTCTGAATAAAAACTTGGCTGTAAATATAGTTTTAGGGTCCCAACGATTATGTTCCCCAAAGCTCTGTAGATGTTGCTCCATTGTCTTCTGGATACTTGTTGCAGAGAAGTATTATGGTAACCTGATATCTCTTTCTGTAGCAAATTAATGACCTTTTCTCTTTTGTGCTTATGGCATGTATTCTTTATTTTTGACATTCAAGGCATGAGGGTAAGTAAAAGCCTTCATCTCTTTCTATAAATTTTTCCTGGTACTAAGTGAATTTTTTCATACATTCTTCAGATTAGGGACACATTATGATTATTTCATTAATTATATTTTCACCTCTCCTGTTTTTTTTTAAATTTAGAATTCATACTAAATCTGTAATGAATTTTTTAGAACTCTTATTTCCTGGTTTTATTTATTTTCTTTGAGTTTTAACATTCCTTTATGTTATTGTGTTAAGAAGTTTAGCTTCTAACTTACTGATTTTTTTTTGTAATATCCATTCAGTGGTTTACTGCCCACATTACATATAAACCAGTAATCATGTTTTGTACTTTGAAGGCAATGCTCTTTGATCTCAAATTATACTTTTTTATATAGGTTTAATATCTTTTAAAATTTCATTCAAAAAATTTTTCTTGATAAAAGAGGAAATCTTTCGACATTGTATTAGTTCATTTTCATGCTGCTGATAAAGACATACATGAGACTGGGCAATTTACAAAAGAAAGAGATTTAATTGAACTTACAGTTCCACGTGGCTAGGGAAGTCTCGTAATCTTGGTGGAAAGCAAAGAGGAGCAAGTCACATCTTACATGGATGGCAGCAGGCAAAGAGAGAGCTTGTGCAGGAAAATCCCCCCTTATAATAACCATCAGATCTCATGAGACTTACTATCAGGAGAACAGCATGGAAAAGACCTGCTCTCATGATTCACTTACCTCCCAGTGGGTCCCTCCCACAAAGTGTGGGAATTCAGGACGAGATTTGGGTGGAGACACAGCCAAACCACATCATTCCATCCCTGGCCCCTCCCAAATCTCATGTCCTCACATTTTAAAACCAATCATGCCTTCCCAACAGTCCCCCAGAGTCTTAACTCATTTCAGCATTAACTCAGAAGTCTACAGTCCAAAGTCTCATTCAATACAAGGCAAGGCCCTTCCACCTAAAATCCTGTAAAATCAAAAAGCAAGTTACTTACTTCCTAGATACAGTGGGGGTACAGGCATTGGATGAATACAGTCATTCCAAATGGGAGAAATTGGCCAAAACAAAGAGGCTAATAGGCCCCACGCAAGTCTGAATCCAGTAGGGCAGTCAAATCTTAAAGCCCCAAAATGATCTCCTTTGATTCCATGTCTTACATCCAGATCACACTGATGCAAGAGGTGGGTTCCCATAGTCTTGAGCAGCTCTGCCTCTGTGGTTTTGCAGGGTACAGCCTCCCTTCTGGCTGCTTCCATGGGCTGGCATTGAGTATTTGCAGCTTTTCCAGGTGCACAGTGCAATCTGTGGGTGGATCCACCATTCCGGGATCTGGAGGACATTGGCCCTCTTCTTACAGCTCCACTAGGCAGTGCCTCAGCAAGGACTCTGTGTGGGGGATCTGACCCTACATTTCCCATCTACACTGCCCTAGCAAAGATTCTCCATGAGGGCCCTGCCTCTGCAGCAAACTTTTGCCTGGGCATCCAGGCATTTCCATACATCTTCTGAAATCTAGGCTGAGGTTCCCAAACCTCAATTCTTGACTTCTGTGCACCTGCAGTCTCAACACCACATGGAGGCTGCCAAGGCCTGGGGCTTCCACCTTCTGAAGCAACAGCCCAAGCTGTACCTTGGAGCCTTTTAGTCCCAGCTGGAGTGGCTGGGACTCAGGGCACCAAGTCCCTAGACTGCACACAGCACACAGCACGGGGACCCTGGGCCTGGCCCACTAAACCATTTTCTCCTAGGCCTCTGGGCCTGTGATAGGAGGGGCTGCCATGAAGACCTGTGACATGCTCTGGAGACATTTTTCCCATTGTCTTTGGGATTAACATTTGGCTTCTCATTACTTATGCAGATATCTGCAGCCAGCTTCAATTTCTCCTCAGAAAATGGGTTTTTCTTTTCTATCACATTGTCAGGCTGCAAATTTTTTGGACTTTTATGCTCTGCTTCCCTTATAAAACTGAATGCCTTTAACAGCACCCAAGTCACCTATTGAATGCTTTGCTGCTTAGAAATTTCTTCCACCAGATACCCTAAATCATCCCTCTTCAGTTCACAGTTCCACAAATCTCTAGAGCAGGGGCAAAATGCTACCAGTCTCTTTGCTAAAACATAACAAGAGTCATCTTTGCTCCTCTTTCACCTTACATTCACCTTTACTTGAAATGGCAATTGAGATTGAGTAATTTTTATTTTTTTTCTTTACATTCATTGACTCTTTCTTCTGTTCCCTCCATTCTTTTGTTGAACTCATTCACTGAATTTTTTTATTCCAGCATTGTAATTTTTCAGTTCTAAAATTTCCATTTGGCTCTTATATTTTATACATCTTTTCTGGAAGTTTGTTATTTTGCTGAGACCTTCTACTTTTTTCATTTATTGCAAGCGTGTGCATAATTGTTCACTGAAGCATTTTTATAAAGGCTGCTTTAAATTCCTTGTCAGGTAATTCAACATATGTGTCACCTTGTTGTTGCATCTAGAGATTGTCTTTTGTCATTTCAATTGAGATTTCCCTGGTTCTTTGTTTGAAGAGTGACTCATTTGTATTCTGGATACTCTGGGGACTATGAGCTGTAGGATCTTCTTCAAATCTGTTGTTTTAGCAGATCTTCTCTAAAACCATTCCTGTTATGGAATGGAATCACTGCCTCACTCATGCCAGCTGGGGTGGAAACCCAGCTTCCTCACATACTTTCATGACACTGGGGTTGGAAGAATTCATCACCACTGAGCTGTGGTGAATGTCCTGACTCCCCATAAGCCTCCACTAAAACCCTGTCTGGAGCCAGGGCATCTGTTAGAGCTGGAAGAAAATGGAAGTCTAGGCTTCCCACTTGATCCTTGCTGATGTAGGAGGAGTCAGACCACAGAATTTTTCCCTGCTGTTTGGTTGGAGTGGGGCAATTATTACCAAAATGTTTTCCATCTCATTAGCCTACTCCTTTTCTTGTCCTTTGGTTTTAGAGAAGCCCTGCTAAAACAATGGATTTGAATAAGGTCCCATAGCTCATAGTCTAAAAATAGCATATCAATGCCAAAAAGAAGATTTTTTTTCACTCACATCATTGTGATACCTACATAGACTGGCATTAACTATGCATGAATTTCCTCATTAGAATTTGGCTGAAGAACTGGCACCACTGTGATGGATGTACTTCTGCCCTAAGCCTTCTCTTGAAGGAAGAAGCTCTCTATGCGGAGTACATGGTCACAATGTACTTAGGAGATGGAGATGGATTCCTTCACAACTGCCTTTCGAACAGCCCCTTTCTTCAGTCCTTGCCACTCTTAAAGTATCTCAGGCTGGTTTTTCATATCTGAGGTGAATAGCAAATCTTTTGGTATTTTCTTCAACCTGAGGCTTCACACTTTGTCATGTTGAATATCTTTGAATTTTTTAGCTTGTGGTTAGCATACATACCTTAATTTTCACAAACATAGATTTCTTAGCATGTTGATATTCATTTAATGATTTTAATGGGAAGTAGGTTAGTTAAATATATAGACTCAAAACGTAAGTCTCTATTAAATATTTAGTTCTGGTTCTTTTTTTTACATTCTGAACTTTGGTTTTCCAATGTATTTCTCTATCACACTGTACAAATGTCACTGTAATATTTTTGGTGATAGTGTAGAGAGAGAAGGGAAGACATATCACATAGAGAAACTACTCAGTTTCAAATAGCTGATTTTAGGGGTAAAATATCATGTGTTTTCCATATATTCTTTATGAGCCAGCTATTGTTTAGAGTATGCATTCTAATATTGTCATCTTGCCATAAAAAACTCTTTCCAATTTAGCCCCATTCTGTCTTCTCTTCAATTTCATCTTTTGCCATTTAACCCAAAGGTCAAGCCACTCTGAAATTGCTGGTTATCTGAATTATGCCATACACTTTGTACCTTTACATATTGTGCAGGCATTTTTTGCTAAAATGTCTTCTCCCATTTCCCGTGTGTTAAAATGTTCAAGTAAAAGCTGAAATGTTACTCATTTAAGATGCCATTTCATCTTCTCTGAGCAAAGTCAGCCACTTTTCCTTTAGACATCAATGTACATTGGTCACACCACTAAGAAAGCAATTTGTTGAACTGTAATCATTTAATGTTTACTGTATGAAATTCTCATGTATGCTTACCTTTAGTGTACAGTCAGTGGCACCATAGTATATGGCTAGTAAATATGAGTGAATGAATAAAATAAATGAAGATGTAAGGCTACTTTATAGTCACATTAATTAGAAAAATCCATGTCTGTAATTTCATTAGCTATCCACTGTAAGTTTTACTAATTAAGCACATTTGTAACAATTATGTGTCATTTGGCATGACTAAAATTAGGCAAAATGGATGTTTATTACAGCGTTATTGCTACTCTGCTCCTCATTAAAAAAATACTTGTCAATATTTTTTTCCTTTTCCATATCTAGACCTCTTTGGAACCAATTACAGTATCCAGTAATGTTTTTAAAGGATTGAACTAAGAAGTTTTAATAAAACAAAGGGCTTTTGTCTTACCATTCCATCTCCACATTTGGTTCCTGACGCCACCAGGCCAATGTCTGTAGAATCATGGTATAAAAAAATGGTTTTGCATTGGACAGTAGCATTCTGCAGGGGATCCTTAAGGTGATAGGTCTTGTCTTCTCCAAGGAGAGAGGAAAGCTCCCTTCCAGTGCAGTAGATCTTTCCACATCTGAGATCTCTGAAGGAAAGAGAGAATATTCAAACTTGGAACTAGAAATACAATTTTTGAAACTAGGCTGGCAATGAAGCCTCCCGGTCACTCTTTTTCTAGTTCCAGGTTTCTCACCAAGTTAAGGAGGCTGGAATGGGCAGAGAAAACCACTGAGCAAAGTCTTGGCCCTGGGAACTGAGATGAGTCCGTAAAAAATGTAAAATGATAGTATTTCTTTTGGATTTCCCTGTGAACCCCACAAATCAATACTGGCTTAAGTTTACAGGGGAATTTTTTTATTAGTAATTTGAATTAGCATAATTTTGATCAGGACACCAAAATTTCCTTCTTATTTCCCTCTTCTCCCGGTCTCAGTAAAAAGAGGTTAACAGGTCTGGGGACAGGAGCCATTCTGATTTTGACAAAGTGCTGTAAGAAGGCAAATTACTTCTTTTCCACAGGGCACTTACTTCTCCTCACAGGGAAGAAATCTGTTTTCCTTGTTTTTGCAGTATCCAAATTTATTTCCTTTTGTATTCATCTTGTAGCAGATATCATGACTCTCTATTGCCTCTGGGGTAAAAAAATGGTATAAAAGTAAAACAATAAAAGCATGACTATCATGAATCATAAAGACCTTATTTTTCTAATGTAATTAAACTTTCAGAATCATGTCATAGTGAAGTAGAATGGAATAAATTATTTAAAAACTATCCTATTGCCTCAGGAGAATATTTTAGGCTGGAGATATAAAAGAGTAACAAATATACATAGCTCATATACTGAGATAGTTAATATTAGACTTAAGATCAACTAATGTGACAGGTAATATCCAGAGAAATGCTAAGCAATATCTTGGAATAATGCCACAAATGACATTATATCTGATCTTGACCCAATTCCTACAAGGCAATAACAGAGCAATACAGGCCACCATCTGTGTGAATACTTCACTGTGATTATCTCTCACCATCATGAAATAGTTCAGAGCACTGATCCTCACGAGTTGGACATTTCCCCATGAAACAGTAGCCTTCTGAGTTCTTGCAAGGAAATCCATTGACTCTGAACTGGTCCTTAGGACATGCAGGCGAGTGGCCAGTGCACATCTCAGGAAAATCACATTCATCTTTTGCCGGTCTGCATATGGACCCTGCTTTTTTTATCTGTTGAGGAAAAACAAAGAGACTAAATCCTGGATACATTTAGGTAGATAAGGTGTCATAAGTAGACAGAAAGTTGACCCATTCATCTAAGAAAGGTTTTAAGGATGGATCATAGCTTCCTTCTCCATTCCACCAAGAATCATTATCATTTGTAAATGTGTTGGCACTCATGTGATTTTAAGAATGACAAAATAATGTTTTTGAAAGTTGGTATTAGAACAGCCTTAGGGAGAGTTGGGATATACATCAAATGAAGAAATGGGCAGCTGTTCTCATTTATCTTGTCTTTTCTTTGTTCCAAGGGATCCAGTACATACCCTGCCTACCCCCTACCCACCTCAAACTGGGAACCCCTGCTTATAATGAGGAAATCTCCAGTCCCAATAAACCAGATTCCTACATATGAACTGGAGAAAAATACCCTTGCTTTCACTGCTGGAGGGAACTGCATAGAGATATTCTCTCATTCAGCCATTCAGTATGAACTTAATTATGCTGGGTTCTGGATGAATTTGAAGATGCATAAGATATGTTTGTTTTATTTGTGAATTCACAATAAAGTTGAGTGAAAGAAGTGTCAATAAACTCTTGGACGGAGCCACTGGGGTTTCTGGCTGTCTTCCTCAGGAACGTTTCTCCACTTACTAGCCACTACCACTTTCCAATGCTAATATAACCCCTTTCCCTTTTAGCTCACCCTTGAGATTTCAACTATCCTCCCAGATGAGGTTAAACCGATTGGTGATTATTTACAAAGGAGCAAGAATAGAGCTGGTCATGTGACTTCCCTCCTAAACCTCCAGTTGCTACTTGATGTTTCTCCACTACTCAGGCCATAGCACAGCCCAATGCTCAGATGTTGGAGCATCTCACAAGAATCTCTGTTGGGTACTTGCAAGCCTAGCTTCATTCTAGAGTCAGTGGTGCAGGGCTGTCCAGTGGTTAGATAACTCTTGGATCCTACATATTCTTAAACTGAAAAAAAACCTTCTCCTGGCACACGACCTTACCTGACAAGATTCACAGCATTCTCCTTCTGCACAAGTAAATCCTGGCTTCAGTATACATGTGTGTGCATCACAGCAAGGATTAGTACACTCCTGGCAATAACCACAAAAGAGAGATGAGAAATTGGTATGTACTTTGACTCCTGTTTGAAGAATTAATTAGTTGTGCTTCTGTGGATTCTGTTAAACACTAATGCATGATTGTTGGCTGTGGTGCATACATAAAGATTACTGTTTAGAACTGGTATTTGGGACTTTTACTATTTCTCCTTCTCTCATGCTGTTTAGTACACTACAGGTAATGGATTCTCACTGACAGAGAGTCCAACATTTATCATCTTCAATTATCCTAATGATCTCCATTTCCTTGAAGGGTCTTACTGCTTCCCTGTACTGAAGTGTGATGTGAGACTATTCAACTGCTGAATATCTGATTTTACCTTTTGCTCAAGCTGCCCATTATTTCAGGCTGACTTTTATTTTTTAATGTATCATTAAACAGCATCAAAATGGTAACTTATGCCCTATTTTCTCAAACAAAATTAAAACCTCAAAGAAAATGGAGTGTGGCCAGATAGGGTACCTCATGTGTTAGAATGAATCCATGGAACCATTCCAAAGAATGCATATGGACAGGAGGATCATTTTCTAAAATTAAGAGCCTCTTTGCATTTAACCTGAGACATTTGAAGACATTCTTAGAACCTTTGGACAGGTCACTGTCCCCAGTCTGATTATGGAGTCTCTAACTGCTGTCCTACTAGACCTCCTGGTATTGTGCATTATCTAGACTGTAGATACTAAAATTGTGGTCCTTGGGCCAGCAACATCAGTGTAACCTTGCAGCTAGGTAGGTGTACAGAATCTCAGAACCACTCAATACTTACTGAATTTGAGTTCACATTTTAACAATGTCCCCTGGTGATTCATCTGCACTTATTAATTTCAGAGGCAGCTGTCTAGAACACATACCTATGTGATAAGCTCTTGAAAGAAATAGCTTCTATGTTGGGGAAAAGCATATTAAGAATTACTTTAAAATTTGCCTCAAGGGCTTTTCCTAAATGCTCCAGAGACCACAACTACTATAAATACATGAAACATTAGAAGGTTTCTGCTCTATTAAGAAAGAGTTTTCTATTAACAGGAACTGTCCAGCTGTGATACAGGCTAGCCTCATAAGTTAATAAATAAAACTTGATTGAGTAAGAGATTTTGTAGAGCAGATTCTGACTCTGCATGAGACGTCAGACTTAAGGACACTTATGGGCCCTTGTCACAAGCAGAACCAATTACACATAAACAAGGAAAGGTGATGGTGCTGATCTCCAGCAAGATCATTACACATGTTTCATGACTTGATAAGAAGCCTTGGAATGAGGCTGCACCAATAATTTGTTTTATAAAATCAAAATAAAAATGGAAAGCAAAATTTTTAAAAGCTTTACAAGGAACACCACGGTTGGTTTGATTAATGGCCACATCCCTGCCTAGGTTCTACCTGATCATAAATTTTGCAATTTAAAGATAGCATCATTTGCAAATACCTGAGCAGGGCCACAGTCACACTCTTCACCCTCATCCAACTTCTTGTTTCCACAAAATTGGAAATCATCAAAATTGTAAAGAAATGGAATGTTGAGCATGCATGTTGGCTTATAATCCTTCAAGTACTGGTGGTATTGGTTTTGGCTGCATTTGCTGAATTTCAGTGCAGGAATGCTAGAGATAGAATGAGGTAAAAATAAAGATTAATCATATCAATGCATAGTGGTACAGTGGCTGTGAGCATTTTATGAAGCATTTAGAAAGAACAAATGTAAATGTTTACTGTTAGAGCAGGGAAGCAACTGGGTTCTTTATTATAGAAAATATCTTTTTAAGACACAGCGAACACATGCTATTTTAGTGAAAATATCTTGGCTATCGATCCTCCAGCATATCCTTCCTGAAGCCCCCATTATAGACTGGTTGCCTGTGTTTACTGCTTCCACATCCTCTTTAATTTGGTCCTCTTGAAATAACCTATGTACTTGTTTATCATCCCTACTAGATTACAAGCATCTCAAAGCAACAATTGTATCATGTGTGATTTAAAAAAAATAAACATTAGTTAACACAGTGTCTGGCACAAAGTGGTTCTCTATAAATTTGTTAAGACAGTTTATTTAATAATATACATATCCATAGGAATGTGATATCCTTCTTAACCTGAAATTTATCTCCCTCCTATCTTCCTTTTCTTTTGACTTCCTTAACATTATTATTGACATAATAATTCAATACAGTAGGACTTTAGAGTCTTGATTGCATTAGACTGAGATAGTAGGACTCTGTAAAATATTACCAATTACGTAAATAATAATGTAAAGCTAAATATTAATTACTGAGTTCTTATTCTGTGCCAGTCATCACATTTAGTTGTGTTAGCCACTTTACTTCATTTAATCAATGTGTGGAAGCATTGATCAACAAGAAACTTTTCTTACTATATACAATGCTTTATGTATACCTGCTCTGAAGGGATTCAAAGTTGTGCAAAACTTAGGACCTTACTGCCTGGTAATTCACAGTACAATGGGGAAGGCTGGATATTCATTTATTCTGTAACTGTTTATGGAGTGTTTAATATGTGTTTGGGACTTTTCTAGTACAGTGGTGTTTTAACAGTGACCCAAAAAGACAAAACCCTCTGACCTTGTGGGACTAGCTTATATTCCAGCAGAAGAGTAAAGTTATAAATAAGCTGAACGCATGAAACAGAGAATATGCTAGATAGTAATAAGTACTAAAGAGAAGACAAAAAACAAAAGGAGTGGGAGTTGAAATGCCAGGATATATGTGTGATCTAGACCAGGTGGCCAGGGAAATCATTGGTGGGAATAACGTTTGAGTAAAGATGTGAAGGAAGTCATTACAGCTTATAGAAAAGATGACAAAACAAGGCATGTAGAGTCTATTTCTCCCCTAATTGCCTTGCTAGCAATTGGTGCTAATTGTTCATGGTGTACTTTTGCAATGTACCCAGAAAGAGTTTTGGGATTTCTCTCACGGTATCACTAGAGAGAGACACTACCAGTTGGCAAGATTTCGCCCCAGAAAGAAAACTCCCATGCCTAGTTATGGAATAGACTTTTTAGGAAATTCCATAGCTTTACAACATATCCTACAATAATGGATTTTGACTCAAAATCCACTTTTGAAACATTTTTTCTTTTTTTTTTTTTTTTTTTGAGACAGAGTTTTGCTCTTGTTGCCCGGACTGGAGTGCAGTGGCATGGTCTCGGCTCTCTGCAACCTCTGCCTCCTGAATTCAAGCAATTCTTCTCCCAAGTAGCTGGGATTACAGGTATGCGCCACCAGCCTGGTTAATTTTGTATTTTTAGTAGAGATGGGGGTTCTCCATGTTGGCCAGGCTGGTCTCGAACTCCCGACCTCAGGTGATCCACCCGCTTTGGCCTCCCAAAGTGCTGGGATTACAGGCATGAGCCACCACACCCAGCCCACTTCTGAATTACTTAAGTGTATTCTGTACGTTGTTCGAACCTCACCTTCCATCACTGTCCATCACGCATTTTCCTGAAGGACAGGTGCATGGGAACTCGTCATGCTGCATCCCAAGGTTATGCCCCAGTTGATGTGCCATTCTGTTTGCAATTATGTTTGTGTCAGGTAAAAGATCCTGATGAAAAAAAAATTGCATTAGAAATTTTCAAGATAGCACACTGTAGTACATAGTGCTTCAAACTAGTGGTTGAAAGACCTGGCTTCTAGCTCCTAGTTAACTGGTATCTATTTAAAAAGGCACGGACTCGGTTACCTCTCTCCCCTGTACCTCGGTTTCCTTAATTATATAAGAAGCCCAAGAAAGTGACTTTTTAAGTATCTCTAGCTGTAACATCTGAAATTCTTTCTTTGTGGCATGGTGATAGTCATTGTTAAATTTATAGAAGCTCATTCTTATAAATAGTTAAAAACTATTAACTAATGTTATTATGATTTTTACCTCTTCAAAATTCATGTGTTGAAGGTATAAAACTAACTTCAAGGTGATGACACTAGGAGGTGAAGTCTTTGGAAGGTGATTAAGTCATGGGAGCAGAGCCCTCATAAGTGGGATTAATGCCCTCATAAAAGAGGCTTGAACGAGATCCGTGCCCCTTCTACCAGGTCAGGACACAGCGAGAAGGTGTCAACTATGAGCCAGAGAGGGCTTCACCAGACACCGAATCTGCTAAGGACTTAATGTTGGATTTCCTAGCCTCCGAGAAATAACTATTGTTTCTTACCCATTCATTTGTGATATTTTGTTACAGCAGCTAGAATGAACTAAGATAAATATCCTACACAATATAATAAGTAATAGTGATTGTCCTCTTTGTACTAGATATCCAAATTCTATACAAATAAAAATGTGAGGTTCTTGTTTTCAGCTTATAGTCTGACATTGCACAACAATGCTATACAATCTTAAAGACGAAGTTTCTATTATGAGAAAAACTTAAATGTCAGATATTTCAAATCCATGGAAGAATTGGTTAACTTGGCTCATAGTTCCATTATATGCTTTAATTTCTATGTTAATACAAAATTAATTTCCAAAAAGAGATGGGCTATCAGATTACTATAAAGCTAATAAAACATACCTAATTTGGTCATCTCATCTTACTCATATAAAGTTTAAAACGTGTCCTGGAGTGATTATAATATCATAATCTAAGTAGCATGTATCATAGTATGAGTAGCAATAATCTAACAGCATATATCAGATGAAATTGACTCTGTGATCCAAAACTTATGTTACTGAAATAGCATAGGAAAATCTATAAGCACAAAATAACTATATAATAAGTCATGTGGTCATTTAAATAAGTACTAGCTTTGAAGTTTTTTATCTTAATACCAGACAAGGCATAGCAACAACTAGGCGCCACTTAAAGGAAATAAATAGAAACCTTCATGTTTTCAAGAATCTCTCAGATGGGGTTACTTGGACAACATTTACTAGAAGCTTAGAGACTTTGGAAAGGATCACATAAAAAAAAGGGAGTCAACAGTTTTTAGGTCTTATGCTTTCTAAAAATGAATTGAAAGGTCGTCTTGATATGATATATGAAGTGGTTTATGTGCCTTATTATCAGCACAAGAACAATTATCCTCACTTGCTAAATGAGCCATCAACTTTTGTGTGCATTATTTGTCCTTATAAGTAGCTATATTTCATATGCAAAAGAGCTTTACTAGTCATTGCATGCTGATCTGTGGTATACCATCCGTTTAAACTCTGAACAAAATGGGTTTACCTTCAATATGTATAATTTTTTAGTAAAACATTTTTATTCATTTAATAAAGAAAACATAACAGTCTGTTCATGACATATCTTAGTGAGTATATATGACAAAATGCACACATAATCTCTTTCCATGGAACCCAGGACATTACAACAATTTTATTCAAACATTATTAAGTAATATAAATAAAACACAGCTCACCTTAATGATACTGGTGGAATAATAGGGCAGGCACATACCCCCTGGATAAGAAATCCCTTGCACATGTGAGTAGAGCCACTTCCCACTATGAAAAAGATGCAAAAATACTCTTCAATCTGAGTTAGTAGTTTAATTAACACAAAGATCAAATTGCAGTGAACCCCAACAATGCCAATGCTTTTGCATGTGAAAATGCCTTCTTATTTCTGGAGTTTTGGAATTGAGGCTGACCTTAATTGATATTGAGCTCATCTTTAACCTGTGGGATATTAGAGGCATGGAAAAAGCCAGTGCATTTGGGAGGCTGAGGCGGGTGGATCACGAGGTCAAGAGATCGAGACCACCCTGGCCATCATGGTGAAACCCCATCTCTACTAAAAATACAAAAATTAGCTGGGCATGGTGGTGCATACCTGTAGTCCCAGGTACTTGGGAGGCTGAGGTAGGAGAATCACCTGAACCCGAGAGGCGGAGGTTTCAGTGAACTGAGATCGTGCCACTGCTCTCCAGGACACAGAGCGAGGCTCTACCTCAATAATAATAATAATAATAAAGCCAGTGCAATCTTACACTGAAATTGTAGAAAGGTATAAAACAAAAAACAAAAAATACAAATCAAAAAATACAATCCAAATCCCATTTTACTTGACTCTAGTTTACTCTGCCTTCAGCTTTGGATAAAACCACTTACAAGACCAGAAATTAATTAATGAAGTGTAAAAGTGTTTAGAAGGAAAAACAAAGTAACACAGTGAATGGACTTCACACCATGATTGATTAGCTACAGTTGAAAAATGTTAAGACTTTTAATCAACCATAGAAACTCAGGATTTGATAGCTATAATAAAACACTTAAATGAGTTTCAGATAAAATGAGAACTGTTCTTGGATTACTTGAAAAGACAAATGTAGATATTTATATTACAGGAATCCAAATTTGATTTGATTTCAGGAATATTATTTAGAGTTGAACCACTTTAAAAAGAGCCATTGGGGCTAAAGGGTCACACCTGGAATGTAATAGAACTCAAAGACAAGAAAGGTGGTCAGATTAGATGACCCCTTTCTTTTTTGATTAAGATACACTTTACCTTTTTTGATTAAGATACACTCCATTTTTCTCTTTATTATTGAAATGTTTCTCTTCCTACATATTAGGCATCAGTATTTGACTATGCTTCTTGGAGAGACAGAATTCTGATCTTTTTAAACTCTGGGGATATTGAGAAAACCACATGTACGGAGGGGAAGCACCAGGACAAGAATAATCTCCAGTGTCCTCTCATGGTTGCCTGAAATCAAGTAACACATGATAATGCGGTATATACTGTCTTGCCGCTTCTACATCTAAGTGAATACAGAAGGGCAGGTACCCAAGAAACTTAACACATAAGAAGTCCCAAATACGATGCTCAATTGGCTATTTAGTAGCATTTCACCCCATCTCCTTACTTGCAGACATCCTATTGATATGAGAAGCTACTGGTTAGAATAGGAGGTGTTCTAAAGTAGTTAAAAGTTTTCTACTTACACCCATTCAAATACTTTTGGTTTTATTTATTAAGTATTTAAAAATACATGTATAAGGAGAGGGCAAAGGAGTTAATCTTGGCCACTCTGAAGTTTATGGCGATGTTTTACTACACTCCATTCCCCATGATTTTGGGGCATGCTAATGCATGAATATTCAAGTACAAGCCAGGCACAACTGTGCCTCTGGAGATGTATGCTATGGGCCATCACAGATATAAAAAACAGGAATTATGTTACTTTGGAGGTCTGATGCACTCTCATTAATCTGCCAAAGGACTGAATCTGACTTCCGACTACAGGTATTGGAAGCTTCAGGTTTTTGAGTTCAGACTGAAAGTCAGCATCTGAATAATAATAGAAGATTAGCAGGCTGAGTTTGCAGACCTTAGGAGAAATACCGATATTATGGGTATATAAAGTAGGAAAAGTGGGCACTATTCTAATACGGTAGCTTTAAGGGCATCAGAAGAGATGCTAAAAGATGGCATCACTAAAAAGGACTTCTTTCACAATTTAGCATTCTTTAGGATAACAGGACTGTACTAAATATTAGGTTGTATTACATTCAGTTCCATAATTACTTACCTTTTCCTCTGGGCTAAGTACTGTGCTAGGTATCTTGAATAACAAAAATGACAAAAATGGCCCGCTTTTTAAAGAAATTAAAGATTGAGTAGTCTAGACAAAGTCATGCTTTTACTTAGGAATATTAAAGCTCTGACAGGTTTCACTTATCAGATTAGTTGTTTGTTCAATTCTGTAGTAGGGAAGATGGTATTGATGGGCTGGTCACCAGGTAGGCAGGTTTCGATGAGGGGAAATATTCAGAGAGTGAGGTGCTTTCCCATAAAGGTAGATTTTGGTAGAATATTGGAATGGTACAACATGGGAGGGTGAGAGGAGTTAGCACTGGATGCTGACAAAAAATGTGAATGGATTCTAAAAGCACTTTGCTTACATAATGGCATTTTTAAGTCTACCAAGGAATATGAATATATCAGATTTTTTTCTATTATTAATATTAGAAAGAAAGATTATTAAATAGTCCACTTGAAAACTTTCTATTTATTTATTTATTGAGACAGGGTCTCACTCTGTCACTCAGGCTGGAGTGCAGTGGCACAATCACAGCTCATGTTATCCTTAACCTCCTGGATTCAAGAGATACTCTAGCCTCAGCTTCCCAAGTAGCTGGGACCACAGGTGCATGCCCCCATGCCCAGCTAATTTTTAAATTTTTTGTACAGATGGGGTCTTGCTATGTTGCCTGGGGCTGGTCTTGAACTCCTAGGCTAAAACAGTCCTTCTACTTTGGTCTCCTAAAATGTTGGGATTAAAGGTATATGCTACTGTTCCTCGCTTGGAAATTTTCTGCATAGCTACAAATAACATTTTGTCCCTGTGTACTACCCAAAAGTCAACTACTTAAAAAGTGTTTTTTTTCTGTTAACTTTTTGGTTTCTTTTGTAATAATCCACCAAAGGTATGCAAGAAAATAGAGCAATCACCAACCTGAGTAATACAACATGGTCAAAATCCTTCCTTGTTTTAAGGATCTTTTCTTGCCAAAATGAAAAATGCAATAAGGTAGTTTCTATATTTGAATATAGTTCTATTTTATCTTCATGTGTCCATATTTCAATGCCAACCAACGTCACATGGATGTTTAAGGTTTTATAAATCTGTTCAAAGAAGAAATCATTTTTCACAAAGTCATGTTGCTGGAAAGATTCTTCAATATTACTATATTCGTTTACATTTCCCCAAAAAACAGTAATTTAAACTTGTGAGGTACATAAGTAAACAATGCAAGCCTCATGTTACAAACGGATACATCAAAATGGGACAGAATGCATTGCCCAGAATACCTGGTGAATTTTCTGGGCAATGGTGAAATTTGATCAGAAAGATCTGCCTCCTCGAACTATCATAAGTCTTACAGGCACTGTCTCAGGATGTGCTGGAAGAATTTCTTAAAGTTCTGAGTTTAGAACTGGCCTAAAAGCATAAATTTACTAATAGTGGCAGGCGGTGTGAGTGCTCCTCATGCACCTTCATACTTCAGGCCAAGTGTTCATCCTGTGGCAGGTTAGAAAGCTGGTATTGGTTTTCAAAAACTTAACTGCTGTGTTTGATCTTTATGCTTGAATTTTGTAATTATCTTTTTTTTTTAATCTGAGAAATGTCACTAGGGATTTCTCTAAGCAGGCAGAAATAGTTGTAGCCTATAAACCTCACACCTATTTCTACCTGCTCTGTAAACACATGGGTGATAGGTACTTTTATGCCAGGACAAAAGAAGTTAGAGTTTATGCAGTTATTATGGGAATTTTGAGAGAAAGGACTATGTGTTGTATCAGTTTTATATTTCACAATAGTCAGTACAAGTAGGTTGAAAGAAAGTGAATGATAAACTATCAACACTGAATGAACAGAAATGGAAAGATCATTCATACAATGTTACTAGGCAATGTAACTAGTCAATAAGAAGTGTAATAATTATATCATTCCTGTAACAATAAACTTGTGTTAATATTCTACTTTTCTTAACCTACATGATATGAATATACTCAATTCCATGTGTCAGTAGAGGCCAAAAATGTCATTTCATAATCATGAGAATTAGGTGCCTTTTAAACTCTCCCGAGGTTAGACATGTAGTCAAACTCTGACCTCAAATCTGCACTGGAGCCTGTGATATGCATCCTTATTCCTCTTGGCCCTGAATTTTTTGTTTGTTTGTTTGTTTGTTTGTTTTTGAGACAGGGTCTCATTCTGTCACCCAGCCTGGAGTGCAGTGGTGCAATCATAGCTCATTGCAAAGTCGAACTCCTGGGCTCAAAGGATCCTCCCACCTCAGCTTCCTGAGTAGTTGAAACTACAGGCACACACCACTGTGCCTGGCTATTTTATTTATTTATTTATTTTTGTTGTTGTTGTTGGGACGATGTCTCACTTTGTTGCCCAGTCTAGTCTTGAACTCCTGGGCTCAGTGATTCTCCTGCCTTGACCTTCCAAAGTGTTGGGATTACAAGCATGAGCCACCACACCAGGATCTTGACCCTAATCTTAATGTGTGGTAAACTTTAGAAATCAAGTACTACATAGCAATAATTATTTTAACCTGGGATTTTCAGACCCTCTCTATTCACAAGTGGGCTTTATATTTACGAAACTACACACAAGTGCAAACAGAAATATTATTTTCATTCCGATGATGATATTTTCTTCTCATAAGAACATATAAAAGCCATGCTTTATCTGCTAAATTCTTGGATAGTTTTGGATACACACATTTGGAAGGTTGTGGAGAGTTGAACTGCTCTTTATAGTAGGGAAATAACTATGGAATCTCTGAGTTAAAAGGGGTGAAGACATAATGAAAATCAAAATAAGAAAGGACCTAGTAAAATAACGTAAGTATGGGCTCTGTGAAGGATAAAGGGCCACTAAGAAGGGATACAATGGCCAGGCACACGGGCTTTTAGACTTTGTCAGCTTAAATTGTTTGTTTTATAATGTGCTATGTAACCTCCCAATCTAAACTACAGATCTCCAGTAAAAGTTCAGCAATTTGCAACAATTTTGTATGTATGCTTACTTGAAGATGAGAAACCAAGGAGAGAGTTTGAGTCTTGAGTTGGGGTCAATGCTAGGGAAGTGATAAAAGACATAATTGCAAGATATAAGGAATGGAAGAAAACAGAAGTGACTATGAGATGTAATCATCGCACTCCACACTGTTCCTTCCTCCCTCTTACAAAAAGGCATGGGGAAAATTTTCAATTTCCACGGACATAAATTGAAACAGTTGGGAGAAGTTCTGCATCTGCCTACAATATACAAAGTTAGAAACAATGTTGCCTCTACCCTGACAAAAAGGACAAGCCAGAGAATCTGGAAAATCATATATTTTTTTCTGAATCCGCCAGAGAACTGAGGCAATAGGGCCAACAAATGTGCCTGAACCCTAAGCAAAGACAGTCTCCTTCAAGGAGAGATGGTGCCAGAGCACCTCCCTTGTGGCAGATAATGAGAAAGAAAGATGTTGAGCACCTTTTTAATGGGTAGAAAGAACTGACCAAATATCATTAATGAATTGCTTCAGGCCAAGTGTGGGAGAGAAGGAGAATGCAGAGCCCTGTGGAGATCCAGACACAGGGATCTCAGACCCACACACAGATTGATCTCCATGGGCCTCCGTGGATGCCAACAACCACAGTGAGGGACAGAGAGGGAGACAAGATGGCTCCCTCAGTGGGGTGGGCCTGAAGAGGGGGAGAATTGCTGCTTTGCAAAAAATTATAAAATCTACCAAACTCTTTCCCTCAAGGAAGAAAAGCCTTAAACTGCCAAGGGAGCTATAGTAAATTTTTCCCCCAGAAACCAAATTAAAATGTATTACAGCTGAAGAAAAGGAAAACAAAACAAAACAAAACAAAAATAGCCTTCTACTCCCGGAGGAGAGGTGGGAAACTGTCCTGAACCCAGACCATTCAAGATCTCCTACCAATGAGAGGAAAATGAACACTGAGAAATACTCACCCAACCACCCATGGACAGGGCTTCCCTAAGGCTGAGGTTAAATCAGGATGATAGAAAATGCTCTGGACCCCATAACTAGGCTAGAAGGCACTGAGGAACAAACAACAGGCCACTACTGAAGAAGCGGTGAGAATGTGAAGGGAGGTGCTGGCTCTTAATAAAAGCCTAAAGTTGAGAAAGGAACAGAAATATGGAGAAAAACTCCCCAACAATTCAGCACCCACCCTAAGCACAAAGTAATACCAGATGAATATGCAGTTGATAGTGCACTGCAGGTAGCAGTAGTAACAAAATCAGCTCCGTTTCTGACCAGATTAATCCAATTCCGCATGTTAATGACCTAGCAAAAGAGGAAGTGTACCATTTCAGGCATAAATACTATTTTCTTAGACTGTACTATCCTATACATACTGTCTACTATCCAATAAAACATTAAAGAACATACAAAAGAGCATGAAAAGGCAACCCACTGTTGGAGAGAAAAGAGTTGACAAAACTAAACTCGTAGATGACCCACATGTTGAAGTTGTCTAACAGGAAATTTAAATTAGTTATCAATAATATGTTGAAGGCTCTAATGGAAAAGATGGATGTGATTTGCAGAATTTTAAGATGGCCCCCAAGGATTCTTGTTCCGGGACACTAACGCACTGTGGAATGACCTCCCTTTCAATGTGGGCAGGACTGTGACTATGATGAATTTCACTAGTATATTTAGGTTATGATACAGAACAAAGATAAAGGGAGCTTACGGCTTTTCAGATGTAATTAAGGTACCCAAATCAGAGGATTCTGAGTTGAATAACTGAACTTACTGTGGGTAGACCTAACTTAATCTTTTAAAACAAGTCTAGTAATTTGAAGCAGCAGCATTTCTCCTGCTGGCCCAAAGAAGAAACCTGCCATATTGTGAAAGGGTCCAAGAGGGCCCCCAGTAACTGAGATGGCCCCAGCAGATGGCCAGCAAGAATTTGAGGACTTCAATCCTGTAACTGCATGAACTAAATTCTGCCAACAACAACAAGCTGAGATCCCCAGGCCTGATTTCCTCATGCTGAGATCCTGACCAGAGAACCCAGTTATGTTGTACCCAGACTTCCTGCCTATAAAAATTATGAGATAGTTAATGAGTATTGTTCTAAGATGCTAGGATTGTGGTAACTTGTTATGCAGTAATAAAAAAATGAATATAGTGAAAAACAAGCTTGAAAAGATGAGGGAATTTCAGCAGACAGGTGGAAACTATAACAGAGTGAATGAAAATAGTAGAGTACATATATAGTAGTAGCGACAAAGAATACCATTGATGAGTACATCAGTAGGCTAGACATGGGTGAGGAAAGAATCTTGTTGGCCCAACAAAAATTAGCCAAATGGAAACACAAAGAGTTAAGAGTGAAAACCACATAGGGGAAGGTCCAAAGCTGTGGGAAGATCACAGGATCTAATATGCATATAATTGAAATACGAGAAAGAGAAGAGAGATAACAAGGCAGAAGAAATATTTGAATTTCTTTGAAATATTTGAATGGTGAATAATTTTTAAAAATAGTATAAAACAGCAAATCACAGATCCCAGAAGTTCAGAGAATCCAACACTATAAATACCACACACACACACACACACACACACACACACACACACTCACACACTGATGAGGGTATGCCCAAGGGACACATAGACCAGCTAAAATATTGCCCAATGGACAAAACTGAAACAATTTGAGCAACAAAATAAAGTAGTGTTAGGTTGTAACTCAAAGTACAAAATAAATATCCATGAGTCCATACTGATATAAATAAATTATTAAATACATATTAATGGATGAAAAGAGATAAATCTCTTGCATAGAAAAATTTCAACTAATTTATGTAGATGCTCCATTGTCAAGGAGGAAGAGCATAATTTCCACTTCTTAAGTGTAAGCCGTGCATAGTAACTTTCTTTCAAAGAATATATTATTGTGAGGAAGCATACACTTTCCATATAACCCAGTATTCCTACTTCTTCATTATTTACAAAAAATAAATGAAATTTTATAATTGCACATACAACTATATACAAATGTTTAAAGCCATTGTATTTACAATAGCCAAAAACTACAAACAGATTAAATGTCCCTCAACTGTTGAATTAGTAACCATTGGCCTAGAGGGGCCTTCCTTACAGCTTTTTCCTGCGGGGTCTCTTTATCCTGGTAACAGGGCTGAAGTTGTCTTAGAATGAGTCAGCAAAAAAAGTGTTGCAATTCACAATTTGTTTTTTTTTAAAGAGTTATATTCCTCATTCTAATTTAGACAAATTAAGCCTTTTAATATATTTTACTGAAACATTTACTCCACTTTCTATGCCAAACCATGGACAACAAATTATAGCTTAAAAGACTTCATTATACAACGTCACAGAGCAGTGATTTAAAGTAGTGCAATTTGGTTTATAGTGATTGATTTTCATATTCTTTGTATATAGCTTCATAAATTTTGTGATTAGAGACCAAGTTTTGAAACTTATTTCAATATTAAATGTCATTTACATCAAAAATTGAAAATTCAGAGCTGTGGTTTGTTATTATTTTTTCCAATGGATTTTTGCTTATTAGTCTACTTGGTGAATCTTTGTGCTTTGTACTCCCTTAATACCAAGTGACTACAATAGTCCAGCAGAGATCTGCGCTGAAAGGTTCTTTGCATTCGTATTATTGGCTTGATTCAAAAACTGTATCAAATCTTACCATGTTGACAAAATTGACCATTCCCCAAATTCGGTTCCTTAGTTTATGCAGACCATTTCTGTGATACTGGAAATATAAATATCATATTAATATTCATTAATAATAGGAGTTGCATAAAAGCTCAACAAAATACTTCATTCATCAGCTATTACAAAGAAAAAATTCATTGGCTTAATGAAGAAAGAGAACTCCTTTCATTCAGCTAAAACCTAGACAACTTAAATACATTTTTTGGTATAAAATAATTAAATACAGCCCTCCTAAAGAAATGCTCAGGTTTAGTATTACTTCAAGCTTTTCTTTATAACTCTGTTTCCTTTTCACATTTCATTGTACTACATTACATTAATTTATTAAATCAACCGATTAGTGTTCTTTAGAGTCCGTTTTTATCACATTGATGAAACAAACCTATTAAAGCTACAAAGCAATCAATATATGGCAAAGAACAGCAACTTTATTAGTGCTTCTGTGTCCTTGGTGTTCACAAAATAAGGAATATGTAATTTAAAAACCCAGTGGAGCTGGAGAAGTGCTGAAGAGGGTCAGGAAACTGTAGCTACCCTTTCCCTCCAGGAAATACCTACGAGGGCAAACCAGACTTTCATGTCCGGTCTATTCTGACTTTTGTTCTCTCCTTATAACTGCATTCCCTTTTTGTACTATTGGGATCTTGTGTCAATTATCTATTTAAACCTGATCAAATATACTTAATAATAACATAAGGTGTCCTGTAGGGATAAATGCAAATGGTCAAACTTCTTTCATAATAAAAATCATAAATTAACCTGCCTTTCCTGAATCCCACAAGTATCTACTTGTTACCATCCCATTGCTCTCCTGTTACCTTAAATATCAAAATACTGCTAAGATATAGCATTAGAATCTCTTCAATTTTCATCTTCCACGTATTCAACCTACTACACTCTGATTATAACTGCCACTACTCCATTGAAACTATTCTTAATAACCCACAAATATTCTCTTAATTATCAAATACATTGTGAACATATTTTCCTTTCTGGTCATCTTGTCCACATTTAATGCTGACTATTTTATGTTTCAAGAAATTTCTTCTTGGTTCCTATTACCCTCTACACTCCTACTATTTTATTGTGCATTCCCATTATCCCTTAAATACTGGATGACAAATGTGTTTCACAACAGGATTTCCATTGATTGATTGATAAGAATTGCCCAAAATTCACTGCCTAAAATTCACTGTGGAGAATATTCTGAAGCTATTTTAGGGATCACAAAGATTAGATATTTTATCAATCAGTGAGTTTCAATCAGAGGGGAGGGAGGAGGAATGGTTATGTATGAGCTTTGCACTTTTATTGCCAAGTCTTTATTTAATGATTGGTGTTTCCCAGGATTCAGACATTTGTGTTCTGCTCTTCTTTTTCAACTTGCTAGCTGTCAGTGTGTCATCCATAACCTCACTTCACTTCCCTGTTGAGAATTCCTCACTATGGTGGAGATACATAAACTTCTCAACAGGTTCCAAAGACTGCCTTTGGTTTCCTTATTTTATCTGACTGGAATGCTCAAATTTTCTATCCTTCTTTTGCTTTCTTGCTCTTCTTATTGTTGTTGTTCCTTGAGACAAGGTCTTGCTCTGTCACCCAGGCTGGAGTGCAGTGGCGTGAACATGGCTCATTGCAACCTCGAGCTCCTGGGCTCAAGTGATCCTCCTGTCTCAGTCTCCCATGTAGTTGGGATCGCAGGTGCACACCACCACACCCAGCTATTTTTTTTTCTTTTTTGTCGTGATGGGGTCTTGCTGTGTTGCCCAGGCTGGTCTCAAACTCCTGGTCTCAAGCAGTCCTCCCACCTTGGCTTCTCAAAGTGCTGGGATTACAGGTGTGAGCCACTGCACCTGACCTCTGCTGCTCTTTTTATTTGGCTATCATATATATCATTAACACTCAGAACCTAGCATACTGAATGCTCATTAACATTTGTCTAATGAAAATGGATGATTTACCATAGGAACTTCTCTAAACAAAGAAACCCTTAAATATTTTAAGATACTATTAAAGCAGCGTGTGCAAGAGCTATACACATAAAGCCCAGTTTAATGCAACTAAAATCACACCAAGCAACCCTTCTCCTAGTATATGAGTAAGAAATTTTAATAACCTGTTCTTAGTCTTTAATAACACATATATTATTATTAAGAGCAAAGTGTCTCTTAGCATTCTTTATAACATTTCTCAGCAACATGCCAGTGTAAGCCTATCTGTTTAGTGCTTAGAACTTACTAATTTTGATTTAAAATTTTGTTCGTAGGTTAATTATAGTTTCTTCTATATTTAATGTGTAAAAAATGTATCTTTTCAATTAAGACGGGTCTTACCTTTTTTATTACATTGGCTGGGAATTTCAGTAAAAATGTTGAAAGAAATCTGGTGACAATGAACAAATGTACCTTATTCCCAATTTTGGAGGAAAACTGCCAAAATTTTATTAATAAGTTTAATGTTTGTACTGAATAGGAGTTTGGTAAATATATTTTATTTTCTTCCACTTTTTATATCCTAAGAGTTTTATTATGAGTGTTGAATGATATGTATGTGTATACATGCACAAATATATACTATATATATAAATTTGAGATATTTGAAATTACCGCTTTTTAAAAATCTATTCATGTCAAAGCAAAGCAATATTCACATTACTGGAGGAAACCTTCACTCTCGTGTAAATTTTTATGGATATATCTTGGCTTGGGTTTGCAAATACTTTTTGGACATTTGAAGTTGCATTTATAAGTGAAATTAGCTTATAATTTTACTTTCTCATAAGATCATGTCTAGATTTGTTACCAATATTATCAGTTGTCATAGATTGTTATTGTAATGACTCAAGGAATCACTCTTACAGGTATCTATATCTTTTTATAAGTTTCATCCAACGTTGTTTCTAGGCTTGGACATATGACTTACTTTGGTTGAGACATGAAAACATGTACAGACAGAAGCTTGAAAAGCTCCTGCACATTGGAGCCTCGCCTCTCTTTTGATGCTTTGATGCCCAGCTATGATGCAAGAAAGCACAACCAGCTAGCCTATTGGAGACACATGGCCAGCTAAAACCCAATATCAGGTACCAGGCAAATGACTGAGGCCATCTTAGACTAGCCAGCCATTGGAGCCAATAGATTACTGCAGCTGCATGAGTCATTGACTACCCACCAGGTTTTGAGTAGTTTATTACACAGTGGTAAATAAATAATACAAAGGTTATAATAGCCTTATAAAATGCGGGATTTTTTTCTTCTTTTTCTGTGGAACAGTTTGTAAAAGATAAGGTTATTTATCTTTGTTAAACAAACAAAGGTTGTTTGTTTATAACAAACTTTGGTAAAATTTGTCACTAAACAAATCTGAGGCTCCTGGTGTCTTTATTTGTTGATAGGCTGTGGACTACTTATGTAATTTTTCCAATCTGCTGTAAATCTTTTTGGGGTTTCCTGTTGTTGAGTCAGCTTGATAACATTTTACTACATACTTCTGTTTATAAATTTATTGGCACATGGTTCTTCATATATTTTTTAATAAGGTGTAACTTTAATTTTATTTACATTTTGTCTTCTAATTTTACATGTATTCCTATATTTTTTAATCAGCCTTGTCAGAAGGTTGTCTATTACATTAATTTTTCAAAGAACTAGTACTTGGCTCTGTGAACTACTCCATTGTGGTATTTTTTGTTTTGCTTGGTGGTTTTATTGATTTTTCTCATTGCTAAAATTACTTTCTTCTTTATACCTTCTTTGGATTTATACTGTTTTGTTTTCTAATCTCCCTAGTTGGACTCTTAGTCCATTTATTTTCTTTCTTTTTTCTTAATAAAACTGTTTAAATTGATCAATGTCTTTCTAAATACTGGTATGCTACCTGTATCTAATAAATTTTACTATACTATTTTTTGTGGTCAGTTATAAATAGTCCATAATTTCAGATTTGATTTTTTAGACAATTAATATTTGGAAATATATTGTACTTTCAGTTTTGAAACCAATAGTCTTTTAGTGGTTTAATTTAACAATTTTTGTTATAACTTCTAATTGTAGTAAAAAAGAAAACAGTGATCTTATGATATCTCTTTGCTATTTCTGTGTATTGTCTTTGTGGCCAGATACCCACTTAATTTTTTCAAATATGTTATTTGTACATCAAAAAATATATTTTCTTTTTTTAAAATGCGAGGTAGTATATTAATTAGTTACATCAAACTTATATTTATGTGGTTCAAATCTTGTCAATTTTTGCTGAAGCTTTTCCTCTTGACCTAAAATTTTCTGATGGAGAAGAGCTAAAAAATACCCTACTTTCTCTGGAAACCCTGTTTTTTTGTTGTTGTTGTTGTTATCTTTTTATACTTTGTTGTTAGGCGTTCTCATATTTTATATACTTTTGGTGCCCTTTTTCTGATTAATTCCCCAATTTATCTCAAATGACTTTTTAAATCATAAATTCTCTTTTATATACTATTAAAATCATAAGATATATTTTTGGAGAGAAGAACTAGTTTTGAGATTTTTTAAGTCTCTTGAGAGGTTTAGGTATATTTCTTAAAAATGTCATAATGTCCTTTTTCTATATTCAGTTTGAGACTTTCTAACTTCTAACAGGCAGACATAATTGTTATATTTACTCTAATTTCTGACACATTTGGAATTACTTTCACATATTTTTTTCTGTTTTTGTATTTACTATTCTGTGTGTATGTATATATGTAATATAGTTACACATTGCTTAACAATGGGAATATATTCTGAGAAATGAATTCTTAGGTGATTTCCTCTTTGTGCAAACATCATGAAGCATACGTACACAAACCTAGATGTTACAACCTACAACGCACTTATACCATATGGTATAGCCTATTGTTCCTAGGCTGCAAACCTGTAGAGCATGTTACTATACTGAATATTGTAGGAAATTGTAACATAATGTTTTTGTGTATGTAAACATAGAAAAAGTACAATAAAAAATGGTATAAATTACAAAAAAAAAAAAAAAACAAAACAAACCTGGTACACTTCCTTAGGGAACTTACCATGAATGGAGTTTGTAGGCCTGGAGGTTTCTCTGGACGAATCATTGAATGAATGGTGTGTGAATGTAAAGGCCTAGGACATTACTGTACCCTACGGTGGACTTTGTAAACACTCTATACTTGGCTACACTATATTTACACAAGTATATTTTTATTTATTTAATAATAAATTAACCTTAGCATACTGTAACATTTTTACTTTATAAACTTTAAAAATTTTTAAACTTTTGATTTTTTTAGACAACAGTTTAAAATCAAACACATTCTATAGCTGTACAAAAATATTTTTTCTTTATATCTATATTCTGTAAGCTTTTATCTTTTTTTTATTTATTTTTACTTTTCAAACTTTTTTTGTTAAAAGCTAAGACAAAAACCACACACATTAGCCTAAACCTACACAAAATCAGGATCATCACTATCATTGTCTTCACCTCCATATCTTGTCCCACTAAAGGTCTTTAGGGGCAATTACATACATACAGCTGCCGTCTCCTATGATAGCAATGCCTTCTTCTGGAATATGTCCTGAAAGACTCGCCTAAGCTAATTTACAGTTAACTTTTTAAATATATCAATAAGAGTACATTATAAAATAACAATAAAAAGTAAAATATAGTGAATACATAAACCAGTAACATAGTTGTTTTTTATTATTATCAAGTATCGTGTACTGTACTTAATTGTATGTGCTATACTTTCATACAACTGGCAATGCAGTAGGTTTGTTTACACCAGCATCACCACAGACACATGAGTGAAGCATTGTGCTGTAATGTTATGATGGCTACAATGTCACTAGGCTATAGGAATTTTTCTGCTTTGTTATCATCAAATGGGACCACTTTCATATATGTGGTCTATTGTTGACCAAAACATTGTTATGTGGTGCATGACTGTAGGTGTATGTGTGCATGTGTGTATATTCTTTGAGGCTTTCTGTTGGATTGGTCTTTTTTTTTAAATTTTCAAATCCGTCTATTTCCCTCTACTCTTTTGGAATATTCACATTCTAATAGCTAGGTTCATAATGATTACAATTAAAGTTTTAACACTCATACTTTACTTACCAAGTGTAAAATTGTGACTACCTTTACATTCCTAATCTAAAATTCCATAGAACATTTTAAGTATGGTTTCTTTCTCCCAATGTATTATCCTTGCCTGATATTTTAGTACTCAATTTAAATTTTATAACATTTTGCATTAGCTGTTTGAACTTACTGTTCTAGAAACTGTATCTTCTGTTGTTTAAAATGTATGCTCTGTTTGTGATTTACTTATAGGCAATCTGTCTCTTTCTTACAGTTGATTTTAAAAGATTTTTTCTTGGTCTTTGATATTCAGAAATTTTTCTACAATGTTATCTGATTTGCTTATTCCTTTCCTTCTGGAAAATTCTCAAGAATTGTCTCTCATTTGTCATCTGTCATCCAATCATTCCCATTCACTCTTTATAAACTTTATATTCTGAATTAATGTCTCTTATGTTCTCTTTTACAGTTTCCAACTTTTTATTTCTCTGGAGAAGTGGTGGTTTCTCTATATCCTCCATTCTCCAGTTCACTAATTCTTTCTTCACATGTGTCTAATCTTCTGTTTAATTTTTTCAAGGGTATATACGTTTTCCTTTCATAAATGTTAAAACAGGTAGCTTTTCAAGTATGCCTGCTGTTTTGTCCAGTCTTTTCTAGTTATTTCAGTGTCATTTTAATTCTTTACATCTTTAATAACTTTAAACATATAATTTAATGTCACAGCATAGTCTGAAATATCATTGGATGATTTACAGTTCCTGGTGAGCTTATTTTCCTTTTTTTAAGTTGATTGACTCTTCCTCATGTGGTTCATTTTATCTTGGATTGTTGAAGAGTCACTTTGGGGCATTTTTGACTTGACTTCCAGCAGTGTAGCAGTTCTCTAATAAGTTTTTATATTAAAGAATTTGCTTGGCAATGCTGCATCTGAAGAAATATATAATATCATGTCCCACATCTGTGCATAACACAACCAGGAGATTTGTTTTCCCATGTGTAACATTTTACCTGCTCATGGCTACAGGCAGAGAGAAAATTTCCCTTATCTCTTGCAGTTTCTGTGGAGCATTTCTAGTTTCCTTTTCTGAGATGGGCAGCCCTTTATGGCTCTGAGAATGATGTAGAGGTCTCATTTCCAAATTTCAGTATTTTGCTTCTCAGGGGTTTACATTCGATTACATTATAATTGCCTCTTTTTGTATTCTATATAGCGGGGTCACCAAGCCTTTAAATTTTACTCACTGTTCGAAAGAGATTTTCTTCTTCATTTTTAGTACTTGGAGATTTTCCACTTTTTCTTTTGAGCTTAACAATAGGTTGCTAAAATATTTTCAACTTTTTGTATGTTATTCAGCATTTCCATATGTTCTTAATGGGGAGGGGTGTTCTATTTTGGGTCAGTCTGCTATTGTGGCAAAGGACCCCATAATCTCTTATGTATGTCTGTTTTGGGAAGCTAAAAATAGGACTTTGAGCCTAGAATAGAACTCTGATTAGAATACCTTTTTCTCTATGCTAGAATGATAACTACAAGTTCCACAAGGAAGAATAAAGAGAGAAATGTTCTATTGAAAACTTACCACGGTATCATCAGCAACAATGAACAATTCAACATAGTTTTCATCATGGATTTCCTGTAAATTTAGGGAAAATTCAGTTGAAGTATAGTTAACACTTTTTATATTAACCCTTTAAGTTGGAAAAAAAAATCCTAGTATTTTCAAGGTAAGAAATGTTGATATTGATACAAAATGGGTAGGCATATGAATATATAAAAATTATACGAATTTATCTAAATGAGATCTATATGATTAAACATGGGGTCCTATACATCGGATTTTAGTATTTTCTATTTGTTCTTTTTTTCTTTTCTTTTTTTAAATTTAATTTTTTAATTTCCAGGGTACATGTGCAGGATGTGTGGGTTTGTTACATGGGTAAGCACGTGCCATGATGGTTTGCTGCACCTATCAACCCATCACCTAGGTATTAAGCCCAGCATGCATTAGCTCTTTTTCCTAATGCTTTGTTTAGGCTTTCAGGTCAAATAAGAGTTGTAAATAATCATAAACCCATACTTTAACATTCAGGTTTTTTTTTTTTTTTTCATTTACTGAGTAAGTGCTTCATTATTAAGCTCATGTGAAAAACATCCATCTGTAACTGAGAGTTAAAACATAGGATGGACAAACAGGACTGACTGCATTTCTTGTACTCCTTCCCCTGCCTCCCAACTTTCTAATTTTCAGTAGTCTCAATTCCAAGCAAACATGTATAAATTTTGCTAATCATAAATCTTTTATTTTTTTATTTATTTTATTTATTTTTGTTTTGAGACAGGGTCTCACTCTGTCACCCAGAGTGGAATGCAGTGGTGCAATCTTGGCTCACCGCAACCTTCCACCTCCTCGGTTCGAGGTATTCTTCTGTCTCAGCCTCCCAAGTAGCTGGGATTACAGGCACACGCCACTACTGCCTGGCCAAATTTTGTATTTTTAGTAGAGACGGGGTTTCACCATGTTGGTCAGGCTGGTCTCGAATTCTGACCTGAGATGATTGGCCTGCCTCAGCCTCCCAAAGTGCTGGGATTACAGGTATGAGCCACCATGCCTGGCCAATCTTTTATGTCTATAAAACACCAAAACCAGGACATTCTTCTAAGTATTCAGCTTTCAGTGTGCATGCGCTGAGGTATGTACATATTCTCTGAGGACAAACCAGAGGTAAATTGTTCAAAGATTTGGCTAAATCTTTTTCTGTGGACTAAGTAATCATTTATTTGTTGATTTATTCAATCAGGAAACATCCATTAGGCATACAGTATGTGTGAGACACTATACAAATCATGGACATATGAAGAAGGAAAACAACCATGTAGCTTACAGGCTAACATCCACTGGGAATTTAAGGATATATGGATTAGTTGTATAGAAAAGCCTAAAGCTCCAAGGACTACTTTTATACAACCATCCCACCAAAAACTGAAGTTGTTTTATCCTTAATCATCCTTAACCATTAAAACATTTGAATGATGAAAAGGGGAGAACATAGCTTGTCATCAATAACTGCAAAAAAAAAATGGCAGGGAAGACAAGGAAGGACACTATCTCTAGATTTGGTTTTAGGACATTGAAAATTCATTATTTCCAACTACTCATAGCCCCAGTGTTATCAATCTATACATAGAATTATAGAACCATCCTTTCTTGAAACTGATGAAACAAACTGAGATTTACTCTATGAAATAAACACTTTTTACATAGATAAGAAAAACAAAAGTTTTCCAATTTCAAATATCAGATGAAGTGCCAGACTGAAAGTAACACATATATTTCACTAGCTGGACTCATACTTTCTCCCTAGACATCATCAAGAAAATAAAAGGCGTTTCATTTGGGGTAAAGATAACTTAATAATAAAGTACTCACTTTCATTTTGGAGTCTTCTTCAGATTCATTATCCCCTGGAACAGTTTTTCTGGTAAAATTAAGCTCTGTACAAGAATAATTGGCAACATACGGCACCCTCAGGTTATATCTGAACACCAAATGTTCTCCCTCATCTGAGTATTTCACTGGTTCAATGAGGTATCTTTGGTCATTTATTCTGAAGAATCCCCTGTAGAAATTGGGAACACAATGTGTATTCAAGGTCTATAATTACTCTATTTCACTGTATTGACTTTGTCTTTTCAAGAAAGAGAAACCACAAAGCCAGTGCTTCATGAACATGTAGGAGGGTGCTTTCAGTGGTAAGGAAATGTGATGATATGTGGCCTTTGAAACAATACTTTTTTCTAAGAGTCAACTTACTAGATTTTCACAAGTTTCACAGTCCAGTATCTGCTTTGAGCACAGGTAGAGTAGCAAGTCCCACTGGTGGTTGTGGACCGCTGTCAAGTCTTAAGAGTTATTGCAAAAATTATATGAGTTTCTATGTCTATTATGACACGGAATATAAATGAAAGTATATATATGAAAGTAAAAATACTAATGTGTGGTAACTGTGTCATTAAAGGGGTTCTCATTCTTGAAAATACTAAGAACTAGTCAAGTCAATTTCCTGTAATTAAAGACAGAACTTCCTATTTCTTCTCTTCTTTACCTCTCCACATCATCTTTCTTTGTCCATGAGCCTATGATCTATAGAGAACTATAGGCTTTGCTTCTGCATTTTTGCTTTCAAGAGGCTGCAAACACAGGTTGATTTAGTAAAAAGCTAAATGAGTCAAGCCTTATGGCATAATGGGAATTCACAAAACTAGCATTCAAAACACCTGGATTTTGGACTCAATTTTACCACTAGCAAATGGAATATTCAGGAGAAAGTTTCTAATTTCAGTCAGTATCCTGATCTATAAAATGAGAGGCCAGACTAAATGATTTTCAGTCATCTTCCAAATATGAATCCCTTATTCATATACTGCAAAGCTTGTCTTGTTCAGGACTATGCCTTAGACATCTCTTTGTCAAAATGTAAATCATAGGCTACAGCTGACACTGCTAAAAATGCACAGCAGCTTTTTTCTCATTAATTTTTCTATATACCAGGAGTGATAAAACAAAATCAACAAAGTTAATTTCTTTGAAAATCCATAGGAAAAGTCATAAAGGAAAAAGAAAGACATTCTGCATTACCTTAGACCATTACACGTACTGATACTGGCAGCTGAATCATATTCATGTACTATGGATCCTTGGTAAAAACAGTGATCCTAAAATAGAAGAAGACTCTATTACTATATGTATAAATATTGATTTTACATAGATACTAATATCTAAATATTTTCTGTTCAGAATATATCAATGTTTTATTTTGACAAATTACATTGATATTTGTTCTGCATTCATTCACTAAATTCTTTCATTTGGAAATATTTGAGCCTGCTTCAGAGACATTTTACCTTAATTATGTGATTATTGTGTGTAAAGCAAAGTATAGATTCTTCCTCTACAAATTTAATAGTCTGTTAATGATAACAGTAGTTTTAGAATTGTGACCTTTTCCTTAGAAATATTACTTTTTAATCCACCTTAAAATTTTTACGAAACTAGCCTTTCTCTCTGGCCTCTCTGTTTCAATCAAGTTGGTGTCTTTATTACTCCCTACTTGATGCTCTGCCCATGGTAGTCCAATCAGGTAATTATTTTTCCCATCATTGCCATGTGTTAAAATCCTCCCTATGGATGACACTTCCTATGGTCTTCCAGGGACCTCACACCCTCACAAATAACCCACCCCCCGCATAAAAGAATGTTACCCAGTTTTCCTCTCGTCCTATTTTGAAGATTGCGTAAAGACTTAGCTCTCATAGAAGTTGACATCTGCTGCTGGGCGCAGTAGATTACGCCTGTCATCTCAGCACTTTGGGAGGTCAAGGCGGGTGGATCACAAGGTCAAGAGATCGAGACCATCCTGGACAACATGGTGAAACCCCGCCTCTACTACAAATACAAAAATTAGCCGGGCATGGTGGCGTGCGCCTGTAGTCACAGCTACTTGGATGGCTGAGGCAGGAGAATCGCTTGAACCTGGGAGGCAGAGGTTGCAGTGAGCTGAGATTGCGCCACTGCGCTCTAGCCTGGCAACAGAGCGAGACTCTGTTTCAAAACAAAACAAAACAAAACAAATAAAAGTTGACAATTGCTTTAAATGGAGGAAATACTTTTTTAAATGTATAGGTTTGGTAAAAGTAATGTTCTTGGTAGAAGGTTACAGAGGACATGTTTTGGAAAAAAGCAATGGGGATGTAAAAATAAAATCTGTATCTAGATTTTATTAAAATTAATGGCATAATAATAATAAATGAACAAAAATTCATTTGAAGATTGAGGAAAAGACCTCAACATTGGTGCGTCAGAAAAACCGGGCAAGGGGATGAGAATCACATAAGGATAAATTAATGGAGATTTTAAAGTTGTTTCATAGCTTCAGATTTTATTCGTTTAGCTTGATCACAGCCTCATAGGGTGCCTTATATTTTTGGTGTCCTGCTTTACCCTCTCCCAGACTTAACGCCATATTGAGTGTATAGAAATCAGTTTAGGAAAAGCAAAGATATATTAGCAGTCATTGATTTGCTTACTATGCAGTAAGAGGTTAGGGTCCACACAATCGTATTTTTATACTATAATTTTTCAGTGAGAGTAATCAATTCAGAACTTATTTCTGATGTAGTACTTTCTGGAGCAGCTTGTACAGCTAGAACAGGGTTTCAAAATCACATCAGGAAATACTACTTTTAGAGAAGAGACACAGTAAAGTTCCATAAGTTACCATGATCTGAGGATGCCTGGTGAACGCGTCTCCTTTCATGGAGTAGAATGTTTCACTGTAATTTGAGCCTAGGAACTCCCTGAAAAAGAGGGCAGACAGGTGGTGATATTGGTTCATTCTAATTACCTGACAGATAAAACCTATAATGCGATGGAGAAGTGTCCAGTTTGCTTCCAAATCTCAGCAAGATCCTCTTCTGATAGAAATAGTAAAGCAAAATCAAGCCCGCTCATATGAAGAGCCTTTCTACCTAAATATCATGGTTCATAAAGACTGTAGAGAAGCTAGAAAATAGATTCTGGCGGTTTTAGCAAAGCAGTATTTTTTAAATAGCTTGGAGAAAATGTTATCTAAACAAAAATCGGAGACCAAAATTAATGCAAAAAACATGCATTGATATATGTGATGAATATAAGACATATTCATCACATCATAAGATATATGTGGCAAATATGTCTTAATATATAGTAACCTATCAGCTACATATTTAGATAAAAGCCATATGTATTAATTATAATAAATTCACACTACCCATGCTGTATTTGGAATTGAGCCCAATCTCTCTCCCCCATGGCAAGACCCTACCATTGCAGTGGTCTCTATATCTATAGTGATGGACCTGAATAAAGCCTGCCTTACGGTGCTTTAACAACTGTCACTGGATAATTTTTTTCTTGAACGTCTTTTTGGACTACCCATGGCCACTTCTTGATCCCAACCTGAACATAAGAAACTTCTAGAAGTTCTTCAAAACTCAGTGCAAAACACACATCCTGACTCCATCAAGCAGATTTTGAAATCCCTTCCTAAGGTGTATTTCACACTTCCAAAGATGTTCATTTTCATGTTTGCTACATAATAAAAATGTAGCAAACCTTTTCTGTACAGGTGAAGACAATAAGCATTCGAGGCTATGTGGGCCATATATGTGGCTGCTATTACATGTTCTTTGTTTCATTTTTTGTTACTGTTGCTGCTGTTTTTACTCCAAATATTCCAAATTTTGAACATTACTCTTAGATTAAGGGATGCCCAATTTGGTGTACCAATTATCATTTGTTCACCGCTGATGTATTTCATGTCAGTCTTCAAAGGTTACCTGTGAACTACCATAGGAAAGGGACTTTTCATTTTTATTTATTTGTGTCTTCCAGTTTTTAAGATAGTATTTGGAATATTAGGAGTGGTCAAAAAAATAAATGGTGAACTAATGTTTAAAATGAACTAAATATAGCATTTCATTCCTGCTATGGCTGAATAAGCTACTACCAGACAGACATTCCATGTATAAATATTTAGTTCTGGATAATATATAAAAAGAAAGTACCTAAAGGATCCAGGTACCAAGCAGGCAGACTCTGAAGGGATGTCACCATCCTTTGGGAAAGGGAAGGAGGCTCAGGGGAGAAGGGCACAGCATGAGAGGTGAAGAAGGCACAGTATGAGAAACAGGGAAGAAGGCACAGCATAAGATGAAGTTTCCAGTTTTATAGCATTTAGCCTGAGGTCAGGCTGAAGTCTGCCTTATAGAGGATGGATAAAATTCTGCTAGAAAACCACAGTTGTTCTTATTTGAAAAGCCATATAACAGAGTTTGGAGTAATCACAGTAACAGGAATGAACACAGTAATCGTGGAAGAAAATGAGAGCGGGGAGAATCCTCAGTTCTGTAAACAAACTCAGTCTCAAATTCAGAATTTTCCCTGAACTATGACATGTGAAGGATAGATTAAAAGTAGCCATGCTAAGAATAAAACAACTGAACTAAAATTTGATGCCACCCAAAAAAAAGAATTTGCAGTTTAAGTCCAACAAAGTTAATCTCCAAATAAAATGAAAATATGAGAACTCTTCAGCAGAATGTAACAGAATTTGGAGTCCATTTCACACAACATTCAGATTGTTCAGTTCATAATTCAAATTTACACAATGAAGAAACATAAAACATTGAACTATTATCAAGAGAAAAGATGATCAGCAGAGGCTTATCTCAAGTTAATCTAGAAGTTGAAATTACAGATAAGACTTTTAAAGCAGCTACTGTAACTATGCTTAGCAAAGTCAAAGAAAGTTATTTGCAATGCATGCAAAAATGTAGAACCGTGGCAGATAAATGGAATTATATTTTTTAAAAATAAATTGAAAATGTTATAGCTAAAAACTACCTAGATAAAAGTTTTACTTGATATCCTTAAAATAAGAACAAAGCTGATAAAAGAGTTGACAAACTCAATGAGAGATCAATAGAAATTGTCTAACCTGAAAAAGACACAGAAAAAAAGAGCTTGAGAGCTATATAGATTACATCAAAAGACTAACATACTGGTTAGTGGAGTGCTGGAAAGTGGAGAAAGGGTATCAGAAAAAAAAATGGAAAAGTGGTAGCAAAAAGTGAACCCAGTTTGGAGAAAGACGTGAATTATAATTTCAAGAAGTTCAGCAAACATCAAACAGCATTTATATGAAGAAAGTCACACCTTTGCACATCACTGTCGGATTGCAGAGTATCAGAAATAAAGACAAAATCTCGAAACCAGCAAGAGAAAGACAACACGACACATACTGGGGAACAGAAATTTATACAACTGTTAACATTCCATTAGAGACGATGTGAGCCAGAAGAGAGGAGAACATCATCAGTCATCGTCTTTTCTTAAAAAAATACAGAAAATCGGCTGGGCGTGGTGGCTCAGCCTGTAATCCGAGCACTTTGGGAGGCCGAGGCGGGTGGATCACGAGATCAGGAGATGGAGACCATCCTGGCTAACACGGCGAAACCCCGTCTCCACTAAAAATACCAAAAATTAGCTCGGCGTGGTGGCGGGTGCCTGTAGTCCCAGCTACTCGGGAGGCTGAGGCAGGAGAACGGCGTGAACCCGGAAGGTGGAGCTTACAGAAAATTGGTGAACCCAGAATTTCACACGCAACACAAATAGCCTTCAAGAAGGAAGACAAAATAAAGACTTGCAGATAAAATAAAACTGAAGTGAATTTTTGCCACAGATCTATACTACAAAAATTGGTAAAAGTTCTTTAGTCTGAATGAAATTGTAACACATGAAAAAAACCGAACCTGTAACAAACTGCAAAATACACAAATGATTGGCCCAAAGATACATTTTAAAAAATCAAACAAATCCAAACATTGGTAATTAAATAACATGCTCTAAAATAATTCATGACTCAAAGAAGAAATCCCAGAAGAAAAAAAATATTTTGAAATGAATGATAATAAAAAAATCAAGACTTTTGAGATGTATCTAAATGAAGACTTGAGAGAAATGCTATGACTTCAATATTTTAAATACTTAGAAAATATTAAATATTCTATAACCAGAGAAAAATAAACACTCAATAAGAAGAATAAAGAAAATAATACAAACAATAAAAGAGATCAGTAAAATAAATAGACAACCAATTACAATTATTCACAAAGCTGAAGAAAAAAGATCAAGCCAGTCATGATGGCTCACTCTTGTAATCCTGACACTTTGGGATGCCAAGGCAGGAGAATCACTTGAGGCCTGGAGTTCGAGGCCAGCCTGGGCAGCAAAGTGAAAACCCATCTTTACAAAAAGGTTTTTAAAAAACTAGCCAGGCATGTTGGCGCATGCCTTTAGTCTCAGCTACTCAGGAGGATGAGGTGGGAGGATGCCTAGAGACTGGGAGGTTGAGGCTGCAACAGCCATGACTACACCACTGCGCTCCAGCCTGGGAAACACAGCAGGACTCTGTCTCAAAAACAAAACAAAACAAAACAAATAATAAAAATAATAAATAAAAGGTTGACAATTTATAGTCCCTTTTAGATTGGTCATATAAGAAGAACCCAAATTACCAATAATAGAAATTTAAAAAGAATTATCACTAAATAAATTATTCCTTTTTTAAAAGTTATAAGATAATATTATGAAACACTTTATGCCAAAAAAGGGGGCAACTTAAGTGAAATAGACATTTTTCTTGAAAACTGTAATTTAAAACTGATGCATGATAAAATAGAAACTTTGAATAACCCCTTATCAATAAACTTGAATTGGCTATAAAACCTCTTTCCTACACATACACACAAATATGCTCAAGGCACATGCAGTTTCATTTGTAAATTCTATCAAACACTTTGAAAATAACTTTTTTAAGAAAATATAGGAGAGAATATTTCCCAACTCAGAAGCCCAACATAATCTATCATCAAAATTTGACAAATCTATTGCAAAAACTAAAAACACAGAATAGCCATCAGTAACATAATTTCAAAAACCCTTAATAAGATATTGGCAAATTAAATACAGTAATTTATTATAAAATAATATATAATGTATAATGAACAAAAATCAGTGTACACTGCCATATGGACATTTCAATGGATTCGGACAGAATACTTGCAACAAACTTTTCAAGGAACTTTAATTTGATAAAATATATCAATGACAAATCTACAGGTACTGTCATATTAATCATTTAATACTGAACACTTTCCCTCTAAGATCAGGAAAAGTGTAAGGCTGCCCTCACTCCTTCTGGTAAAATTGTAATGAAGGTCCTAGCCATTGTCATAAAATAAAGTATAAAAATAAAAGAAATGATCATCAGAGAGGAAGACAAAACTATCAGTATTTTCAGATGACAAGATGGTAAATTTCCTAGAAAATTTCTAAGTACTCTACAAAACAATAAATTCATTTACTAATGCTTCTCAAACCCAAAGCCTAAATAAAATAATCCATTTTGCTTTTATATTGTAGACACAAATCATAGAAAAATGAAATAATAAAAACAATTCAGCTTATATAACCACCACAAATAGTAAATATCAAGAAATAAATTTAGTGAGACAGGTGAGAACTCCACATTGAAAACTTCAAAAGATGTTGATAGGCCGGGCGCGGTGGCTCACGCTTGTAATCCCAGCACTTTGGGAGGCCGAGGCCGGCGGATCACGAGGTCAGGAGATCGAGACCATGGTGAAACCCCGTCTCTACTAAAAATACAAAAAAAATTAGCCAGGCGTGGTGGCGGGCGCCTGTAGTCCCAGCTACTCGGAGAGGCTGAGGCAGGAGAATGGCATGAACCCGGGAGGCGGAGCTTGCAGTGAGCCGAGACTGTGCCACTGCACTCCAGCCTGGGCAACAGAGCAAGACTCCGTCTCAAAAAAAAAAAAAAAAAAAAATGTTGATAAACTTTAAAGAAGATGAGTTATAACGTGCATACTCAACACCATTGAGATGTTAGTTCTTTCCAAACTTATCTATAGGTTCAGTAAGTTAAAATGAAATTCAATAAAATTCCAGCAGGTCTTTTAATAGAAATTGCCAGGGTGGTTCTAAATTTTATATAGAAATGCAAAGGACCTAGAATAAATAAACAATTCTGATTGGAAGAGTTACATATTGTGCCTTTAAGTTATACTAAAAAGCTGCAGTAATCAAGGCAGTTTGGCCATGGCTTACAGACTGTAAATAGATGAATAAGATAGAATAGAGAGCCAAGAAATAGTCATTTGATTTTGGCCAAAGGTGCCAAAGTAATCCAATAGCACCAGAAAGACAACTCATCAAAATGGACTGGAATAATTGCCTATAAATATGGAAAAACAAGAATATTGACTTCTCCAGCAAATCACACACACACACACACACACACACACACACACACACACTCACACGCATATGCACATACACAAATTTAAGGTCATAACAGACCAAAACTAAAAGCTAAAACTATGAAGAGCTTAGAAGCAAACATACAATATATTTGTGATTTGCAGTTAGGCAATTTTTCTTAGGTCCTAGAAAATGATGACCATAAAGAAATTGATAAATTAAAATTTATTTAAAATTATAAATTTTTACTTCTTAAAAGACACAATTTTAAAAAATGAATTAAAAGGTCACAGACAGGAACAAACATAACAAGAACTATATTCGACTAAGGGCTGGTCTCCAAATTATACAGTGGCTCATGCCTGTAATCCTATCACTATGGGAGGCCAAGGCAGGTGGATTGCCTGAGCTCAGGAGTTCAAGACCAGCCTGGCCAACATGGTGAAACCCCATCTCTACTAAAATACAAAAAATTTGCCAGTCATGGTGGCGGATGCCTGTAGTCCCAGCTACTGGGGAGGCTGAGGCACAAGAATCAATTGAGCCCAGGAGGCAGAGGTTGCAGTGAGCCAAGATCGCGCCACTCTACTCCAGCCTAGATGACAGAGTGAGGAAAAAAAATCTCCTCGAACTCAATAATAACAGGACAAATAACCCAATAAAAATGGGTAAATATTTAAAGATTAAAAAGATATACAAATGATCAAATAAGCACATAAAAAAGTTTTCAACAGGAAACATAACATTTAATAAAAATTAAATATTATTACAACTAGTATAGCTAAAATTTTTTAAAGTGACAATATAAAATGATGAAGAATACATACAGCAGCTAGTATTCTCATACATTGCTGGTAGTTACTGAAATTTGACAAACACCTCAGAAAAGAATCTGTCAGATTTCTATAAATCTAAACATATACATATCCTGTGACTCAGGAATATCACTCCTTGATGTTCACCAAAGAGAAATGAAAACATATGTTTACAAAAAGGCTGTGCATGAATGCTCATAGAAGCTTTACTAATGATAGCCAAACACTGAAAACAGCCCACATGTCTATCAATAGGAGAATGGATGAACGAACTGCAGTGTATTTATTCAACAGAATACTGCAAGAAAATGAAGAAAGCAAACTTCTGATAAATGCAGCAGCATGAATGAATCTCGATATCAGTATGCTAAATTTTAAAAGTCTTACACAAAAGAGTACATGTAGTGTGATTCTTGTGTTAAAAATTTCCAGAATGGACAAATGTAATCTATGGCAAAAAAAAAAAAAAAAAAACAAAAAAAAAAACTTCCCAGGACAGATTTTGAGAGGAGGTGACTCAAGAGAAGCATGAAGAACTTTTCTGAGTGTTAGTTCTGTATTTTTATAGGAGTTTTATAGGTATGTGCATTTGCCAGAGCTCAATGGATGGACCCAGCAATTCCACTTGTGGGTGTTTACGTAAAAGATTTGGAATCACTGTGTGGAAAAGATGTCTCCTCCCCCATGTTCATTGCAACACTATTCACAATAGCCAAATTACGGAATCAACCTAGGTGTCCATCAACAGATGAATAGATAAAGAGAATATGGTAAAGATACACAATGGAATAATGTTCGGCCTTAAAATAGAGGAAAATTCTGTCATTTATGACAACATGTGTGGAATTGGAGAGCATTACACCAAATGAAAAAAGCCAGGCACAGGAAGACAAATACTGCATAATCTCATTTATATGTGGAATCTAGAAAAATTGAACTCATAGAAGCAGAGAGTAAAATGGTGGTTACCAGTGACTGGAGCTGTAGGAAAAATGTGGAGATGATGGTCAAAGGGTAGGTACAAAGCCCAAGTTACATGGGATGAGTAAGTTAGTTTGTGTTTTATTGGGATCTATTTTTTTTTGTTAGGCAGTCAACATTTATTGATCCAGGCAATGTGCTCTACATACATTATCTAGGTGCAATACATTCATTATGCTATTGAATCCAAACAACCAAATTATCCACATTTTGTAAGTTAGGAAACTGAGAACCAAGGAGGTTAATTAAGTAAATGATCCAAGATTCTAAAAAAACAGTCTGCTACCAATGCTCTTTTCCGTTTCTCCTTGTGCCATAAGTTTCTCTGACAAGGGTTGTTTGAGGATAATGAAAGCTTATTAAATATAATGAACACAGTGCTGATAGAATTGAATGATACCACTCCTTTCTCTAGGCCTTTTAGTTGCACAGCATGTTGAATTTACTTAATAATAGTGACAGTAAATACTCTTAGAGAGTACATTTCAAGTGTTTGCACCACAAAAAAAAAATAAGTAGTTGAGGTGATAGATATGTTAATTAGCTTGATTGAATTATTTCACATTGTATTCATGAATCATAACATCACTTTGGCCCCATAAATATATACAATCATAGTTCGTCAAATTACAATAAGTTAATACATGCCTGTGTACATACATACATACATACATAAAATTCAAGAAATATGTAGATGCACATTTAAAATTTGTGCATTTCATTTTATGAAAATGTTACACAAAGAAAAAATTAATTGTAAACATATATTAGGCTGGGTGCAGTGGTGCATGCCTGTAATCCTAGCACTTTGGGAGGCCAAGGCAGGAGGACTGCTTGAACCTAAGAGTTTCAGACCAGCCTGGATAACATGGTGAAACACCATCTCTGCAAACAATACAATTAGCTGGGTGTGGTGGCATGTGCCTGTAGTTCCAGCTACTTGAGAGGCTGAGGTGGGAGGATCACCTGAGCCCAGGAGGTTGAGATCAAGGCTACAGTGAGCCATGATTGTGCCACTGCACTCTAGCCTGGGTGACAAAGTGAGGCTGTTTCTTAAAACAAACAAAAACAAATACTAAACTCTAATGCTAAGCTTGTTCATGTATTGAGGGGAAAGTAAACTGATGTCTGTAATATAATTTGAAATGCATAAAAATAACATGGAGGATGAATGGATTGATGGATGAATGGATTGATAAGAAAGATGATATAAAACAGAAATAGTAAAATATTAGTGAATATGTGTATGTATGTGCATCTTGATGGGTCTATGGGTATATGTATATGTTAGTGGGTATATGGATTTTTTCAATTCTGCTCTGTGTGTTAAAATTATATCATAGTAAACTTCTTGGGAACATTAACTAGATGCCACAGGTAAATAGAATATAATTATTTTGTGTTTGTTTTGAAAAAGCGTATATAAAATGTATAATAAACTGCTTGGTTGTATAGTAGATTCTAAATTAATATTTCTGGTGACTTATGTGCACATACAAATAAAACTCTTCATCTATTAATAGATTTATTATAGCGAACAGAAAATTGACCCAATGTTTCCACAGAATGAATATGCAATCTGATTTAACACTGTTGTCCTAGAAAGATTCATCACTATTTCTCAACATGAGTTTATAAAATAAGTATTTATTATTATTAAAACCGAGCTGAATGAAACTTAAAGGGGAAATGTTGAAAAGTGTGGTCATGGAAAGAAAGACAAATAGAAATCTAAATTAATAAGATCAGTTTCTGTTTTGTTACTGTATTACGAAAACATCCAATCACATAATATTCACAGATTTAGAGGCTCTGTGGTATACACTAAATTCATTTACTTTTTAGAACTGAGGGAATGAGGCAGTGTTGCCTATTACAGATGTTGAAATTAGATTAAACTGCTTTCTGTGTGTACAATTCAATAACATGACACTCCAGGCTGATTAGCAGAATTAAGCAATGGCTAATACAATGAAATTAACTCAGAGGCCTAGGCAGCCTGGGGTAATTGTGAAAGTAACTTGGAACTCTTCAGTCAGATCATCTGCATCATCATGTGCTTATGAGTATTGTGACCCTGGACAAGTTATCTTTTCAGTGCACCTATAATTCTTCCTCAGCAAAGTGTAAATTAAACAATATCTGTCTCATATACATTTTTCAGGAATTAAAAAATAACGGAAAGAGAGAGAAGTCTCTCAATAAATATTTGCTTCTTTCATGCTGAGAAGGTGAAAATATGCAGAGTCTAAATGTATTATCAATATGGTTATGGGATTATTTTATTATTCAGTACATTTGTCCGGTGACGGATTCAGAATAGAGGGAGGGTTTGGGGTTGTGTGTGTGTGTGTGTGTGTGTGTGTGTGTGTGTGTGTGTTTTGTTATTTACTTTTAGCTAATAGACCAAAGTCTCAATTCCCCAGTAGTGTCACTCTTTCTTTCTGCTTAGCATTTGACAGCTCCTCATCCTTTTCATCTTTGAGGCTCTGAGACAGAGCTATTATGTGTAGAAATGGCGCAATGGAAAAACAATGAAACTTAAACAGCAGCAACAATAGACATTCTTTTGAAGAAAGCCAATGAAGAAAGTTATAGGTATTGCAATTACAGTATTTGGTTACACAAGATGTCTTGACGAAGCAAATGCTCTACAGTTCTTAGTTTACTCTGCAATGGAACTTGGTTTGATATCTAGTTTACACAACTTAGAAGTCATTTTAAAAACCATGTTTTTCAAATCTCTTTTGTTCCACTGATTCCCAACACAGTAATGTATTAACCCTGTTCTTAGAGTGACTATACGGAACTCAAAAAACTCCAAATATTCAAAGTAGGGAGTTATTTAGGAATGGGAGAACAGTGGCATCTATGATTGTCTTTAAGCTTTTGAGATGTGATTGGCTTACACATGAAGAGCTTTTTTTGAGGAGGAAAAATTCAGATTACATACAAATAACAATTACTTGAGGAACCCACTTCACTGGCAGTTTTTACGAAAATTGGCTTACCATAATTACTAAAATCTATAAGGTACTGGAATCACAATAGAACTTACCTGGATCTTAGAAGATGAAGGACTAAAGTTTTTCTATTTAGTTTTATTTCATACAACAATTCTTCTTCATACGTTTTCTAAAAAAGAAGAGGCATCACGTGACTTCAACATGGGCTCATTTAGTGTGTGCTAGAGCAAGTAGTGCTTTGGGCGAACGTTCCCTATCTCCAATCCACCCAGCAGTCCTTTCAGCCAAAATGCAAAATATTGATAAAGATCAATTGAAAGAGAACTAATATTAGAAGGAAGATTTTACAAACCTCATTCTAGTTATATTTTAGAACTAGATTTCTTCTAGTTATATTAGAATAAAATAGTTATTATTTTATATTGTAGTTTATATTATTATATTTATATTATAGCTATTTAGAACATAGCATGTTATAATATAGTTTAGTATAATTAATATAATATATCATATTATATATAGTTTCTAGTTATACAATAAAATGGAAAATGCAGATTCTCTCCTCATCCAAGGATACACCATTTACCATATGTCCATGTAGCAGCCCTATACACAGATATCCTGTTAACGCATTTTTAAAACAATTTGTATACATACTGTTTTTTCATCTACTTTCCATTCAATGATAAATCATGACTATTTCCTATTTTAATACATTTTTTATAGTATGTGTCTTTAGGCAGCTAAGCACAATGTGAGTGAAACTTTATTTAATCTATATTTACTATGAGAAATTTGGTTTGGAGTATTCCCTGTAGTTGGACAGAGCTGCATTTTCAATGACATGAAAAAAATTGTAAAGCTTTTGATAAATATTGCCAAACTATCATGAAGACAGGAAGTGGACATATTTAGAACCTCACCATCAATTTATAGCAGTTTCTGTTTCCTTACCTTCTTACCAATAATAGATATTATGATTAATACAAATATTTCAAACAATGAAATGATAACTTATTGTGATAAATTGTTTTCCTGGATGATCATTCACATCAATATTTTTCCTTTATTTATTGAGATATTTGTAGTTTTCATATGGATTCTGATTCATGTCCTTTCACCAGTTTCTTTTGTGGTATTTTATTTCTTCATGCTTCATAAAAAATTCTCTATAATTTAAGATTCACAGTTGTTGGTCATACATGTTGCACATTACTTTGAGATGACTGTTCATTCATTTATTCAATGACTACTATTTCAGGCACAGAGATAATATGGAAAGTACAATGGTGTAGATGGTGGAGGTCTCTGCCCTCATGGAAGCCCCTGCTTGGCAGAGAAAAACACTGGATAACCAAGCACACATAGTGGAGTGTAATGAGCATCATAATTGGAGAAATGCAAGGATGTTCCAGGGATATTACAAGGAGAAGTCGGGGCAGGGAACAGCATATGCCAAGGCCCTGAGCCAGGAAGGAACATGACACATTTGAAGAACAGAGAAAGGTTCAATATTACTGGAAAATCAGGTGTAAGTTGAATAGAAATGAAATGACAAAGTGGGAAGGAGTAAATCATGTTTAATCTAGTAAGTCAAAGATTTGGGCTTTATCCTAAGAACGAAGAGAAGCTAAATATCTAGGCAGAAACATGCCATAGCAAGCATGGTGTTTTAGTACTTTACTTATTATAGATAATGGATTAGCAAAACTCAGTACTATAGCCAGGAAAACCATTTAAGGCTGTCGATGAATGCAGATGATTTGAGCAGAGGAGTAAGGAGTAGATAACTTTAAAACACATTTACATGCTAGAATCTACAAGGCTCAGTGATAGTTAGATGGAGTAAGAGAGAGTAGTCAAGACTAAGCCCAGATTTCTGATTTGTTTAACTTGTAGAGCTGTGCTACTATAGCAAGGAGGATCTGAAGAGGGGCAGCTATGAGGTTGGGAAGGAGAGTTTTGTATTTGTTCAATGTTAAGTGTGCATTAGTTAAGGCTGTTTTGACTGTAAGTTGAACAATAAAATTAACGGCTTCATCATAAAGACACAGAATCCCCATGTGGGAAGCCAAGAAACTAGGTTATGTACTTAATCAGATAGAAAGGATTTGGTCACGTTTTGCAACATGATGAGTTGTATGTGTAGAGGTGTGTATGTGTGTGTGTCTGAGTGTATGTGTACATGCATGTATGGGTGTAATGGTGGCCATGGAACTTTTTTGGAAATTCAAATATGGATTTCATAGTAACAAATATTAAAAGATTATTGTTAATATTGTCAATATTGTTAATATGATATTTTAAATTGTATCAATATTGTTTTTAATAAGAGAATTTGGTTTTTAATTTTTATTTTGGAATCATTTTAGATTTACAGAAAAGTTGGAAAGGTAGTACAGAGTTTCCACATACTCTGTACTCAGGTTTCCCTGTTTATTAGCATCTGACATTACTATAGTCTATTTGTCACAATGAATGAGCCCAGATTCATAAACTATTATTAATTCAAGTTTATAGTTATTCAGGTTTTGTTAGTTTTTCCCTGATGTACTTCAACTCTTTCAGGATCTGATCCCAGATCCCACGCTACATTTAGTTGTCATGTCTCCTTAGCCTCCTCAAGTCTCACAGTTTCTCAGGTTTTTTTTTTTTTTTTTTATGATCTGGACCTTTATGGGGAGTATCTGTCAAGCATTTTGTAGGATGTCTTACAATTTGTTTTTGTTCTGATGTTTTTCTCATGCTTACACTGATGTTATGGATTTTGAGGTGAGAACCACAATAGAAAATGCCATTTTATTACACCCTACTAGCCACAAGACTTAGCAAGGGTTAAACTTGATCATGTGGCTGAGGTGGTGTTTTCATCTTTCTCTCTGTAAAATTACTCTTTCCTCCCTTCAATATTGTATTCCCTAGAAGGAAGTCACAACCTACAGCCTACACTTAATGGGTGGGGATTTAGGTTCCACCTCCTGGAGAGGACATCATCTACATAAATTATTTGATTCCTCTCCCAGGAGATTTGTCCATTTTTTCCATTTATTTATTTATTATATATAATTTATTCAGTCATGTATTTATATCAGTATGGGCTCGTGATATTTATTTACACTTCATGTCATAATACAAAACTGTTATTTATTTTGTTCTTCACATTATCCCAGCTTTGGCCATCGGGAGCTCTTTCTGTTGGCTTCTGAATTCTTTTGACAAGACCCCTTCAATGTGGTTTGAATTTTGTTTTGTCTGTTTGAGCATATTCTGGTACTACAAGAAGCTTTAGGTTCATTGTTTATATTTCTTGCCCTTATCCAAGCTTATCTGGCATATTCATAATGATTTTTTTATTTTATTTTATTTTAGTTTTATTTTTTGAGAGAGTCTTGCTCTGTTGCCCAGGCTGGAGCACAGTGGCATGATCTTGGCTCACTGCAACCACTGCCTCCTGGGTGCAGGCGATTCTGTCACCTCAGCCTCTGGAGTAGCTGAGATTACAGGTACACATCACCATGCCTGGCTAATTTTTTCATTTTTAGTAGAGATGGGGTTTCACCATGTTGGCCAGGCTGGTCTTGAACTCCTGGCCTCAAGTGATCTGCCCGCCTCGGCCTCCCAAAGTGCTGGGGTTACAGGCATGAGCCACTGCACCCGGCCATAATGAGATTTTTAACATCAGTCTTGATTAAGTCTTAAGACAGTAGTTGTGAGAAGACCCCACCAGTGTATGCACAATAGGTGGTAGAAAGCTGGTGAAAGTCCCCTTAGCTAGTACCATTCTTCAGCCAAGGCAAAGTCTGAGACAGTGAGAAAAGAGGTGGATATTAAAGAGAATCGTTGAACAAAATAGTTACATGTTACTTCCAAAGGGGAGGAGATGGAGAGTTGCTTTTTATTTTAATCATCTCAAGCCATAGGAAACAGATCTCAATGCGACTGTTTAGAAAACTAAAATGTATCTGATTTATGACTGAGAAACCTAACAAGTGAGAACTTGAAAAACTGGCTGCTCTAATGGTGGACAGAAGAAACTCATTGGGAAGGGTTTGGACTTCCATAGTACGTTTGGGCAAAGTGCCTGTCAGTATTCTCCATGAGCCCAGTTAAAACCTAAGGCTTAAAAATCAAGTGCCTAATGATAAATACCTAAGGACATTCATCTAATGTCTTTTATAACAGTGGAAATTGAAAACATCTTAATTTTCAAGCCTCTTCCCTCTTACGTATATTATCTATTTTCTATAATAAGCATTTGTTACTTTTGAAAGTAATATTTCACATGTTTTTATTTAATTTTTAACGTCTGAATAAATACCCTTCTGAGCAACAGACCAAGCAGGCCTTTGAGTTCCTCTGAAAGTTGTACATCTTTGCTGCAGACTCTATAAACAAAAGCCTGCATGCCAGACCGCTGGGAAAGCAACACGCTCAAGATGACATTCGCCAGGCACCGGCTCAGAACAAATGAGGTTGTTATAAGTCAGCCTGAAAAGCTGTTGGTGGAACTCCATAAACTGGAAAATTTAGAATGGTATCCCCTAAACCCAAGCTTTACTCTTTTCTGTTTTCTAACCCATTGAGGGGTTGCTTATTCCCAAGCACATGCTGTATGCTGAATGGGAGTCCTTAGAAAAACTGAAACTCCTCTCTACCTATTTGCTTCTAGTTGGAGCTAGAGACAACTGTCTACATGCCTGTGAAAGCAACAAATCTTATTTACTAAATCAAAACCTGTACCGGTATATCATCATCATGGGTGTGTCCAGTATCTCGCTTCTGTATCAGAGGAAGCTTTTTAGGATGAACCAGTTGTTGACCCTCTACTCCAAGGATGAACTTTTCTACAAGGAAACATAAGGGGAAGAATCCGTCTGACATTAACATTCGTCTACAGCGGCTGAAAAACAGAATTGTTCTAATACAGTTCATTTGCCCCCAGTTAGCAGCCATGGACAGCAACACTGAAATGTTATTCCCACTTTACTGGCAAGGAAATTGACACCGATATTTACAAATCAGGAGAATATAAGGAGACTTGGAAAGGAGCCAAAGAAATCAGTGTCGCTCCATTTCCTCCATATTTTCACCATGTTCTGCAGCTGTAATTTTACTTATTTATTTATTTATTTATTTATTTTTATTTTTATTTTTTTTTTTTGAGACAGCGTCTCGCTCTGTCACCCAGGCTGGAGTGCAGTGGCATGATCTCGGCTCACTGCAACCTCCGCCTGCCCGGTTCAAGCGATTCTTCCACCTCATCCTCCAAAGTAGCTGGGATTACAACTGCACACCACCATGCCTGGCTAATTTTTGTATTTTTAGTAGAGACGGGGTTTCACCATGTTGGCCAGGCTAGTCTCAAACTCCTGACCTCAGGTGATCCACCCACTTCAGCCTCCCAAAGTGTGGGATTATAGGCGTGAGCCACCATGTCCGGCCTGCAGTTGTCATTTTATTATCTTCATGCCAACCTCTGGATTTTGTCTGCTGTCAAAAGCTGCACTGTTGGCCTGTTTGAATGTAAATTACTGAATTTGGTCTTCCAGGGATGTTTGTATTTAAAGTCTTACCTTTCATAGTTAAGTGTAAGGCCTGTTAAAGAATTTTGGGTAGCCCTGAATCAGTGCTAACCATAAATCTTCTATTCATGTCCTATCACCTTGATAGTCATCTGTGAGGTGAGCCCTGCTTAATTAAGGTGTGGTACTTAAAGAACAATAAAGAGAAGAGGGCATGGGCTTTTTGGAATATGCTCTGATTTGAATCAAGGCTTTACCAATTTATTGTGTGGCCAGCAGTATCATATTTAATTTCTCTGATCCGTAAATAGTCTCATTTTCCTTATCTGTAAAGTACAGATATTAATTTCAAATTTTAAACACTTTAACATACAAAGCAGCTAATGGCCAGCACAGTGCCTGCCATGCTGCAGGTATGCAGTACTTGTCCACTCCTTTCTCCTCCTCACTGTGGGTCAGAGTGTTCAAGAGTGATATGGCATTACACAGATGCATGGACTCTCATGATTAGCTATAATCTAGTCGAAGCTCTCAGAAAAATCATCAATGTTTAATGTTTTTATCACTTACAATTTAAAGTTTGTGACTAAAGAGACACAACCTCATAGCATAATAAGAAAGTCCTGATAAAAAGAGCAAGACATACCTTTAACCTGAGTAATGAGTAAAATCATCAAGAATATACACCCGGTAAGCATTCTGAGTGATTCTGGTAGAGGAGACCACAAGTGCTTGAGAAAAGGAGTTCACCTTTCTTCCTCCTTGCTTCCACTGCAGTGATGAAGCACCTCACAACTAGGTGGGCAGTTTTGATCCAGAACAAGGAAGTGTTCCTTGAGGGAGTTACACAACTTGCTAGGGGCCTGAGGCTAAAACCTGGAGGTTGAACATCATGTTCTAATTAAAGACAACTACCGAGGTGGTGGTGGTGAAGGTTGGCTGAACATAGATTCCTACCTCATGTCTAATATAAATTTGATTCCGGATATCTGAAAACTTCAAAAGTGGGAAAAAAATCAAGAATGTCTTAGGAAAAAAATGTTGAAAAATATTTATATATGCTTTGGTTGAAGATGGTTAAATTCTTTCTATCCAGAGTATGCCATATAAAAACTAAAAGGAACATTTGTTAAACGAGAAATATTGAAAATTTATATGGCATAAATCACATATTAAAATTAAAATATCCAAACTACAGAAATGTATGCAATAAATAAATAAAAGGTGGGAGTAAGTGTCCATATAATATAGAACCCTTTCAACTCAATACAAAAAAGAATACTAATGGACAAATGTGCAAAGGGCCTGGACAATTCTATCTGTATGTCTGTGTTCTCTTGTTAGTAGAGTTATCCCATGGCCAATAGAATCCTTTTATCTTCATTTGGGATTCTATTTCTCGCCTGCATCTATATCTCTCTAATATTTCCACAAACTGAACCAATCCATGTCAATTGGAAGCTTCCTTTTGATATTTAGACCCTCTGCTCCAAGGATGACCTTTTCTACAAGGAAACATAAGGGGAAAAATCCATCTGACATTAACATTCATCCATTGTGATTGAAAAATAGAATTGTTCTCATACAGTTCACTTGCTCCTGGTTAGCAGCCATGTATAGCAACATTATAAAATATAATCCCCACTTTGCAGGTGGGGAAATTGACACTGATATTTACAAATTGGGAAAATATAAGCAGACTTGGAAAGGAGGCAAAGAAATCAGAGTCCCTTGGCTTAAAATGGGGGTACCATTTTAAGTCAAAAGTCTATCCTTTTTGAAAAATTCTCTCTATTCAATATCTCATATACCTTTACTCTCACTTTTTTTCCCATTTCCTTTACAGCTAAATTTCTTACACGGTATTATCTGGACTTCTTGCAATTTTCTTACCTCCAACTTATCCTACCACATCCCAGTTCTAGCATCTGCCTTTATTATTCTACTGAAATGGCCAATATCTCCAGTGATTTTACCACTTCTATATCCAAGAGATATTTTGTTTCCTCATCTCATTTGCCCTCTTAACAATTTTTAGCACTGTTGACCACGTCCTTCCCTTTGAAATATACTATTTAGCTCCCTTGCCACAATAGCCTTCTTAACTTCTTCCTGGTTCAGTGGCAACTTGTAGGCATATCCTCTTTGACATAGCATTTAAATGTTTGAGTTCCTTGAGGTATTTATTCAATACCCTCTTTTCCTCCAATTATGCTTGTTCCAAAGCCATCTCATCTTAAGTTATGGTTTAATTGTTGTTATGCTATGCCTCACATTTTATATTTCTAGCCATTTGGGCAACAGATCTTTACAGTGAAGTTTCTACTTAATGTCTTCATTGGGAAGGATCAAAGTCCTTGTAAAATCAATATATACAAGACTTAAAATACATTTCCCCCCAATTTGTCCTCTGTCTTGGCCAGCAGTCCCTCATCCTTTTAGCATTGCAATTTTGAAAGTCAGTATCATCATTGACATCCCTTATAATCAGTCCACCACTAAGTTTTTGTTTTTTTTTTTTTTGCCTCCATTCTAGTCCAAGATATTCTTTGGTTACATTGCAACAAGTGTGATTATTTTTTTTTTTTTTTTATTTCTGAGATGCAGTGTCGCTCTGTCACCTAGGCTGGAGTGCAGTGGTACAATCTCGGCTCACTGCAACCTCTGCCTCCTGGGTTTAAGCAATTCTCCTGTCTCAGCTTTCTGAGTAGCTGAGACTACAAGTGTATACCACCATGCTGAGCTAATTTTTGTATTTTTCGTAAAGATAGGGTTTCACCATGTTGGCCAGGCTGGTCTCAAACTCCTGACCTCAAGTGATCCACCTGCCTCAGCCTCCCAAAATGCTGGGATTACAGGTGTGAGTCACTATGCATGGCCACAAGTGTGATATTTTTAATAGGTAAACCTGGCCATGTCATGTTCCTGTTAAAAAAAAATGCTTTAATAGTTTTTCACTGGTGTTAGACAAAAGACTCACTTGACTTAAATTGCCTGACACTTATTAACTCTGTGGCTTTGGTTAAGGTATGAAACATTTCTGTACTTCTGTTTTCTCATGTATAAAATGGGCGTAATAATATAAATCTGATAGGGATGACATGAAGATTAAATGAATCCGTACTCACAAGCCATCTTTTATTCCCTAGTTAATTCACTCCCCACTTCTCTTACTTATTGTGTACCCTTTCTTCTTTCCCTAAATCTCTAAATCTCCTCTTCATCACTCTCATCTGACCGTCTTGCTTTTCTATTTCACTGGCAAAAAATAAACCATCAAAGGAACTCTCACTTTCTCTCATTATCACATCTACCTTACAATGTGTGCCCACATGGACTCGTTCTTTCCTGTTTTTATGCATGCACTGTTCATGCTTCTAGTGTCTATTCCCCATTAATATGTCAGGATTCTATTCCTTCCTGTCCCCTCAATGTCATCACTCCAGCAATTGTTCCCCATCTCTACTATCATCTCATTATATATATATACATATGATCATTTTTTCTATCCTTTGAAAAATATTTCTTCTTTTACATCATTCTCCTTTCAAACAGCTACTACCCATTCTTCGATTCTAACAGTAAAATTTCTAAAAAAATAAAAAATAAAAAGTCTACAGTTTGTTTCCAGTTCCTTTCTCCTTATCTGTTCTTGAGATTAGTCCTGTTAGACTTTTTACCCTTTGCTCAACAAGGCGACGTTCAAATGATCTGTACCTTGCTTAATTCAGTGGTCAATTTTCAATCCACACTCACTTGATCCTTTAGCAGCATTGGACATAGTGGATTATTTTCATTTTTTGAAAGGAATTGAGTCCCTGGTGCACCATGGATCTTATTCACTGCATCTTCTTAGTCTCCTTTGTTGGTCCTCTTTCTCTCCCCAGTGTGTAAATGCTATAGATTCCCATGGCTTCATTCTTGAGAATTTCCTCTTCTCTGTATACTCATGAGGTGGTTCCCATTCAATCTTTTGATCTTCAATATTATCTATAATATGATGGCTGCCAAATTTATCTAACCTGATCTTTTCTGAATTTCAGACTCATAGAAGAAACTCTCTTTTCAACATCTTCACTTGAAAGACTAATGGATTTCTCAAGCACAAGTACAAAGCCAGATTCTTACTCTCCCCCTCCAAACCTGGTGTTTCCACAGTCTTTCCCATCTTAGGATATTGCAACACCATTCTTTCAATTACTCAAGAGTCATCCTTGATTCATCTCTTTTCTTCACACTTTGCATCCCATCCTTTAGCAAATCCAGTTGCCACTATCCTGAAAAGGCATCAAAGCTCTGACCATACCTCACCACATTTACTGCTATTTTGCTGATTCTTAGATAATTTAGACATTATCATCTCTAGCTTAGTTTATTGAAGCTAAACTCTTAATTAGTCTTAACTGTTTTTCTTTTGGTCCCTCACAATGTATTATCCACCCATCACCTAGAATGGTCTTATTAACATGCATCACTTTATGTGATTCCTCCTGTCCAAACTTTTCAATAACTTCCATTTTCAGAGTATTAGGCAAAGTTCTGATAACCTCCAGGATCTACATGATGTAGCCTGATGTTCTCTGGCTTCATATCTTACTACTCTCCCCCTCCCTACCCTGAGCCTATTGCCAAGTGTCCTTGGCATCTATTAAGCATGCCAAGCATATTCTGCTTCAAGGGTCTTTGCTCAGTGTTCCTTCTTCCTGGAATGTAACCCGCTCAGTCACACATCGATGCTTTTCTCTCCTTTCAGGTCTCTATTAAAACACATCATTCTGTGAATCTTCTGTAAGCACCCTATGCAAAATAGACCTGCCCACGCCCACCCTGGCACCTCTAAGCCCTTTTGTGCCTTGTATTAGTCACCATCTAAAATGCTATACATTTACTTGTTTGTTTACTTATTTTTCATAGGCTGACTCCTCTCCTTAAAATGTAGCTCTGGGAGGATAAAAATTGTGTCTGCTTTGTTTACCACCGTATCTTTATTGCCTAGAACAGTAGATTGGCAATAGATTTTTGTTGAATGTATAATATAATACATTTGCAAACTTGGAAAGATACCTGGTACATAGCAAACACTCAATAAAAGTAAACTATGGGTTTTTCCTCTTGGAAGTCCCCTCTCTCTCACTAGAGAGAGAGAGCTGTATTCCTTTCTCTTTCTCTTGCCTATGAAACCTCTGCTTCAAAAAAAAAAAAGAGTGTAAAGTATGATTATTTTAGCTTCTAATGATGAGGAGGTTGTAGAATACTGTAAATAAAAGTACACACTAAGAACCACACCATCTGGGTTCAATTTCTAGCACTTACACTTACACTTCCTACCTATAAACCTTGGACAATATCTGATCTCTCTGTGCTTCAGTTTTTTCATTTCCCAAAATGAGAATAGCAACGTTATCTAACTTGTAGCAATTGTGAGGATTCAATGAAGTGATTTATGTAAATCGCTGAAAAGCAATGCCTCCCATATGTCAATAGATAGATAAGTGTTGATTTTCTAAGAGCTATATAAATGTCGATTTTTGGTATAATTACTTTTATTGATCCAATTGTATCTGCTACTATTTTTTCTCTCTTCCGCTCTCCGAGCTCCAGGTTTTCTGGCTTTCCCTCTTTACTCCAATATACAATGCTTCCTCCCATTAAAGGACCTCTAGACATATTTACCTCTTTACCTGTAGTCCTGTCCTCTCCTCCTTGTGGTCAAATTAATTTCTCCTTTTTCAGTTCTCAGTTCAAGGGTCACTATGTCAAGAAAGTCTTCCCCAACGCTTAAGTCTAGGCCACATTTCTTTGTGAAACAAGGTTCTTTTACTTCCGAAAATTTATATTGGTGTGTCCTATACTTATTACTCTAAATATCTGAATATTTGTCTCCTCCAGAAAACCAAAGCTCCATAAAGTAAAAAGTGCAGTTACTTTGCTTGCTGTAGTACCACAAACCTAACAAGGTCTTGCTTATAGACATTGCATTCAACATAAATTTGTTAAATGAATTACAAATTAATTTGCAAAATAATTATTTTCAGATTAGATCCTTACATATTTTATTTCCAGAAATTTTGAACCTGTCCTTGAAACAGCTTTAACCCAAATTATCATCTTTACTGGTAGAATTTCTAATACTCTTTCAGGTCAACAGAAGAGATAGTTGAAGGCCAATGGGCCTAACTGAGTGTATCTGACCCTTCACCAAACATTCATTCACACATCAAGTGGAAATTGTCAGCTTTATTCACAGTGACAATTGAAAAGAACATTTTATGTTGGGTGATGGGAAATAGGTTGAACTTGCCTCTATTACAGTCAAGATTGTGGAAAATGAAATAAACCAATTGTAAAAATACTAATCATGGAATCTGAGTTATTTATAGTGTCATATTAAAAGATAAGACTTTAAGGCATTTGTCTGATGTCTTTCAGCAACTTATGGTCAAGCCAACTTTCTAGTGAATCTGAAACATTACATACGGCATTATGTATGGTTACCCCAGGTGAAACAACCAAGAACGTTAGGGAAATTCACAGAAAAGTTTTTGTAATTTATTCAAACAACATAATAAGTGGAAAGCAGAGATGAAAAGAAAATTTCTGCCTAGCTCTGTGTTATTTTTATTATACACTGAGGCCTCTCTTTTCTTTATGTGGGAGAGAAGAAGCTTTATTCCTCTCACAATCACTCTATGATCAATTTTTTCCAATTTGAGGAATATGAGCCCTCAGTTCTAATCTCTACCAGGTCATTGGTATGGGATAGGAAAAAAAAATGAAGATTTTATTACTAGCCCATAATGGATTCTCATCTCAGATCACAGCTTTCTATATTTAAATTAATGATATTATTAAAGTATACAAAGCATTTTTTAAAAAACAATGAACCCTGAAGCATTTCAATATCAAAGGAACTCTGTGGAGTCCAAATGCCAAACAAAAGCAGATTTTAGAGAAGATTAAACAAGTATGAGAATGCGCTGTTCTCTTCTTATTTCTCTGCTGCAAATTAGTGAAGCAACCTCTCACAGCAGGTGCCCCAATTGAGTCCCATCTAGGTTTCCTTGAGTTTTGAGGTCGTAGATTCTTGCATTCATTCCTTATTGCCACTGGCATCAGCTCTTTACAAAACAGTCAACCAGGAGTACTTGTCTTGGAGGCCTCACAGCTTTGCACACAGCTTGCCTTTTTCTCCTTTTGATTGCTCTCACAACCCACATACTCCTTCAGGCTTGCCCTCCTAAGTCTCCTTCTCTCTCTAGTTCCCTCATTCCCACTCCCACTCCCAGCTAGCAACTTGGAGAGCAATCTCATCAACCTTCCTAACTACTTAAAAGAGTGAATTCACAATAATGGAGGCCTGGGAAGAATGGCAGTTGATAAAGAATATATTCTGAGTCGGAAATGGAAAGGTGCCTACTTTGTGGACCCAAAATGCTTACCCTTATGCCACCTTTGTAAAAGAAACATGAAGAAAAGCTGCAATACATTCAAGTGAATGGAGAGACTGAAGAGAATGAATAAAAGTATCTTACTTAAATTATAATTGTAATGGCAAAAAAAGGTTCATATAGAATTACTGGAATAAAAATCAGCATTTTCTATCTGACTTTACAATAAATATCATCATAAAGTACTCCAAAGACACATTATTCCAGGAGAATTTGTAATTTTCTTCATAGATTCAGAAGCTCTTTTCAGCTCAGTAATTATGTTTAAGTATTCTGAAAAGAATACCAAATTCTAAATCAGAAGCCCTGTGTTCTTCTCTAATTCAGTGAACTTCAGCAAGTCACTTATTTCTGGGGGCCCCTGCACCTTATTTATAAATTGGAATAGTTATGTTTGATCCCCTAGATTGTTTTAACAACAAAATGCTATGTTTCTACCACTATATTGTTCAAATGTTTCCATCTCTTTACTGATCTTTTTCTTCTCTTAGACCTTCTTCATTGTAAGTATAGATTTTAACTTATCATAATAATAAAAAATTGGGGTCATTTTATCACTATCTTATTTTCCATTTCCAACCACAAATTTATCAATTTATATATAGTAAATGTCAAATAATAAATGCAACAAGAGTCAAAAAATTTAACTCACTCTGCTGCCCAAACGGTCAAGGTTATTCCTAGGGAGTGGCAGGCCCAGAGTGTACAGAGTGTATAACAATTTCACCTCTTAATTGTGGTAATCCTATTATTTAGCTAGTGACATTGAACAAACTCTTTGATATTTCCATTAATGATCTTGTTTAAGGTACACAGTGATCCTAGCATTCTATACAGGATCACTGTGTACATTAAACAAGATAATTAATGAATAGTGCATAACACATGTATAACTCTCAATTTTGTGAAAGTGTTGATGTTTTTCTTACTTTCAATCCGACTCTTTTATAACAGCTTTAATAATTTCACTAAGTTCAGTAAGGTCAAAATGGTTTAAATAACACAGGCTTAAAGCCAAGTGGTGATAGGGTATAAAAGGCAGTATAATTAGATTTTTTTCCCTGTTGAATAACTGGGCCCAAGGTGATGGCATTCATGCTTTTATTCATAAGTTTCAGCTTCTTCCAAAACTGAGTCACAGCTTCGCCTCACTCCTCAATCCTCCAATGGCTCTTCCTTCATCTCTAATAGCTAATGACCTTGCTTCTAATTTACTGAAAAAAAGAGACAATCAGAAAATCATTTCTACCAACCCCCACTACCACATCTACCCACCCATCTGTGCTCAGATCCTCTGTCTTATAGTTACTGAGAATGAATGGGCCATGCTTCTATTAAAGGCTGATACATCCACTTCTGCACTAGACTCTCACTCTTCTTCCCTATAAAAGGACATCATGGCAGTATGAAAGGAAAATCTTGGGGCCCCAAAATACGAATCTAAGGGAAAAGTCAAACTGGGAACTGCTCAGGACAAACCTGCCTTCCATTCTATTCAAAGTCATCCCTCTGCTCATTGAGACAGATGCATATTCTGATTGCCTCCTTTGAAAAGGCTTATCAGAAATGCAAAGAATGCAAACATTTTTCTCTTACCTACCTGTGATCTGGAAGTCCCCTCCCTGCTTCGAGTTGTCCCCGCCTTTCTGGATGGAACCAATATACTTCTTACATATATTTATTGATGTCTTACGTCTCCCTAAAATGTATAAAACCAAGCTGTGCCCCAACCACCTTGGGCACATGTCTGCAGGACCTTCTGAGGCTGTGTCATGGGTGCGTGCCCTTAACTTTGGCAAATAAACCTCCTGAAATGATCGAGACTTGTCTCATCATTTTTCTCAACTGACAGCTGCAACTCACCCCCTCTTGCATCCTTTTCCATCTCTGTCCTGGAGCATTTCCACGAGCATATAAACAAGTTGCAATTTCCTTCATCTTTAAAAACTTACGGTAACTCTCTTGATCTCACATCTCCGTCCAGCTACCTACAGTTTTCTGATCTCTTTATAACAAAATCCCCTCCAAGAGTTATCTATAATCATTGTCACTAGTTCTTCTCATCATTCGCTTTTTAGGCCACCCCACAGGTTTTTGCCCTCATTGCTCTGCTGAAACTACTCATCAAAGTCACCAAGAATCCCCAGATTTTACATTCGATGGTCTGTTCTCAGCAGTCCTGACTTCATTTGACCTCTCATTCATGTTTGATTTGTTATTGATCATCTGCTCTTTGGACATACTTTCTTTATGTGACTTTCAGCTCAGGTTTTCTTTCTCGTTAGCTGCTCACTTTCTCCCCATGCTCCAGACACTTAAACATGGGAAGAGCCCCAAAGCTCATTCCTTTTGCTTATTCTCCTTTCTGTCTACACTTATTCTTTTGGAGAATCTCAATAAATTGCATGTCTTTCAAACTATAGCTGTGTGGTTGTCAAATGCATAGAACCCAGAAATATTTCCTTGACTTGATTTATTTATCATCTTCATTTTGGTCTCTAGTAGGCATTTCAACTTTAATATATACAAAAACCAATGTCGTGATGTTCATCTCCCAAGTTCCTTCTCCATATGTCATTCTCACCTCAGTAAATGGCAATGCTGTCAATAAAGCTACTCAAGCCAAAGATGCTGAAGGCACCATTGACACCTTGCTTCCTCTCACACCTCACACGTAATCTATCAGGAAATCCTGTTGTCTCATCCTCCAGGATACACTCCGAATCTAACCATTTCTCGTCTGCACTGCCACCACTCAGCTAATCCATAATCATCTCTCAGTGGGATTTCTGCAACAGCCTCTTTATTGGCAGTGTCATCGCTTTTGTCCTGGCTTCTCTCCCATAATTCCTTTTAAAATGGACACAATACTATGTCATTCTTTGTTGAAAATCCTCCAATACCTTCCCACCCCACTGTGAGTAGGTGAGTAGAAGCTAAATTCCTTGCAATGATCTCCAAGTCCCCACTTGCTCTGGGGCCTTGTTGTTCATGGACCTTGTCCCTTACCCATCCCCTGCTCACCTTCTCTGCCCTTCTTGCTGTATGTAACATGCTGTGTTCTTGCTGTAAAATGCCAGCATGTTGTCATCCCGGGGCTCCTTCCTCCTGGCTCTATCCCTCACCTCTTTTAGTCCTTTCTTTAAATGTCGCCTTGGTAGTAAGACCTTCCCACTTTTCAGAAAATATCAGCACTTTCCACTTTATTTTAGATTTCACTCCCCCAACACACATGCATCTAAACATGCATTCCCCTCACCACTTGGTGTCTTATCATAGCAGTTCTTAGCACCTGCTCAATGAAGACTTTATTTGTGTATTTCTTCATCTATCCCTCTGTACTAGAATGCAACATAGAATTTCATCTGTTGTTCAGTGCTACACCCTTAATGTCTAGAATAGTCCCTCACATATAGTAGCCTCTCGATAAATGCTTTTAGTGTGAATTGACCATTTTAAGTATATTGTCCTTATATTACATTTTCTTGCATTTCTTACAATAGCTTACGTTTTCTTTCCAAGAACTGAGTGTTATTAATAAATAACCAAGATTCCAGGTTCTTCTGGCTTTCCGAAGAGAATTTCCTACTCTCATGAATGCTCAAGTATTAGGAGACATAGGTTATCATGCCCAGTCACTGTTTGGAAAATGTTTTAAAATCATCAACTAAGAAAGAGTAGAGATGTTACTTCTGGCCAACGATCACTTGGTTGGTTGGCCTGCTCAGTTCTTGGTGTTCCTGCTTCTTTTATTGGCATGCCTGTGTGAATTCTCCCATGCAGCTGTCTTCGCTTTCATCTTCCTACAGATTTTGCTGAAAGATAGTTTTCAAGGCTGACTGAACAGAACTCTGAGAGCACCTGCAAAGCCTTTTGCAGCTTAATCATATTTTTTATTCCATGTCACCTTTCTCCTCCAATTTGACAATATGATAAATCATCCTGCGGCATGAGGGGCTCCCTGCCCCATGCCCATCACTTTCCCCAAACCCACACATGTAATATCACATTCTCCATGAAACCTCTGTTACCCCTCCCTGTCTCCTAACACTCTGCCTCCCTCTGCTCTACAGTCTCCCTGTTGGTGTGTGAGGGTCTCTGAGTGAGTCTTTGATCTTTTCTTTCCTCGTTATTGTGGACTAGTTGTAGTGAGGTGTGAGGTATTCAGTTAGTTTGTTTGTTTAGACCTTAATAAAGCTATAAATCTTAATTTGCAAGTCCTCTGCCTATTCCTGCTTCTGAACATTTGCAATTCTAGGAATCATAGGTCACATTGTCATATTATTTTCTACAATATGTGTACGCTCTTTGAAGACAGAAACCACGGCTAACATTCACATGTCTTCCGCAGGGTCTGAAAACACCAGACCGTGCACATTGTTGGGACTCAGCTTCTAGTGGTTTAAGAAGTTAATTGATTTATCATAACTTTATTGCCACACTCAGTTTATAGAATAGTTTATAAATATTATAGATTTGATGTGACTGAAAACCCATTACCACTGCATCCTCTATTTTCCTAAAAATATGTACTGCTCTGGGTCTCTACAGTTAGCCCAAGGCTGCTGAAAATCTCCAGAGTTATTTGGAATCAAGAGCTATTCGTGAGCCATCGAATACCAGAGCCAAGGCCATAGTGATAGTTGTAACAACCTGAATATCCATAATTGTTTTGTTCTGTTTTGTTTTGTTGTCTTGAAAAGAGAAATGAATGTGATAGCATCTCTACAGTCTGTTCATTCAAACTCTGTAAGATTGCTTTCACCCACAGTTGTTCCTTTGGGCACAGCTTGATCTCTGTGTGCCTGTACCAGCAGGTCTCCATTAATCATGGGTCAGAGGCTGAGTGTGGCCCTCAAATTTGTGCCAGAAGCTCCCTGCTGCTAAGACTGTCCCCTGGCAAGAGAAAGTAAAGGAGTGTATTCTGGCACCCAGAATGCCCTCCTTTGGTCAGAAAGCGTGCACTTGAGGCACGTTTGAATTTAACCCCTCTAGCTAATGATGAAATACAGCTGATATCCTGAGCATTCACTCTGTCAGTCTCAGTCATTTTAACAATATATGTTAGTTATTGTTTTAGCCATTTTACTAATGAGAAAACTGAGGCTCAAGAGAAAAATTCACCTGCTCTAGGAAAACCAGCAAATGGGGGAGCTTTGTCCTAGCCCAAGTCTCTTAGACAATTAATTTACTGGGTTTCCACTATTCTAACTCTCACTTCTGTGCATCACAGAGAAACGCTTTATCAATGATAGTCTTTAGAAAAACGTTTTTGCTTCTCAAGGTAACCACCACGTGCACAAGGTTTGAAATTAAGGAAACCAGTCTCTTCCATTTTCAAATTCTAACGGCAAATGATGCAAAGGTCAAGGGCATATTTGGAGCCTCTGCCTTGTTCTGTGCCTTGTTGGTGGTGCTGCTGCCTGCTCATGCCAATGGTTGTCCTCAGATAGAAATCTAAGAATTTTTGAATTTTATTTCATCAAAGTTTCTTCCTTAAAAAAACCATGCTCATTTATCCCTAATTGTTAAGGAGAATTCACAAAAAAGCTATTCTCACTCTCTCCGTATGAAGTCAGGAGGTAGGCTTTTGTTTTCTTTGTTCTCTTTTGTTTCTTTTGCTCTATTTTGTTTGTTGTTATGGTTTAAGGCCCTCCAGTATTGGCTTCCACCACATTCCTTGCTGGACTTTCTCTGTTGCTTCGCCTGAGTAATACATGCTTGTAGCAATTGAATACTCTTCTAAGAAGATTAAAAAAAAAAAAAAAGAAAAGAAAGAAAAGAACTGCGGTGGCTCACACCTGTAATGTCGGCACTTTGGGAGGCCAAGGCAGGGGAATCACAAGGTCAAGAGAGTGAGACCATCCTGGCCAGCATGGTGAAACCCTGTCTCTACTAAAAATACAAAAATTAGCTGGGCGTGATGGTGCACGTCTGTAGTCCCAGCCACTCGGGAGGCTGAGGCAGGAGAATCACTTGAACCCGAAAGGCGGAGGTTGCAGTGAGCTGAGATCGCGCCACTGCACCCCAGCCTGGACAGAGGGAGACTCTGTCTCAAAAAAAAAAAAAGAAGAAGATAAAAAAAAGTTAGATGTTAATGGGAAGATGAGATTTGCCCACAAGTACTCTCTAGTACAGTGTTGTTACGAATTGAAATGAAAATGCTTGAAAACAATATAGATGAAGTCAATGCACATATAAACTCTGACACATTCCTAGAACTGGGTGCTCAATGGAGATGTGTTTAGCAATGGAATCGGTTAATGGGTTTGGGGAAGAGGAAAGGCAGTGCATGAGATAAGGCTAATCGGGGATTGTGGAGATGGATCATGAAGAGGTCAGTTTGCTAGGGTAAAGAGATAATTCATCCTGATGGCAATAGCTGCTAAAGATTTTAAATACAGACATAAAATTGTTCGACCTGTTTTTGGTTTTTTTTTTAATTATAAGGATATCTGGAATAACGGATTGGAATGGGGAAAGAAGAAAATGGTTTTTATTGTGCCAGATTTGATCTTAATTTAGTTTTTCTCACACTGATATATTTTATTCTTATACTTCAGGCTCAGCGATTTTATTCCTGGAGTTTTCTTTTGCTGGAGAAAGGGTACTCAAACTGTATTTAATATAGGATATTAAATGTGATGATTTTCAAGGCATTTTGAAAGATTTTCTCAGTAATTTGGAAGACTGCTGCATGATTTTCTCCAAAATTAAGAAATAAAATGACAGCCATTGCATTTCTTAAGGGGAAAGGATACTGCAATATATGGAACACAGCAAGTTTTATAAATAAAGTTTTATTGGAACATAGCCATGTCTACTTGTCTGTGGCTGCTTTCATGATACAATAGCAACATTGTTGCAAGAGAAACCGTATGGCCTGTGAGATCTAAAATATGTACATACTATCTGGCCTTTACAGAAAATGTATATCAACCTCTGGCTTAAGCGATTTTTTTTTTATGTTAGTGTTATTTTCCATTTTTTTTTTGTAAGCATTTTAAATTTGCGGAGATTTTTGAACCACTCAAGATAAAAATATTCAATAGTATTTATTTAGGGCGACCAGATTCTGGGCCAGGTTTTGGCCCACCAAAAAAAGTAATGCTAAGTAGATTAAACTCCAAGGAAATAAACATGGAGCATAAATAAATCATATTCCTTCTAAAATAGATTTTCTACCAATTATACAACTGCAGTTATAACTCACTATTATATTACGAGAAGGCAGGTGGAGGGAAGGAGGAATCATTTTCTTAAGGATGTACTTCTGGCTTGAAGTATCTGTTGTCCCCAGAGGTTTACTGCATTACATTTTGCTGACAAGAGCTCTTAAGAAGAACTGAAATGGAAATTAGAAGAACGAAGATGTATAGAAGGCCTCTCAAACAGTAAAAGTAACAGAGCACTGCACATGTACATTCAGATACGTGCATGTGCAAACACATAAACACACGTAAATAGAAGAGGGAGAAAAGACAATGCAAGAAACAAAGATAATTTGTTTGACCTACTGTGTAATTTAATGATATATTTTGTTTTAGAAAAAGCCAAGTTTGTCTCTTTAATATCCAACCTCATAATAAGCTTCTGGGAATTCTTTACCTAGACATTGGAGCACCCCTCTTTGTTGAAATCTTTGTTTAGCGTGTGTAAAGGACTGTGTCAGTACATGTGACACAAAAGAATGTAGGCCCCAAAAAGTGGACTTAAAGAAAGGTGCTCATGTGTCCTGGGCTACCGGTTTAGGTCAGGGAGATAATGGTGCAGTAGAAAATCAGCAGAGCTGTGACATTACATCTGAGATTGAACAAAGAGAAAAAACATTTCTATTATTGATAGTTACTAATATCACCTTCCATTTGCTGAATGCTTACTGTCTGTCACCCATACTGCTAAGCAATCTCTATTAAACCTTCCAAAGATGGCGAAACATAACCATGCTTTATCCAGGGCTTGCCTATCCTACGTGCTCATCTTTAAAATGGGAGGATGGGGTGGTAATTTTATAGATGAGTAAACTAATTCTCCTTTCTAAATTCACACAGATAGTAAGTGGCAGAATAAGGATTCCTGAGTCTATGTCCTAAAAATCCAATTGTTTTTCAGGATATCACACTAACTCTATTAAAAGTAAATAACTTTTTTTAAAAAAAATACCAAGTGTCTGTTTCTTGCCAAGACTTATGATTCAGAGCAGTTAGAAGGTCTCATTTAGGTAATAGGAAAATAGAGTGGTAACTGGCAATATATACTTCCGAAGAAACATGAACTTAATCAGCACTAGGAATCAATATGTGTCCTAAATATACCTTTTTCTAAAATTAGCTTTAAATCCATTAAGGTTGGTAGATATTGAAGTTCTTTTCTAGCTCTAAAATGCTCTTTTTCTAATAATGAAATCTGACTTCACCCGCATGCCCTGAGAAAAAGCACTTTATCCAAAGAGTAAAATTACCGAGAGGACATTTTAGGTCAATAAAATGAATGTTTCCTCCTAATTTACAACAAACTATTTTGATCCTCTAATTCTGTGAAGCTTATTTTAATTTCCCAGATGAAAGTAAAACAGAAACATAAAACAATATAGTCACCTTTTTTAGTAAAAATAATGAATTTATATTTTTCATTTGTTTTCTACATGTGTACATGCGCAGGCCTACATGTGAATGTGTTTTACCCTATGGGGAGAATTAATTAACTAGAAAACTAGTTGATCTATGGGATTTACTAGAAAAGAGAATTTTAAGAACTTTGCCTGGTGCTACTTTAACCTATTTTTCTTGTAAATATAGGTTTTATGATCTTACTTTTATATTTCTGTGGAATATGGAGAAAATGTTTTTATGTTTCTATGGATTAGATAGATTTTAGATATAAAACTTTCTAAAAGCCTTTACACAATTTACACCTTTAGTGTTGGAAATGGTGTAATAATGAAATACATAGCATAGCAAATTGTAAAAACTAACACTGACCATTTAAAACAGAGGTGAAAAAACCAAATAGAAAAATTGGACATGTGAAAAAGTATACTACAGAGACAGATTATGGTGGGAACAGAAGTAGTTCCTAAGAACTGACTGACTTTTATGATCATTAACTATATTTTGAAGTCTTGCATAATGATGAATACCTGCTTTTTTTTCTCTTAGGGCATAGCTTTTGGAAAGCACATTCACATTCGTTTTCTATATGGCTGTGTTCTTTCTGAAATTTTTCTGTGAATTGATGTGCACCAGTGTTGGCATTTCCTATTGAACTTTCCTACCTTCTCTGCCATGCTTCTATGTTGTTTCGTGAAAAGGACTTTCACATATCCTCATATACAGACCACAAATTTGGTGGAAACAATACTGGTGATCGACTAGCAACACTGTTGGGTAAGTGTTTGAGATTATGATCAGCACCTCTTTATGCTAATAAATATTTAAAATCTACATCAAATGGGAAATTCCTTAAGAGATTCAAGTTATTAAAACAAATTAAACAAGATATAGAAAATCTGAAGAGATTTAGCCACCAGAAAAATGGAATTTGTAGTTTTAAACCTTCCCACAATGCAAACTCAAGACCCAGATAACTTCCTTGGTGAAATTCCTGCCAGTATCTTAAGAATTCTACATGTACTCTTCTAAAATTTTGAGCATGAAGGAAAATGTTCACAATTACATTTTGAGATCAGAGTTAACCTATTGCCAAAACTATACAAAAACATTTTTTAAAAATGGTTGGCTTATCTCTTATGAAGAGAGCAAGAAAATAGTTAAAAATATAAATAAATGAAATATAGTAATATATGAATGAATAATATGATCAGGTGGAGCTTACCCTAGAAATACAAATTTGGAATAACATTCAAAAATTAACCCCTACATTTCATCATTAAGAAAGAGAAACTGATACAGGAGCTAGAAATAAATTATTTAGGCATATAGGAAGGGTAAGAGTTCTTGGTAAGATTTTCCTTTTAATAAAAAGCAGCCCTCAAATAATATCTTTTTTTTTTATTATACTTAAGTTCTGGGGTACGTGTGCAGAACATGCAGGTTTGTTTCACAAGTACACACGTGCCATGGTGGTTTGCTGCACCCCTCAACCTGTTATCTACATTAGGTATTTTTCCTAATGATATCCCTCCCCCAGGCCCACACCCCACCACAGGCCCCCGTGTATGATGCTGAGAAGGAAGTTTCTAGTTTCATGCATATCCCTGTAAAGAACATAAACTGATTCTTTTTTATGGCTGCATAGTATTCCATGGTGTATATGTGCCACATTTTCTTTATCCAGTCTATCATTGATGGGCATTTGGGTTGGTTCCAAGTCTTTGCTATTGTGAACAGTGCCGCAGTAAACATATGTATGCATATGTCTTTATAGTAGAATGATTTATAATCCTTTGGGTATATAACCACTAATGCGACTGCTGGGTCAAATGGTATTTCTAGTTCTAGATCCTTGAGGAATCGCCACACTGTCTTCCACAATGGTTGAACTAGTTTACAGTCCCACCAACAGTGTAAAAGTGTTCCTATTTCTCTACATCCTCTCCAGCATCTGTTGTTTCCTGACTTTTTAATGACAGCCATTATAACTGGCATGAGATAGTATCTCATTGTGGTTTTTATTTGCATTTCTCTAACGACCAGTGATGATGAGCTTTTTTTCATATGTTTGTTGGCCACATAAATGTCTTCTTTTGAGAAGTGTCTGTTCACATCCTTCACCCACTTTTTGATGGCGTTGTTTGTTTTTTTCTTGTAAATGTGCTTAAGTTCTTCGTAGATTCTGGATGTTAACCCTTTGTCAGATGTATAGATTGCAAAAATGTTCTCCCATTCTGTAGGTTGCCTGTTCACTCTGATGATAGTTTCTTCTGCTGTGCACAAGTTCTTTAGTTTAATTAGATCCCATTTGTCAATGTTGGCTTCTGTTGCCATTGCTTTTGGTGTTTTAGTCATGAAGTCTTTGCCCATGCCTATGTCCTGAATGGTATTGCCTAGGTTTTCTTCTAGGGTTTTTATGGTTTTAGGTCTTACGTTTAAGTCTTTAATCCATCTTGAGTTAATTTTTGTATAAGGTGTAAGAAAGGGATCCTGTTTCAGCTTTCTGCATATGGCTAGCCAGTTTTCCCAACACCATTTATAAAATAGGGAATCCTTTCCCCATTACTTGTTTTTGTCAGGTTTGTCAAAGATCAGATGGTTGTAGATGTGTGGTGTTATTGCTGAGGCCAAAAACCAAACCGTGTCTTCTCCTCCAAATAATTTCTTTTCTAACAAACAGCAGCCTGTAAAATTGAGCTGTAGATATAAATAAGCAAGCTGGAAGCTTGTATAGGTGAATGCCGGCAACTGTGCCAATAGGAAAAGGCTACCTGGGGGCAGGTATGTTCAAAATGGAGGTTCCCTCTTCGGTTTTCTTTGTTGCCACGTGTACAGTAAAAAGACAGGCAGGCTGGGTGCGGTGGCTCATGCCTGTAATCCCAGCACTTTGGGAGGCCCAGGCTGGCGGATCATCTGAGGTGAGGAGTTCGAGACCAGCCTGGCCTATGTGGTGAAACCCTGTCTCTACTAAAAATACAAAAATTGGCTGGGCGTGGTGGCAAGCACCTGTAATCCCAGCTACTAGGGAGGCTGAGGCAGGAGAATCGATTCAACCTGGGAGGCTGAGGTTGCATTGAATCAAGATCACACCACCATACTCCAGCCTAGGCCAAAGCAGGAGACACGGCAGAAAAAAAAAAAAAAAAAAAAGGGCAAGCAACATGGTAACAGCCAGGCAGAGACCCCCTCTTCATAATAAAAGATTAGGGTAGGACCGTCAGCTTCTTTGCGCTATGTGAATGGCACACCTGACCCAACCAATCTTTTGGGCTCTATGTAAATCAGACACTGCCTCCTGAAGCCCATCTATAAAACTCCATGCATTTCGCCACAGAACCAGAAGACGCACTCAAGAACCCCTTTCTCTCTGTAAGAGAGAGAGCTCTTCTCTTTCTTTTGCCTACTAAACCTCTGCTCTTAAACTCACTTCTTTTGTGTTCACATCCTCGATTTCCCTGGTGTGAGCAGATGAATTTTGGGTATTTACCCCAGACAGCGATGCCGCTTCAAAATCGTATGACTTACTATAACAATAAAATCCTTTGAGAAAGCTCTAAACCCATTGATGATAAAAGTTCTCAGGAAACTAGAAATGGAGGAGAAATTTCTCAACCTAGTAAGGTGCATCTCCATAAAACCTACAGTTAAAATCACACTTCATAGCAATGTTGCTCAACTGGGAGCGACTTTTGCCCCTACGGAACTTTTGACAATGTTTGGAGACAGGTTTGCTTGTCACAGGGTGGAGGATGACATTCCACTTGTGTTTAGTGAGTAGAAGCCTGAAGTGTTGCAAAATATCCTATAATACACAAGACAGCCCCTTGCACAATGAAGAATTATCTAGCTCCATATGTCTACCTCCTCCATATGAGATTGAGAAAGCGTGCTTTATCGTGAATGAGGGAATGTTTCCCCCATAAGATCAAATACAAGACAAGGATATTCATCCTCAACAATTCTACTAAATATTTTTCTAGAGTACCTAATATTGTGATACAATAAGAAAAAGAATAAAAGCTGTACTCATTAGTACACCTTTAGTGAAAATCTCTTTATTTGCAGACAGCATGATATTGTATGTAGAAAATCCTAAAGATTCTTAAAAAAAGCCATTGAAACTAATAAATTAGTTCAACAAGGCCAAAACATCCAAAACGTTGACGTACAGATCAATGGAACAGAATAAGGAGGACAGAAATGGACTCTCATGTCTATGCTCACTAATTATTTTTGCAAATGTACAAAGGTAATTCAATGAGGGAAGGATACTTTTTTTCAATTAACGGTGCTAGAATTATTGGACATAGGAATGGAAAAGATGAACATTAAACCATATCTATCATCATGCATAAAAATTAACTGGAAATGCATCATAAATCTAATGTAAGAGCTAAAACAATACAATTCTGGAAGAAAATATAGGAGAAAATCTTAGCAACCAAAGAGATGCAAAGATTTCTTAGTACAGAGAAAATAAGACACAAAAGAAAAAAATTATTTAGACTTCATCAAAAACTTCTTGGAAAGACAACATTAAGAAAATGAACAGGAAAAAACAATAGCCTGGGAATATTTGTGTAGTGTGTCTATCTAACAAAGAACTTGTATTGGGAATATGTAAAGAACTGCAATCATTCAATAATAGGACAAATAACTCATTAAAGACAAGCAAATGATTGCAACACATTTGTGCCAATAAGCATTCAAAACTGCGCTCAATGACATTAGTCATCAAGGAAATGAAAGTTAAAATTACAATGAGATAACATTATATATACAGTTGAATGACTAACATTTGAAAAAACTGACAATACTAACCGTTGTTGAAAATGTAAAGCAACTTGAATTCTCACATATGGCTGTCGGGGATGTAAAGTGACATCATTCTAGAAAACATTTTGTCAGTTTCTTATAAAGTTAAATATATATTGCCATATGGCCTAGAAATTTTACTCTTGGTATTTACTCTGAGAAATGAAAATATATGCCCACACAAAGACTTGTACACAAATGTTCATTACAGTTATATTCATAATAGCCAAAAACTGGAAACTCCCTAACTACCCATGAACAGTTAAAAGATGATTTCTTAAAAAATCATTAAAAATGATTTTTAAAAAATGATTCCGGTACAATTAAATAATGTGGCAGCTTTAATATATATCCACAGATCCTTTGTCAAATTGTTTGGGTCTTCCCTTAAATCTACACTGACCGTGATAATGTACTTAAAAGCAACATAACCCAACCAAAGTGACACTACGTAACCTCCATGACTAGGTCAGAAAAAGCCAAATGGCTTCTGCCTGGAATCCTGACCTACCATGCAATGATTCTCACTATTCTGAGACCGTGAAGCTGTGAGAAGACGACATACAAGTGTTCCAGTCCATACATGCCTTTGAGGTCTCTACCAGTAATTAGCATCAATCCTTAGGCACGTGAGTGAGAACACCCCCATTACACTGGCACCCAAGCATTTATTCACCCTTAGTCTGCCCATATTCCCAGCTGAGGCCCTACATATCACAGAGCTGTCGCTCTTGTGGCCTGATGAAAGTCTGACCTACGGGATCAATGAACATGCTAAAATGATTGTTCCCTGCCACTGAGTTTAAGGTGACTAGTTATGCAGCAATAGTAACTGGAACAATAAATGAACCTGTTAAACGTTACGCTGAGTGAAAGATGCTGGGCACAAAACATGCATTCGGGATGAGGCCCTTTGCTTGACGCTAGAAAAGACAAACTTAATTTATAGTGATAGCGGATCAGTGATTGCCTGGGACCCAGGGTGAAGTTGGGGCTGACAAGGAAGGGGCATAAAGGAATGGGTAATGGAAATGCTTTATATTATGATTGTAGAAACTGTCACATTTGTTAAAATTCATTGAACTGTGCCCTTAAAGTAAGTGCATTTTATTGTATATAAATTATACCTTAATAAAGTCATATCTCCAAAAAGGAGATATGAGGCAAACGTACGTAGGTAGCTAGAAACTAGAAAAAAGTGCTACCTACCTGCCCAAAGGTTGGTTAGATGCCTGCAAATATTAGTCCAAACTATCGGTCTCTAAATGGCTCACCACCACATCCTCAGGGAAAAAGCCAGCAATGGGGAGGTAGAGACACAGGTTTGGGGCTGTTTAGAATGTTTCAATGAAAAATGCTACCTGCTTAATAATGGACTTTAAACAATTTGCTTAATACTGGACTTTAAACGGTCAGAAAAAAAAAAAACAAAAAAACTTATTTGCTCATCATACCCCAGAAGTTTTCATCTAGCAATGTTTCTTTCTTTTCCATAGAAAAGGCCTGCTTTTGAGAAGAGGGTAAGTTCTTTGTTTCTGACAGCAGGTGTCACAATTGCCTAATAAAAGAGAAGCAAGCTGCAAGATTTCCTAATGCAAAAAAGCAAGCCACAGAACACCTGAAAATACAGACTCATTCGGTTAGTATTATTAACATATTACAAAGGCTGTGGTAATGAGTGCATTTCCTCCATTCACAGATATCATGCTGGAATAGACGTGGAATAGACAGCATCTATTTCATCATACTTTTTGAGGGGAAAAAGGGGAACACTACCTTATAAAGTGTATGTGTTTCTATGTGTGTATGTATATGTACAAAGAATCTACATACATATACACTACAAGCAGTATCCCAATTTCATATATGTTAAAATGTGAAAGCACTTGAAATATGGTAACCAACCACATGCTATTTGGAAGGTACCCAGTGAGTCACACATCCCTGACAATGCTTTCCATTTTTCCAGGTGTCTCTCTGCCCAGTTCTGCTTTCTTTGCACAGAGGCTAACTCTGGAAGGTGCCATTGCCCATGCTGATCAATGACTCATGACAACAATGGAGGATTTTGAGGCAGCGGGGCCTGAATGGTAAAGGATGGTGGTAGGCACGGTGCCATTTGCTGATGGATACAGGAGGTGGTACTCTTTCTTTCAACTTTAACGTTTTTAGAGTAATTAGCAGGGAAATAAATAATTCTCTCTGCTCTTTGTAATCAGAGCCTATAATAGATGCCTATTGTCCTGATCTAGGGCCATAGAGGAAACTCAAAAAACGCAGGGAAAACACAACCACTAACAATCTCTAGCTGGTGATAGTTGCCTAGCAGGCCATGAGAAAGTTCATTTCCCAGCATTTAACCCATTTTTTTTTTTTTTTTTTTTTTTGAGTTGGAGTCTTGCTCAACTGTTGACCAAGCTGGAGTGCAGTGCTGTGATCTCGGCTCACTGCAACCTCTGCCTTCCGGGTTCAAGTGATTCATCTGCCTTAGCTTCCTGAGTAGCTAGGATTACAGGCCCCCACCACCACACCCGGCTAATTTTTGTATTTTTAGTAGAAACAGCGTTTCACCATGTTAGCCAGACTGATCTTGAACTTCTGACCTCGTGGTCTGCCCACATCAGCCTACCGCAGCGCTGAGATTACAGGCATGAGCCACCGCACCCGATCTCAGCCGAAGTTTTTATCTTCCTGTGCTCACATGCTTAAAGAGGACTTTACTATTGAGTACTGTCTGGATTTTTCTTTCCTTTAAAAAGTAATTTAGTATTGAGTTTTTCATGTCTCTGCTCTCAACCCAGGGCCTTCCATTTTAGCTAAGATTATTACATCTGTTTTGGTGAATATTCTTTTGTAGTATGAGGTCTGTATCTACTGTGTCAAAAAGATGTCCTCAGAGTAGCTGAGCTGTAAAATTCCCAGATACAAATCCATCTTCTTCAAATTGATTATTTCTTCTGTATCTCTCTTTAACCCACAGGGGGAGGAGTAGCACCCTAAATAATCAAATGAATAAATAAATAATATTAAAGTTAAAAAGTATTAATCTTTTAAACGCTCAGTTAGCAAAGGACATGATATTGCCCTGCACCACCACATAGATATAGCCCCCCTCCAGGGTAAAAGCTGAAAGATTCATTTGCTAAATTGAATTCCTGTGCTAAAACTGTTGTCTAAGCAAATATAAATGATGCCTCTGACTTGGAGGATGAAGAAGAGAGAATGACATTCAGGTCAACAACCGGGTGCAGGGAGGAAGCTATTGAGTATGGGACCAGAAGGCCATCACATGGCAGGATTAGGGGAGAGCTTCAGAATACAGAACAGGACACATGTGTAGGTCAGATCTAATCGGGCTAATTGATAACTGAGCTGGCTGCACAATGGAATAGTCATCGGTGTCTAAATAATGTGACAAGTCAATGGAGAGCCCTGGATTTACAATCCTGTAGACAAGGTATATTAAGAAAAAGCAATGTCAGAATTCAGAACCTACATAAAAGCTACTAGAATAAGTTAGTTTAGCAAGGTTACTGGATCAATATACAAATCAATAGAACAGAATAGAGAGGCCAAGAATTTGTTCTCACATATATTCTTAATGACTTTTTTATTTTACAAATGTAGCAAGGCAATGCAATAAAAACAGGATACATTATTTTCCAGTAAATGGTGCTAGACCAACTCACCATATACATGGAATAAATGAACATTGGACCTTACCTGACACCATATATGAAATGTAATTTGAAGTACATCATATAACTGAATATAAAATCTAAAAGAATGTAAGTTATGAAAGAAAACATAAAAGAAATTCTTATCAACCAAGAGGGAAAAAAGATGTGTTAGTACTGAGTAAATATACAGCATAAAAGAGAAAAGATAAATTGGATTTCAACAAAATTGAACATTTTTAACCTTGAAAAGATGACATTAAGAAAATGAAAAGGCAAGCCCCAGCCTGGGAGGAAATGCTCTATCTACATACATATATGTGACATATCTCGAATATTTGAAAAATGTATATAAGACAAATAACTTGTGCCTGGAATTCTAATCCGCAAAAATGACAGTAGGTAGGTAGTCACGATCCAAGAGATTTATCTAAATATGGGAAATGAGGCAAGCCTGCAGTTGCAAGTAGAACCATCAAGGAGAAAGCAAAGGAACAGGCCATCCCGCATCTGTGGCTTGAGGCTGAGGTTACGGAGAAGGGAGGGAGATTGTGTAGAAGATGTGCTAGGCCACTCTTTGTGTTGCTGTCAAGAAATATCTGAGACTGGGTAATTCATAAAGAAAAGAGGTATAATTGGCTCATGGTTCTTCAGGCTGTACAGGAAGCATGGTGCTAGCATCTGCTTGGCTTCTGGGGAGGCCTCAGGAAGCTTACAATCATGACAGAAGGTGAAGGAGGAACGGGCATCTCATATAACAAGAGAGGGAGCAAGACAGAGGGAAGAGGAGGTGCCCCACACTATTAGCCAGATCTCAGGAGAACTCACTCATTATCACAGACCTCACCAAGCCATGAGGGATCGACCTCCATGACCCAAACACCTCCCACCAGGCCTCACCTCCTATCGGGGAACCTGCCCCGATAATCACGTAGGTTCTTTTCTATTTTTCCTAAGCGTCGGCCGGCTTGAGAAATAAAGGGACAGAGTACAAAAGAGAGAAATTTTAAAGCTGGGCATCCAGGGGAGACATCACGCGTTGGTAGGATCCGTGATGCCCCACAAGCCACAAAAACCAGCAAGTTTTTATTAGGGATTTTCAAAACGGGAGGGAGTGTGCGAATAGGTGTGGGTGACAGACATCAAGTACTTAACAGAGTAATAGAATATCACAAGGCAAGTGGAGGCAGGGTGAGCTCACAGGACCACAGGACCGAGGCGAAGTTAAAATTGCTAATGAAGTTTCGGGCACCATTGTCATTGATAACATCTTATCAGGAGACAGGGTTTTGAGATCAACCGGTCTGACCAAAATATATTAGGCAGGAATTTCCTCTTCCTAATAAGCCTGGGAGCACTATGGGAGACTGGAGTTTATTTCATCTCTGCAGCCTCAACCATAAGAGACAGGCACACCTAGGGGGGCTGTTTATAAGCCTGTACCTCCAGGCACGTACTCTCTTTCTCAGGGATGTCCCATGCTAAGAAAAAGAATTCAGCGATATTTCTCCCATTTGTTTTTGAAAGAAGAGAAATATGGCTCTGTTTTGCCTGACTCACCGGCAGTCAGAGTTGAAGGTTATCTCTCTTATTCCCTGAACAATTGCTGTTATCCTGTTCTTTTTCCAACGTGCCCACATTTCATATTGCTCAAACACACATGCTGTACAATTTGTGCAGTTAATGCAATTATTACAGGGTCCTGAGGCGATATACATCCTCCTCGGCTGACAGGATTAAGAGATTAAAGTAAACACAGGCATAGGAAATCACAAGGGTATTGATTGGGGAAGTGATAAGTGTCCATGAAATCTTTACAATTTATGTTTAGAGATTGCAGTAAAGACAGGCATAAGAAATTATAAAAGTATTAATTTGGGGAACTAATAAATGTCCATAAAATCTTCACAATCCACGTTCTTCCATCATGGCTTCAGCCGGTCCCTCCGTTTGGGGTCCCTGACTTCCCGCAACAACCTCCAACACTCGGGATTACATTTCAACAAGAAATTTGGGCAGGACAAATATCTAAACCATATCAGAAGGTGATGAGAAGGTAGCTTTTTCTTTGAGTAAAAGGGGATAGAAAAGGTTGAATGAACTCTAGGATAGGAGACACTGTGGTTAGACTAATTGCGATACTTCAGAGGAACAGATGATATTGTCATCTTGCCAGTTATTGCCCTAGTAATGAAACTCAGGGAGTTTAGCCCTAAACTCCCTGAAAATCCCTTACCTGGAAATCCACCTGACAGGCCTGAGCAGACTTCTTTCTGGCCAGCTGGGCTGAGGTTGCCTGCCCGGCCTGCTAGTCTGGGCAGGAGGTCTGTTTCTGTTCAAAGACTGAGATATGTCAGTATGGAGCAGGTGATCTGCCCACAAAAGCTTTAACCTGGACCCCTGATTCCTCTAATCCCCTTTTCCCCCTTCTTTTCATATCCGTGGACAATAAGCCAGAATCTCCTTAGTATTTGGCCTTTTCCTTTGGCACTCCTGAGTAGAGGCAATAAACCTGTGGTCAACCATACCCTGCACAGACTCCAGGTGACAGTTCTGTGGGTCTCTGTGGAAGCTGTTGGTCACTCTCTGGGATGGTTTGGTGGCGCTCAGCTTGTGAATATGCATGTTCGTGAGGCACATTAACAGTGCCCCAGAGACACCGTTTCCAGAGCATACGTGTTTTCTCCTTCCAAGATTCTTCTTAGGCTGAACACTGGCCAAATCAGTCAAAAATAAGGAAGAGGATCCTTGCAAACTCTTAGTCTCAAATTCAGTTTCAAATAAAAAGTGGAACCAAGATATTTGGGTGGAAGACAGAGATTATTTCTTCATTCAACAGGTAACAAAGGAGGAGTTGGTTCTGCTGAACTGAATGTATGAAACTTGGCCAGGGATGCAGTTTTCAGCTCAAGAAGCTCAGCGTTTGTTAAGGTGACCTGAAGGGCATGCATATTGGCTGACGGTAGAAGCTGTGGGCAGGCTGTGGTTCAGGGACACGTCCAGTGGAAGCTGTGAAGCTGAGTTTCTCCTCTCTGCCACGGTCATGTGCTCACTTACGGCTCGACCAGTACAGCCGGAGGCCTGCAATAAAGCCATTCTGTGGCCGGGCGCGGTGGCTCACGCTTGTAATCCCAGCACTTTGGGAGGCCGAGGCCGGCGGATCACGAGGTCAGGAGATCGAGACCATGATGAAACCCCGTCTCTACTAAAAATACAAAAAATTAGCCGGGCGTGGTGGCGGGCGCCTGTAGTCCCAGCTACTCGGAGAGGCTGAGGCAGGAGAATGGCGTGTACCGGGGAGGCGGAGCTTGCAGTGAGCCCAGATTGCGCCACTGCACTCCAGCCTGGGCGACAGAGCGAGACTCCGTCTCAAAAAAAAAAAAAAAGCCCTTCTCTGCGGGTTATATTATCACCCAGGATTCAACAGAAGATGGAGACCTGGGCTTTGCTGCTGTCAACATTATGGCCACACGAGGGCGTAAAAGGTCCTAGGTTTTGCCCACAAAGGCCTGTCTCTGAGTCAGGTCCACACACCAGGATTAAGGGATCTCCTACTCTGCCTACCTACTATACACCAATCACAGCCCCTCTGATGCACGAGAAATGCAGAGGAAATGCAAAGGCAAAGAAAGGCAAGAAGTCCTTGGTCCTGAAGGCCCTCTCCTCCCACCCTGCTCTGTGGGCACAGAGGCCTGTGGGGCTGAGGAAGTGGGTTCACCTTCCCTGTCACCTGCTAAGTGGGCTCCTGGTGGAAGGCATCCATGGAGATCAGAGGCTTTCCTGGGAGCTTATAGGGAAGGGCCTTGCAGGCAGGATTTTTAAAAATGCAGGGTATCAGGAATTGAGGAGGAAAGATTAGGAAATCGGTAATAAAATGCAATTCCCTACCTGGAAATGGAGGAGCCGAAAGGGAACAGGGCATGATACATAAAGACTTGCCAGTCCTTTGGCCTGGAGTTTGTCTTAAGGTCAGAGAGCTGTACCCTGGAAAAGTGACTCTACTTAAGTTGCATTTTATCACAGTATTTATTTCTTGTTTTTACTGAGGACAGAGTAAAATTATTTTTTTGAAAAGCCCTTTATTTAGCTTTGCTTTTCTTTTTGTGATTGAATATGCAGTTGAAAGAAGGAAGTCTAACTCTCTCAGGAATCGGCGTGGTGCATCCCCAGAGGGAGAGTGAGTGAACCCAGACCACGCTCAACCTGGCAGTCAGGGGCTTTCTTCACAATATTTGAAAAGTTTTGCATTTTTCTCCTAAATGCCTACTTCTAATTTAATTCATCAGTACTGAATTTTCAAACCTTGACTCTTCCTCTTAGTTTCTTCCCAGATGTCCATGAAAACCTCGTTAGGTTCCCTGTCCTCTGATTTCTCACTGTTTTCTTGTATCCTGGGACCATTATTATACCCAAGATAACAGCATGTTGGGTTTTTTATGTTTTTTAAAAAATCTCCGTGATGGGTAGGGGGGCTCTGTCTTCTTTTTGCAGGTTTCTCTCTTCCTGCCTCTTATCCTTTGTAGATGGAGATACTACAATATAGGTTAATGTGATTTCAGAATGAAATATTCTGCCAATTTACGGTTGTTACTAGATGGTGGTGGGTTTGGGGGTGGACAAAGTTAGATGTTGTGTGCAGTCCTCTTCTCCCATTCTCTCATGATGCATTAGTTCTTTCGTTCTTTCTTTCTTTCTTTCTTTCTTTCTTTCTTTCTTTCTTTCTCTCTCTCTCTCTCTTCCTTCCTTCCTTCCTTCTTCCTTTCTTTATTTTTCTGGTGTCTAGCTGAGAGCAAGGTATTATACTATGTGCTAAGTGGTGAGGTGCTGGGCCTGTGGACACCCTTTTCCTTTTTTCTCAAACCCTCATTCTAAAGAAAACTCCAGGAAGAAAGTCCAATTGAGGGATATCGTCTGGCACAAGATTCTAAATGTTCACCTTAGAATACCACCCTTAAAACACAGTATTTGTTCCATGCTTTTCGTCTGTTCTCCATTTGAGGACTTTACAGCAGGTAAAGTCCTCTCTAACATTCTTATTCATAGATATTTCTCATTTGGTGTTGACTTTCTGAATCTCAGCCCTGCAAAATTATCTTCTAAACCATGTCTTTCATACGATGCCCTTCTTTTTCAACTTTTTTGTATTTTTTAATTGATATATCATAGCTTTACATATTTTGGGGGTCCATGTGATATTTTGATCCATGTATACAACATGCAGTGATCAAATCAGGGTAATTGGAGTATCCATCACCTCTAACATTTATTTTGTGTGTTTCTTTCAAACTTGACTTCTGTAAAAGCTCAAAATATTTGTCTTCCTTTTTAAATGGCCACATTTTAATTTCTTCCTTTTCCAAAAGCATACTGCTACATGACTTCCTTAATGAAGGTCCTTTCTTGGTTCTAATTTTGTTCCACCCTCTACTTTGCAATGCCACTTTAATCAGCAAACTCTTAATCAGTTCTCCATTGCATCTTCATTTGTCACCATCCACAGCAAATCAATTTGATCAGTGAAATCTTCCACGTGCTGCCACCTCCCTTCCCCTAGCCCCGTGCCAACATCTGTGCTCTTCTTAGGTCTCCCCAGGGGTGATTGAACTCTGCATTGACCTTATCCAGCATCCTCACTCACTGACATTCTAGGGCAGCTGGCTTCCTAGACTTCTCTTGGATATGTCACGATCTTTCCCTGTTCCAATGGAGTACTCTGAAGAAGCACACACATGCGTGTACATGCACAAATGCATATGCACATGTATCTGACATATCCCTTGGTTTCTGTGATGTCTAAGGCTTGGTTGGATTAGTCTTTTCATCTAGTCTAATTATTAAGGGTGCATATTTCCTTTTCAATTTGTTTTTAGACCAAGATAATAACCACATTTAAAAAATTATGACGTGACCCCTAGAGCACTTCATATCTATTTTTCTCTTGGCCAGTTGCTAACACTATGAGAGATTACAGAGATTCCTATGTGCTAGGATCCATTGTGCTTAAATCCTAACACAATGCTGGGACTGTGTTAGAAACCTAACATCTTTCTTTCCTTTTTTTTTTTAAATGATGAAGTCTGGGATCTTATTGTATTCATCACCAGAATAATGTACATTGTAGCCATTAAGTAATTTCTGATTACCTACCCCTCTCGCACCCACCCACCCTTCTGAGTCTCCAGTGTCCATCATTCCATACTCTATGCCCATATGTACACATTATTTATCTCCCACTTATAAGTGAGAAAATGAAGTATTTGGTTTTCTGTTTCTGAATTATTTCACTTAAGACAATGTCCTCCGGTTCCAGCCATGTTGCTGCAAAAACATCATTTCATTTTTTCTTATGGCTGAGTAGTATTACATGGTAAATATATTCTATTTTTTTAACTTTTATTTTAAGTTCAGGAGTACACGTGCAGGATGTGCAAGCTTATTACATAAGTAAACTTGTATCATGGGGGTTTATTGTACAGATTATTTCATCACCCAGGTACTAAGCCCACTACCCACTAGTTGTTTTTACTCATCCTCTCCCTCTTTCCACCCCCCACCCTCCAATTGGCCCCACTGTGTGTTGTTTCCCTCTATGTGTACATGTGTCTCATCATTTAACTCCCACTTATGAGTGAGAACATGCTATATTTGGTTTTCTGTTCCTGTGTTAGTTTGCTAAGGATAATGGCTCCCAGCTCTGTCCATATCCCTGCAAAGGACAGGATCTTGTTCTTTTTTACGGCTGCATAGTATTCCATGGTGTATATGTACCACATGTTGTTTATCCATTCTATCATTGATGAACATGTATGTGGGTTCCATCTTTTTGCTATTGTGAACAGTGCTGCAATGAACATACACATGCATGCATCTTTATAATAGAATGATTTATATCCTTTGGGTACATACCCAGTAATGAGATTGGGGGCTCTAATGGTATTTTAGGTCTTTGATGAATTGCCACACTGTCTTTCACAATGTCTGAGCTAATTTATACTTCCACCAACAGGGTATGAGTATTCCTTTTTCTCAGTAACCATGCCAAGATCTGTTATTTTTTTGACTTTTTAATAGTAGCCATTCTGACTGGTGTAAAATGGTATCTCGTTGTGGTTTTGATTTGCATTTTTCTAATGCAAAGCTGGAGGCATCATGCTACCCAACTTCAGACTATACTACAGGGCTACAGTAACCAAAACAGCATGGTACTGGTACAAGAACAGACACATAGAGCAATGGAACAGAATAGAGAACTCAGAAATAAGACCACACACCTACAATTATCTAATCTTTGACAAATATGACAAAAACAGGCAATTGAGAAATGTTTCCCTATTCAATAAATGTTGCTGGGATAACCAGCACTGGGATAACTGGCTAGCCATATGCAGAACATTGAAAAGTGGACCCCTTCCTTACGCCATATACAAAATTTAACTCAATGTGGATCAAAGACTTAAATGTAAAACCCCAAACTATAAAACTCCTAGAAGACAACCTAGGCAATATCATTCCGGATATAGGCACAGGCAAAGATTTCATGACGAAAACGTCAAAAGCAATTGCAACAAATCAAAAATAGACAAGTGAGATCTAATTAAACTAAAGTGCTTCTGCAGAGCAAAAGAAACTATCAACAGAGTAAACAGACAACCTACAGAATGGGAGAAAATTTTTGCAAACTATGCATTGGACAAAGGTCTAATAGCCAGCGTCTATAAGGAACTTAAGCAAATTTACAAGAAAACAACAACCCCATTAAAAAGTAGGCAAAAGACATGAACAGACACCTCTCAAAGGAAGACATAGATGTGGCCAACAATCATAGGAAAAAAAGCTCAACATCACTGATCGTTAGAGAAATGCAAATCAAAACCACAATGAAATACCATCTCACACTAGTCAGAATGACTACTACTAAAAAGTAAAAAAAATCACAGATTGGGGCAAGGTTGTGGTGAAAAAGGAACACTTATAAATTGTTGATGGGAGTGTAAATTAGTTCAGCCATTGTGGAAGGCAGTGTGGCAATTCCTCAAAGACCTAAAGACAGAAATACCATTTGACCCAGCAATGCCATTACTGAGTATGTATCCAAAGGAATATAAATCATTCTATTAAAAAGATGCATACATATGTACGTTCATTGCAGCACTGTTCACAACAGCAAAAACAAGGAACCAACATAAATATTCATCAGTGATAGAATGGATAAATGAAACTTGGTACATATACGCCATGGAATACTATGCAGCCATAGAAAAGAAAAAGATCATGTCCTTTGCAGGGATGTGGGTGGAGCTAGAGGCCATTATCCTTAGCAAACTAATGCAGGAACAGAAAACCCAATATGGCATGTTCTCACTAATACGTGGGAGCTAAATGATGAGACACATGTACACATAGAGGGAAACAACACAGTGGGACCAAATGGCAGGTGGAGGGTGGAAGGAGGGAGAGGATGAGTAAAAACAACTAATGGGTAGTGAGCGTAATACCTGGGTGATGAAATAATCTGTACAACAAACCCCCATGACACACATTTCCCTATGTAACAAACCTGCACATCTTGCACGTGTATCCCTGAACTTAAAATACAAGTTTAAAAAAATGTTTGGAAGAAAAAATATTCTTTAGATATCTTCTATACTTGTTATTTAATAAAACACCAGGTGCATTACTAAAGTATACAGTATGTGTTCAATAAGCTTCCAGTATATAGTATATCTATTTGTTTATAGAAACTCAATATATGTGCTTTTTAATCACTAAAAATGGGAAATTTTGTTTATCTTTCTGTGGACTCAATTTTCTTCCAATTAATTACATTTCAATTTTATATGTAAATTATAAGGCTAAATATTTTTTACTTTAACAGTGAACTCCTAGTGTGAGGCAATTTGGTCAAGGAGCAATCAGTGTCTTTAGAAATCAAATTACTGAGCACTATCTGCAGGCATTCATGCTTCAAGCTCACATTCATTTTTTAACATCATCTTCAGTCCTCTTAGGATTTATGACACCTTGTATGTATCAACAAATAAAGCGGCTCCTGAATGCTTTAATATGTGCCATTCATCCATCTCAAGAGATAATTCCATCAGAATGGAGGATAAGTGGTAGAATTCCTAGCTTTAGGACTCTGAATTTGTGTTATAGGTTTCTTTTTCTTTCTCTTCTTTTCTTTTCTTTCTTTTCCTTTTTGTTTTTTTCTTTTTCTTTTCTTTTTTTTTTTTTTTGAAATAGTGTCTCTTTCTGTTGCCCAGGCTGGAGTGTAGTTCCAGGTTCCCTGCAGTCTCAAACTCCTGGCTCAAATGATCCTCCCACCTCAGCCTCCCAAGTAGCTGGGACCACAGGTACTCACCATCACACACAGTCAATATTTTAATCTTTTATAGAGACAGGGTCTTCCTGTGCTGCCCAGGCTGGTCTTGAACTCCTGAGCTCAAGCAATCCTTCCGCCTCTGCCTCTCAAAGTGCTGGCATTACAGGCATAAGCCACTGTGCCTGGCCTCTGTTTGCCATAAGTTTTCTATAGAACCTGAGATAAATCATGTAACAACCTCTTTGGCCACAGATTCTGCCCCTATAAATTTTAAATAATTACGATTATCATCTTATATGTCTCTTATAGATTTCATTAAGAATCAAACTAGATAAAAGATGCAAAAATACTTTGAAAAACTTATCCATTGAACAGATAAATAATAGTGTTTTATTTCTGCTTTGGTTGCAAACGATTATGCTTTGAAAAGTAATTGCTAGATGTTAAAAGTCATGTCACATTTAACTGTTAAACTGTATGCATGTTGTCAAACATCAAAAGCAAACCATCCAGATGTTTGGTCTACCAACATACCTACCCTCTGGAGGTTTCTAAAAATAGCATTCAACCTTTTATCAAAGAAATGACTATTTTTCCCTAAATAATTCTATGATCCATGCTAAATTCAATAGAAAACATTTCATTTAAATTAGTTATTTGGTGATATGTTAATTATGCACAACCTTTAAAAATTGCCCACATGTCTAAGTCAGTTTTCTTAAAAAAGTGAATCTTTTCATGACACATGAGGAATCATTTCAAAATTGAAATTTATTGAGTAGGACATTTGGGGTTAGGCAAGGGCTTGGATCTTCAACACTAAAAGCACTTGGGGTCAGTTGTCACTTCTGCTCCAAAATATACACCAGATTTCAATGGTTGGATGCTATTAGGTAGAATTAGAAAGGATCCACCCTATTCCCTCCCTTCCCATATCTGTATAACATCTCAAGCAATCAGGCAGAGTGTTCTCTTAAGGCAGAAAATAATCAGAATCCTGACTCCTTTCTTTTGAGATTTATGTCTATAAATCCATGTTTAATAGACTGGAGTAAGCCTAACCAAAGTGAATTTCAAAAAAAAAAGAAAAGAAACCAGGGATTTTTTTAAGGAAAAACACTGGAAGAAAGACAGAAGGGCCACACTGTGCAGCTACACTTGCTCATTGGCTAGGAAGTCAGTGGAGAAGGGGTGGTGATCATATTTTTAGGCTAATAGAATCCATCCTACCACATTCCCTGACCACCCTGATAACATTCATTTGCCTGCCTTAGAGCAGGCAGCTACATATGGAACTTTAAAATTTTATGTTTAAGGTTCTATAATCAGTGGAATGCTGGTAAAGTTTTAAAAGCTGACTCCCTGGTAGTCCTACTTTTAATTCTTGAAGGAATCTCCATGCTGTTTTTCGTACTAGTTATACTTGTTTATATTCCCACCAGCAGTATAAAAGTGTTCCCTTTTTGGAACCAACCTAAATGCCCATCACCCAATGAGTGGATAAAGAAAATGTGGTATATATACACCTTGGAATACTACTCAGCCATAAAAAGGAATAATGTCTTTTACAGCAACTTGGATGGAGCTAGAGGCCATTCTTCTAAGTGAAGTAACCCAGAAATGGAAAACCAAATATTGTGTGATCTCGCTTATAAGTGGGAGCTAAACTATGAGGATGCAAAGGCACAAGAATGATACGATAGACTTCGGGGGGTGGCTGGGCGCGGTGGCTCACGCTTGTAATCCCAGCACTTTGGGAGGCCGAGGCGGGCGGATCATGAGGTCAGGAGATCGAGACCTAAAATACAAAAATTAGTGGGTGGTGGGGGCCGTAGTCCCAGTATGGGGTGAGGCAGAGAATGGGTGAACCGAGAGACTTTGGGGGCTTGGGGGGAAATGTTGGGAGAAGGGTGAGGGACAAAGGACTATATATGGGTACAATGTACACTGCTCAGGTGATGGGTGCACCAGAATCTCAGAAATCATCACTAGATAACTTATCCAGGTAACCAAAAACTACCTGTACCCCCAAAATTATTCAAATAAAAATTTAAAAAATAATTATTGCTGAGAAAAAAAGCCATCTCTTGGGGAAAAAAAGGATATGTACATATAAGTGCCTATGTTTATTCTAAATTTCAGTGATATAATGTGTAGCATGCAGTTTTCAAATAATAATTAAAAATACAATATTACTATAATTCCAAACAGGAAATTGATTTTAACAGAATGCTTTCATTGGTTTCTGTTGAACTATTATGCCTTAGCCAAACTGTGGTGGCAAACGAAGAATGAGTATAGTTCCAACATTTTGGTTGATATTTTTGCTTACATCAGTGAGTAAAATTGAAAGAATAAAGACATATATTGGAATTTCACTCATTCATTAAAAGTGTGAGTGACTATTGAGTTGGATGATAGTTTTCAAATAATGAAAAAACATCCTTTCAAAATTCTATGCTTTCACATTTTAATTGCTATAAACAAGACTTACTTTTAAGTTAAAACTCCATCACTTTCTTAAGTATAGACAATAAATAAAACAATCAAACCTCGATTTGTAGCATTTGGCTATTCTGTGCTAAAGTTCTCCTATCATATACCACTGCAACGTGATATCACTGGTCAGACAGTAGGGAAGAGGTGTCAGTAGCACACAGTTATATAGGATTTCCATCACATAACTATGTTAGAGTTAAATAACCGTAGAGCTTAGACGAGTCAAATGTAGTAGAACAGGCAGTGATAGGTTTTGAGTATTTCCTTTGCTTTTGCTAGAATTTATTTAATTATGAATTTATACAGGTTGGGTTTCAGTAGTGGCTGTGTTTAGCAACCAGCTCACAATATTCCTTAAAGTTTAACAGTTGACGTTCACAAACCTATACTAGAAGTCTCCAGCATGCCACTGATTTTAATCCCTGCAGCTCAGTCAGTTTTGCTGTAAGAAGCCTCTACCTGAGCACAAGGTCAGGGGTTGGGGGTGGGGTGGAAAGGATGCCCTAAGAAGCCCTTTTTCCTTTGAAGAATTGGCTGGAAGTTCCTATCAAACCCGTGGGCAGTGGAGATCTTGGCAAGGCATATCCTGGGGCTGCAGCAGGGCTGACACGCACACCTGGCACACAGCTTCACAGGAAACACTGGCAGTGCCAGCCCATCGATGACATCAAGGCCATGAAGGGGGAGATGGCCAACACGCGCATGCAGGGCATCCCAGGAGGCCCTTGGTTTCAAAGCCCAATCTTTAAAAATATGTCTAAGTTTCTAGGCTGCCAGCATAGGCATCTGTGGAAATTTAGGTAACTTTCATTAATTGTTAAAAATTATTTAGAGAAAGAAACCTCAGGAAGAAGCCTAGTCTTCCTGTGTGACTGGCCTCACATCATGCCATTTTGGGCATGAAAAGATGATATGACCTCCTTTTCTCATATCCATATAGCATTGCTTGGCTATCTGTGACAATATTATCAAATTACCAGAGCGATGATTTTCCAATGATATGAGGCTTCAGCACCTAACACAAACCTACAAAGAAGCTTGAAAATACTCAGTTTTGAAAATGACCACACAGAAAAGCCTCAAAAGTTGTGTTTTTATTGACATTATGGTTCATTAAATCATTAAGCCTTCTTTGCTGGCTCAATTAAAATGTAAGCAATGTAGACTCCTCAAAATAAACTTCATATATGATGATGAAGGAGATGTGTGTATAGGATATACATGATAGAATGAAAAATATTTACATTTAATCATTCTTGATATAGAAAAATACTGCACTTTCAAGAGCAAGGCAAAGTGAACACACAGGAATAACATAAAACCTGAATTCTATTCTTCTTTCTATTGCCAAAGCCTTCGCCCATCAAGTGGCATTATTTTTTTATAGGCCATACTAGTAAGATGAAAGAAGTGTTAAACATAGTACTTGTAATTTAACAATTCTGGAGTGTTAACTCTGAATAGTTCAGCCGTGCATTTTAAGGTGCGTTGATGGAAGACTACTTTCTTTTGTTCTCCAAAGGGCAGAACTAAGTCACAAATTCATGATCTTTAAAAAAAACAAACAAACATGAAAGATTAGGCCTAAACAAACAGCCAACGTCTCTAAGTACATCTGTTTACCTGTTTCCTGGACTGATAACAATATAGAAGGTAGAATGACAAGTGAAAGACCATTATGGGTGAAAATTCACAAGATTCCTGGGACAGTTAGAGTTCTTGGTTCTTATCCTGGCAAGGTAGCATCTCAGTGAAGTAGACTTTTGGATTCACTCTCTGATTGAAGGAAAAATAAAATTTGGAAGCCAGGGTTATTACAAGTTATAAAATATTATGTAATAATGATAATAAAAATGTATATAATTTAAATTATGTGAATAACAATTCATATAATTTAAGAGACTATACCATTAGCTATGTTTTATGAGTGAAAAAAACTAATTTATCTGGACTTAAAGTCCCACAGCTAGTTTTTGACAGAAAAGACTAGAATTTTAGTTTCCTGAGTCCGCCTCCAATTTTCTTCCATGGTATAAATTGCCTATCTTGAACAGTAAGGGGCATGTTCACCTAGGGTTCCAAGCCCCTAAATAGCTGGATGATTTTTTTTCTTTTGTGATGCTATGTTTCTGGTCTGGGCGCAATTTCCAGAATTCCCTGCAGAGTGGATTCATTCCATGATTCATGTAGGCTGTATTAAACCGTGCTTGGTAAATAAACAAGCGTTGGTCCTTATCTTTGACCTTGCCCGTCCATTCCCAATGAAATGTTAATTGACGGTGCTTGAGTCAATTATTTTCTTTATACTGTCTCTGCAGTTTCAATTCCAGAAAAGAATCAGGAAGGGGGAGTAAAGAAAATGTATCCTGAGTCTTTCCCCTATTTTCGATTTTTCTTGTTGCCATTTTTATATTTAGAGGTTATTTTTCACTGAAACAAGTACCATTTTCCAAGTAATTGGGTTCCCTAGCCCAACTCACATAGGATTGTATAAGACACAGAACTACTACCTGGATTATGACTCATTGAGACACTTTAAAGCGAGTAAAATTGTCAAATCTTATAGCATGTTCTTAAATGCTATTGATTTTTTGACAGCCTTGCAAATTAAAACTGTCAGCTTTTAACCAAGAATAAAATGAGCTCATCAACTGAGGCTGTTTTTAAATACACTTTTCTTTTCTCATTTTGGTTTGTATTAAACTCATCGTTCTTTAACAGGAATTTAAACAGTTTTTGGCCTAGATTCCAGCAGCCCTAATCTCACAGATTTCAAAGTAGCTACTTTCTCACGAGTGTTTGTCTACAATCCTTAGTCATGCTCATAATGGTTGCTAGTTTTCCTCGCCAAAATTGAGTCGTTTGAAAAATATAAAATACATTGTGTTTTAGTGTATTATAGAACCCGGTGGCATATTTTTCTCAAATCTGAAATAAAGGTGAGAAAACGTTTTGGAACAAAGAAAACAGAAGGTCTTACGTGGTATGGTTTGGAGCGTCTCCTCCACAATCAGTTCCAGGCTTCAGTTTACATGTTCGGGCTTCGCAGCAGAGACTGGTACATTCCTTCAAAGCACACACACAATGGAAAAAGATGGTTCAACATTGTCTTCCCATAGACTAGGTGATAGAATTCTGGCACAAGATGGCAATGAAAGTTTACTTTTTAGGCTAAATTACTCTGATAGGCAAATTCCAGTGAAAATGACCAAGGACATTGAAAAATAGAAAACAAAATATCAGCAATGAAGACTACTTCTCAAAAGGTGGGAAATAGAATTATTCAAGAATTTTGCAAAAATAAATTTTGTCTAGATGTATGATGTGTAAGTCCAAACTAAAAAAAATTGAACATACAGCAGAAAGAAAAATATGAAAATAATTTAGAAAGCCTTGCAAAAGTGCAGGAACTCCATGAAGAACTTTATATATAAGTTTCCTCAGAAACTTTAAAGGCAAATTGTCTTTTAAGACAATACTTAATATTGTAAAAATATCAGTGCCCTTCAAAGTTAAATATAAATTTAATGCATTTCCATCAAATCTCAATGGTATTTAAGCGCAGATTTGCAACAAAAACAGTAACGACGAAACAATGAAGAGACTTGACATTAAAATGCATTGTCAAGTTACAATCTTTAAAATAGTGTGATGCCTGGGAGAAATATCTAGACAGAAAACTTATTTTTAAAATCTAAAAAATAAAACCCTAATTATATACCTAGGAATAATAAGCTGGGATATCAGATCTATGAGAAATTGGATTACTCAATAAACAATACTGTATGAAGTATATATACTACTTTCTGGATAAGAAAACAGTTATTTAGAAATTCAGTTGTTCCTAAGCCTGAACTCTCTGGTTTTATTCAATTACATAAGAAAAATGTCAACAAGATATGAAAATAATACGGGAGTTGACTGACATAATTCAGGAATTTTAGATGTTACGTATTGTGTATACAATGGTCCTCTCTTGGCCTCTTCCTTCATCCTTTACCCCTTTCTTCTCTGTAAATACATACCATTTACTTGCTGAAACCAGAAGTACCTAGGGTTTTGAGTATCTTCAATTGTCTTCCACCCAAGAAACTATAGATGAATGTAAGCAAGTAAGAACGAGATAAACGTAACTCTAATTTATTATAAAATGTCAAATCTTCTGTAAAATTCCATGCCTCTTTATAATTAACAGAACGTTTACAATATTCTTCACAAATGACTAAGTTAGGCTATGTAGTCTTCTGATGTAATCTAACTGGCTAAAATTTCTGAATACATAAACTGAAGCATAGAGAGTTTAGACGCCATGCTCATTGTCACAGAGCCATCTTAAGTAATGGATACTTCTTGGGCTGCATTCTGCTTCACCAATGGAGCAACAGAATATCTTTTAGAAGGCAATGGGATTGCTAGTAATCAGCATTCTTTAGAGTACACAAATGCCTTTAAGGAGTCTGATTTATAGAAATTAGCAGAATCATAGTGCTTATTCTGGATGTTCTATGTTAATAGCCTATTTTCTACAGATTTTATGATTATTTTTTCTTTTCCTTTTTCTTCTCTGTTTACAACCTGGTTTACACACTGGCTTGATGAGAAAAGACCAACTTTCCCTCTGCGTAGAACTTACTTCTAGATCTCTAATTGTTACTGTTCAACAGATGATCAACTGTGACATTATGTCATCTAGGGATTTCTGACTAATACACGTTTTGGAAAGATTGTAAGTGACATATTATAGTTAACAGTTTACTTTTTTACATTTAACTTCATATAATTATGTCAAAATCATGTCCTGGTTTTTGAAATGCCTTTCAAAGGATTACTAAATTCAGTAGCGAAAACACAAGTGCAAATCTACTTTTGAACTATGATGCCAAGTTTGTCTTTAGAAAGAATTTCCAAAAGAATATTGGGAAACAAAAAGAAAACTGCATAATTCTTCTGCCCCAGTAACTCTAATAAATAATACCTTAGGAGAGCCACAATCACAGTCTTCTCCCACTTCTAGAAGGTGGTTCCCACACACTGGTGTTGTCATTATATTTGTAGGAATAGGTGCTTGCAGCAGGCACTTTGGTTTCTGAGATAAAAGGTATCTTTCAAAATGTGCGCGGCAAGATGTACTGAAATCCTTTGGGAATTTTGAACTGTAATCAGAAGAAAACTCAAATAATATGATACACAGTGTGGTGCCTTCTGCGTGAAACACAGAATAAAGATAAAGAAACGCGGGACTCTGACTTATCTAACTATATTACCGAGCTCAATGGAAATTCCAAATGTGGCAACCATTTAGGACTGCCCTGTATTAAATGTGGTGGGTGGCAGAGCATGCATACTATGGTATTTGGACATTTTTTTTTTCCTAGAGCCTAAGTCATAGAGCTGGAAGGATTTCAATTTCCATGTGACCATTTAGTGTTGTTCTAAAGGACAGCAGTGACAGCCATCACCATTTGTAATTATCCACTCATTTTGCATTGAGAATTGAGGGGCAAGAGATAATGATAATGAACCAGTGAAGGGAAGTAGTTGCAGGCTTCTGGGCTGTATGGAAATATTTCTCTTCTTCTTTGTGAGCGTTTCAAGAACAAAGTATGTTTTATTTATTTTTCTATCGCAAAGTCTTTGCAAAGTGCCTGGCATTCACAGGTAATTCATAAATATGCAAAAATAGATTGATTGGTTGATTGATGATGGGAATAAAAGAAGATCCTGTCATCATCATAATGAGATTAATACTTTTAGAAACTATGGGTTCATTTTAAGTTGGGATTATTTTAAGTTAAAATTATAAGGTCATCATGCTTGCAAGCTCTATTTTGGCATATTTGGAAATCTTAAAGAATGAGCCCTGGTAGTTTTTAAAATTTGTGCATCAAGAGACTGGAGGTTGAATTAATGGGATACACAATCTTTGGGAAAAAACATGCCTATTCAACATCTGTAGACTGCTTCCAAATTCTTTAAGATTTGGAAAACATCTCTCTTCTAGGATGGCAAGGTCTCACCTCAGATACTGATTCATCACACAACTGCCAGAGGGACACTTGGTGTTGAATGGAACATCAGGCATACCAAGGACATGGCCCAGCTCATGTGACATCACTCCTACAAGAGCCACATTATTCTTTTTTTTAGCCTGGAAAAAAAAAGTAGACACATTTCTTTATTCTTTTTTTATTCAATTGTTGCCAGTGTGCAGTACTTTAAAGATAGCTTAAGAGATGAAAACTAGTGAATCGTTAGCTCCTTTCCCTGTCACTGTGTATTGCAAAATGTTGAAAGAGCATTTGAAGTGGTTGGGTCCTATGAATACAGTACATTTTATTCAATAAATATTTGTTGAACTAATGGATACCAGTAAATCATGATTAAATTAATTACATTCTTCATAGGATGTACTCATAGGCACCATATCAGAGGTCTCCAAAACCTATTGCTATGATACCTATGACACTCGAGTGCTTGGCCACATAACACCTGCATGCACCTTTCTTCCTTGTCTGGCCTCTCTGGCCACAGATACTGGGGATGACTAGTATTAGCCCAGGCAACAGAGGTTACTGGATCCCATTTCTGTTCCAATATTCCTGCTCTGATTTTCTAACATGAACTAAAGAATGACATGGCACATTCCAGCAAGGCTGATGTAAGGAGATGTTCTGTTTCATAATCCAAGGGATCTTCAGTGCAATGACCTACCAGTAGTTTCATTTCTATCTTGATTCATTGATTCAGCAAATGTTCATTTTGCTCATTCTATATAAGGTGTTATGCTGGCCTTCATAGAGGATACAGAACCACAGGGAGCCTTACTATAAATTTACAAACCTCAATAACAGCAACCGAAGACGGGGAACACAAGGAATTTGAAGCTGCCAGTCCCACACGTCGATTGTCGAAGCTAATCCCACTGTATGAAAGTTACAGACACTATTGTCACAATCTGAGCCTTTGTAACCATTAGCTTTTGTAAATTACGTTAACGAATTGCCTCACTGCCCTAGCCTTTTTCTATTCACTAGGGCCCCCAAAATTTCTAGTATTCCTTCGGGTTATAATGACCACAGATGGTTATCTTACACCCAAGAGCTCATTCTGTCATCTGATTATTGATCCAATAATCTAACAGGTGAATTGCCAGTGGTAAAATGTCAAGCACTCTGACAATTGATTAGGGAAATATTACAGAGTGGAAATCCCTGCTAAGGAACCTTGGGGATAGCTATCCATTCTGCCTACATTCACCTGGCCAGCATGTGCTCACCTGAGAAGCTGAGCATGGTCGTGGATCTTTTTTCCCAGGTTGGAACTATGCCATCTCAGGAAGTTGTTAAACGTGGTGCTTGCGCTGGGCACCACCTTTATCTTATCCCCATCAGACCAGATTTCCATACCTACCAAGGCCACTTGAACATCTATGGTGTTATAAATCTGTGGAAAGAGCATTTATCTTCATAAAAATGTTCAGGATTCCTTTCGTGTTTGAGAGCTTTTGTTGACCACAAGTGATAGATAAAGTGATGGACTACAAGTAATGAATTTCCATTTTGAAAGTAAAAATTTTAAAAGTTGTCTTTGTTGCCACGCATGTGATTTCACCTTGATGTTGATGCTTGTTCTGCTAAAATTTCCCTGAACTGTTTAACTTAAGGCATTTGTGATCTTTTTAACTTCTTGTTGGTGAAATCATAGGGAAGTTCCAGGCTTCTATGCAGAAACATGATGTTTACATGACTAATGTCTTACCACATTGAGTAGGTTCATCACATCAAACACAAAGCTTCTTATCAGAGTTAGATTCTCATTATAGTTCTTATACTGTAAAATACAAAACACAAAGTATAGTGAAATAGCAGATTACACTGAGAAAGCTGATGGCATACAAGATTTCACATTTTAAGAAAAATTATGCATTTCACTACAATTAACATCTATTCATTCCATAATTAAATAATGTAAGACTGCCTTGTGGCAAATTCTATTTCAAATGTTAAGAGTTTTTTGATAAAAGTTAGACATTCATGTAAAATTTTAATGTTCATTTTAAAGCTGAATACATCAAATTAACAATTTTAAGGTTTTTAAACGGAATCATGTGATTAACATTTGATTACAAAACAATATTTGCTAGATAGAAATGTAGATTCTAGTATTTTCCTCTGTATCTATCAGTATAGTTCCTAAGTTATATAGAGTTTTGTGTTGATTTTATATTGACATAATATTTATATTAAATATATTTAATTTTATATTAAGATATAAAGTATTGCAATATTTTAATAATGCATTCCTTTTATTTTTCTTTTCTGGTTAGTTTCCTGTAGCTATCTGGTATTAAGTATATTGCCAATATCTAAGCATTTTGGTGGCAGATGGATATTAAAGGGGATGAGGAGATAATAACTATTGCTGGCAAGGCATGTAAACAGCCAAGACACCCAGGTGGACAAACGCCCCATGATTAGCTAAAATAGCTTATTGCTTGCTTTTGCTTGATAAGTAAACTTAAAGGGTGACTGAACTGGCCGAGAGGCCCGTGTGTTTCATACTCACAAAGGCATTATCCAGCACCAAATAGAGATCAATGTATTTCTGTGCCCGAAGGAAGTCTTCTTTCTTTATAAAGAATAAAAGAACATGGTTAATCATTATCTTTATCCTAAAAGATTCCAAAGCTTAAAAGGAGACTTTTTTTTCCTAAAATAGAATATAAATAGAAAAATAAGTAAATAAATTATAGGCTCGACACATACATATACTACTCATTTCTAAGAATAGTAGTCTATCGCCTATCTTTGCTGAGACAATTGAAGTAAAGGATGAGGTAAGGGAATTGTATTCACCTCTGGGCTTTTGAGTGATCTAGAGATTCGAATTGGGCCTTGTTTCCCGTCAGTGCTCCTCACACCACATGTGTGGTTAACTGGGTCTTGTTCCTCCTGGTTAGATGTAAAGACGGCATGTTCTTTCTCATCTGTGCTTTTCAGAGGTTTTATCAGGTATCTTCGATGATGATGTGTGAAGTATCCTCTGGGAGATATAGAGACTTATATTTCAGGATTCCTGACACACAGAGTCATATTTGCTTCCAAGAATGGATTGATGTCTGCCCCTCCATCCCAATTTCACACATAGCCTTGTCATTCATAGACCTTTCAGCTAACTTTTGGTAATGTAAGTTAGAATCACTATTTGTCAATATACAATGAAGCCTAACTTATTTACCAAGAGAATTCTGAACAAGAATTATAAAGATGAAGCAACCCCAAAGAATTTGGAATTTGCACCATGGTAAATATTTTTCCATAGTTTATTGATTCATTTAACAAATATTTCATGGCAGATCCTAGGACTATAATGGAAAATGGAGTAAGGGGATGTTTAGATAGCAAGAACCCCAGAGGGGAACATGAATGATCAGCAGGCCAACCAGAGTAACACGTTGGGATTAGAAGTAGCTTAAAGAATCCCTCTTTCTATAATCACAATAGTATGATAATTAGTTCATAAATAGAAGGTGAATCCATATAATAAAATATTACAATCCAACTTAACTGTTCAAAATTATATCCCTGAAGGTATTTTATGATATGTGAAAAGCTTGTCATTTGTGTTATCAGCCATATTGGAAGAACAATGTGTGTTTTTTTTTATTTCAACGCTGTGAAAGATACCTTTGTCTATATGTAATAAGGGTGCAAACATGACAAAATGTTAATAACTCAGAGGTGATCACTCAGAGGTCAACTTTTGTCGTAGTTGTTATCTTCTTTTTCCATTTTTTTGTTTTGAGACGGAGTCTCGCTCTGTTGCCCAAGCTAGAGTGCAGTGGAGTTATCTTGGCTCACTGCAAGCTCTGCCTCCCGGGTTCATGCCATTATCCTGCCTCAGCCTCCCAAGTAGCTGGTACTACAGGCGCCGGCCACCACACCTGGCTATTTTTTTTTGTATTTTTAGTAGAGACGGGGTTTCACCATGTTAGCCAGGATGGTCTCAATCTTCTGACCTCGTGATCCACCCACCTCGGCCTCCCAAAGTGCTGGGATTACAGGCATAAGCCACTGTGCCTGGTCTGTTATTTTCTTATTTGTGCTTTTTCTTACTTTCCAAACTTTGTCTCATTGGCAAGAATTATCTATGTAAACAGAAACACACATAATTCTAAAATTAAGTTCAACTGTGACAATTGCAGGGAAGAATGTTTTAGAAAAGAGGAAGTAACTGTTTCAGAGAGTAGGGTGGATAAACACAGAAGTGGATCCAGATATCATCAAGGTCCAGAGTGTAGCATTCTTGTTTTACATTGCTAGGCCTGACTTCTAGAGCAGCAGATTATGAAATGATTGTCAGGGTAATACTTTGTTCTTCACTTTAACCACATATATTCAGCATTTCAGCAATGAAAAATTTACCAAAATAGTAAGAAGACAATATCTAGTAGCACTTAATTCTGTATAACAAAAAGCTTCTTGATCTTGAGTAATTTTGGTGGTAGTTCTTACCTCAACCCGTCGCAAGTACTAATGCTGGCAACAGAATTCTTTTCATTTAGGATGTTTCCTTTATAGTAACAGTGTTCCTGGAGTGGAAAAAAGAAATTATGCTTCAGAAATGTGCATGTGTGTGTATGTGTGTGTGTGCGTAATGTGTAAACCATGAGAATACATGTATCACAGTTGTGAGCAACGCTACCATCTTGAGTATGTAAAAATCCTTCAAGTAGTGACTGTGTGGCCAGACCAATACTCAGAAACACAACAGCAAGAACCTCAGAGGTTTTCAGAATTGCTTCACTGGAAACTCTCTATATTTGGTGGCTGAGCTGTTTTTCTGACATTAATTTACACTAAGGAGGAGTCCAGGGAAGTTAAACCTAGGTGGGCCAATAGTGAGAGCGGATGTTCTCTCTGAGAAGTAGCCAGTCCTCTTGGGATGTACAGTACTCCCAGTGGGTCCTCAGGTTTGGGGGTCAGTGCTCAAGAATTTGGCTTCCCTGTGCTGAGTGCCAAAGGCACTGTGCATTACAAATAAGTAAAATGAGACAACTATTTTTCCAGACTGGGGAATCCCTGATATTTCACACTATCACTCCTGAGCTCCTCAGACTAACTGATTTGATCACTGTTTTAATTGGTCTATCAGTGAAATCCGTTTATCAGCCTCAAAGACACAAAATTATTTGTCTACAATTAGAGATTGAGAGATGATTGTTGGCCCACACCAGCAAAGTTAAGGGGCCACTTACTTGGAGTGATCTAAAACAGGTAGTGAAAAAACTCCAGTGCAAAATAAATTGACCTGCCTCAGGGTCTGAAATTCCATCTGTGGTCTTTTCTCCCTTTTTGGAAGAGACATTGTCAACATAAACATTTTCTCATAGAAGACCTGAGAAGGTTCTGCATTAATGTATCATCAGCTATTAACAATTGAGCATAAATTAATTTATCAGACACTATCCGCTGAAGATAGTGTTAGCAAAAATTCAGATGTTCATGAAATAAGTTTTAATGAGCATGGGGAACAAAGAACCATTTTGTGGCAGAAGTCTTTTTTTTATATAGAGAGAAATGCATATTTAGGGTACCTTGTAGGATGGCTCTGAGAAGCTGTCTTAGCTTGGGAACATGAACACCTCTTGACTGAGATTTATTGTATTCTCTTCCTGATATTCTATGCCATGATTCTTAATGTCTGACATTTGGCCCTGGCATTATCTACGGGGTGATGATTTAATCAGATATAAAAAATTAATTAAATAATTGATATTTCATTGCTCACCTCAGGATAAATGCATGTATCTCCAGAAAATAGTAAATATTGACATGAGGTTTTAAGTACCTATAGAGAAGAATTTTTCTAGCCTATGGATAAAATGGTCTGGGGACAAGGGGACTTTTGGTTGCTTCCAAAAATGTGACACTTGGAAGCCTTCTGCTGCTCCTATGTTTTGAAAGCTGAATGTGATTTTCCAAACTGTTGTCTCATTGATCACAGATAAGCACCTTGCTTTCAAGTCCTTTGATTATTTTTTGAAGTTGTTTTTGGACCTATGAATTTTATAAAATTATTGAGCCCTTTGGAGATCTTAGTTAACATTAGCACAAACTAATAACATCTAAAACTCAAAAGAGACCCACAAAGTATTCGGACCCTACCATGTTCTCAGGTTTCATGGTAATTTCCTCTCCTCTGGGTGAGTACAATGTTTCAGTGTAGTCTGGCCCCAGGAGATGCCTGTAGAGAGCAGAGAGCTGCATGAACCATTCAGGACGGTAAGAAAGGCAGAACTTCCTGAACTTCAGCACTAAAAGAGTGATAGTGTCTACAATGATAAGTAGCTAAGGTTCTGACCTACTAATCTTCTTCCAACATAGGAGCTCTGCTACTGAAGCAAATCAGAGAGTTAGTTCTTCCTATTAAATCTGAGGGAGGAAGTCCCCTCATCTTCTTCCCATCTGCAGATCCCTATCTTCAAATTAGTCATTTTGAGATTTCTTGTACCAAGGACACAACCTCCACAGAAACTTTGAAGGGTGCTGGGTCACAAATATGCTTATAGGCCCATTGTATTCAGGGAGAAGTTTACTAACTGCTATAGAACTAGAAGGAACCCCATTCCCTGGAATCTATCTCTAGGCCATGCATTTTGAATCAGCCTTGGACACATATTCTCATAAAAGAATGGAAAGCTGCATCAAAGTCTTGAGTTTATCTGAGTTGAAAAAGAAGTTCAGTAAGTTCCCAGAAGGTCAAGGAAGAAAGTCATTTATATATGCCATTCCTTTTGTTTTACACTTTATATATAATTTCCTAGGAAATCAGCCTTTTTAGCACAAACTAATATCATCTAAAGCTCAAAATGCCTCATGTCTTCTATGTCAAACCACACTAAATGGAGCCTCAAAAAGATCGCTCCCCAATTTCATAACCTAATCCAGTGATTAGACTTTTAGGAGGTACAACTTACTTGGTTTTTTGTAGGGACAGAATGATTTCTTCCCCATTTAAGATCATCTGATATCGAACTTCAGGTTCATACCTTTCCTGGAAACATTTAATTACATCAAACAATTTATATTTCTGAGCATAACTAAAATAATTGTAATGATATATATAGTAAGTATTAGAAGAACAATTACAAATGCATATAGGATAAAAGCAGTTCTCTTGTGTTTTTAAAATATGCAAGACAAAATAAATTATGCACTAACATGGACTTCCAAAAAGTACAATTATGTGATAATAACACTTATAGATTAAACTAGCTTTAATACGTGAGATAGGGACTTCTCATTTGCCCTAATGTACAGTATACTGTCTCAGGATCAGCCAGGGAATGAAAACAAGGTGTATATTTTTCTTACTTTAAAACCAAACTAAATACATTAAATACTAAGAAACAAAAACAAAACAAAAACAAACAAACAAAAAAACCTCTCAACCCACTAAGAATTAGGTAGCAATTACAAAATGAGGGAAATACTTGCAACAATGTAATAGTCAAAGAATTGGTATCTTTAATCAATATTAAAATATTGTGTTAACTACTGATAAAAAATTTCATTTTTCACTATTGACAAAATGGCTGAGGAAAAAGACAATTCACTGGAGAAAAGGGGTGGTGAGCCTGGCCAGGAACAATATCTCTGTTAAAGATGGCTGACCTTCCCAGGCTTCTCTCCTCACTCTCAAACTTAAGAGAAATGTCCAAGCAGCTTTATCCTTTCTTGTCAAGTGAGGCTGTTGACTCTCTGCTGCTTAACCATAGCGGCATTCTGAGAAATTGTGAGCTGTCTCCTGAACAAAGGGGAGTTGTATACATGGGCTTCAATATGAAACTATAAGATGGTAACTGTAACATCACTTCTGTTAGTGAAAAGGCTTTTTAGATGATTGTAACATCTACCACAGTCATTCATCTTGCTTACCTCTTTGCCATGCTTTTCTGTCTGGTTGTTCTCCATCTCTCTTTTGTGTAAAATGTGAAGTTTTTTAGGACAAACTATTTCATGGAGCGTTAATTCAGGTGTTTGCTTTATGGCTATTGCTAGAGAAAGAGAAATAATATTCACATAAAAGATTTAAACGTTTTGCTTTTAGTCCTGTTGTGTTTTGTTTTAATTTCTTGGGTTGCTGAAAGAGCAGTGAAGACTACATTCCTATGTAGAGAGCAAACATTGTGAATAACAAGTTAATTCTCGTTCTTCAGCTTTGACAAGGATTTTTTTTTTTTTTTGCTCTCCCTCCCCCTATTCTGAAAAGACATGAAGATTACAAAACAATTCTTCAGATGATCTCTCAGTGTATGCAAACTCTGGACCATCATGCCCGGAAAGGACAGGATATGGATTAAGAGCAGGGGTTGTGTGAGCCTAGAATTCTGCCTGTAGTAATCCATTTCCTTCTTGCTTTAGAGTCTTCTTAAAAATTGTGAATTTTTCTCTCAATGCCCTCCAAGACTTTTTCTTTTTTTCTTTTTTATACCCTTTTCCCTCTGAAGCACAACCCCTGATTATACACTCTAAAAATTAAGTTTTTCATTTGTATATAACACTTTACTTTTAGGAAAGACTCTACTAGCAGTAATTTTATTCCTCAGTGTGACAATAAGCCATGATGCTTTTTCTCTCAGCAAAATTTTCCCCCAAGACTTTAGATTTCAAAGAAATAAATTTTTGTTGGCCTCTCTTTGAAAGTTTTAAAGCCTCAGAGAGGAAGTAGGAAGATTGTTTATGGACACAATGTTCTTCTTGATGTACTTGAAATTACATTACATAGACAGATTTTCATTGTTTACAAATAGTAGAAAAGAAATTATCTCGGAGCCAAAAGATGTGGTCTTATACCCTAGCTAAATAACCTCGTAGAAGTCACTTCAGCTTTGTACCAGTTTCTTATCTAAGATATAGGTTAGTCTAAAACTTGAATAAGATAGCATATATAAAATTATTTAGTACTCTATTAGGAAGATGACAGCATACTTTTTCTATTTTTTCTGTTAATTATTCAATCATTCATACAAGATCAGTCTTATTTCTGAATGCTCGCATTTTCATACTTAAGTATCGGTGCTTAGAGACAGTTTTCCACTCAGTATGACAGAGTGATCTTAGGGAAAACAGGAGATTTTTGCCTGGCTGATACGGAAAATGAAAGGAAATCACAAAGGAAGAATTCCCTCCTAGTCAGCTCCCAAAGTTCTGCTGTAATGCTGTCCTGAGAAGGATTCATCATATACTAAAACAGGAAATCTAGAAATGTATGAGTAAATGATCTTTTGTTAAAAGAGAATATGAGTCCATTAGTGGAAAAAGCCATGCACTTGGAATGAGAATGAATTTTAATAATGTCTAGTCCCAACACTAGCACTAATCATGCAATTTTGGAAGAGCCCTCAAAATATCTGTTTTCCTACCTCACTTCTTGTTCTATCTACCTTGTTTGGCTTTGGGGAAACTTTATAAGAGTAGATTACAATGTGATTTAGCCAAAAACCTTTCCAAGATATATAAAGTAAAAGACAAATTAAAAACATAAAACCAATCCAATAGTGTTGTTTTTGTTATTGTTGTTGTTTTGTTTTGTTTTGTTTTGTTTTGAGATTGAGACAGAGTCTCGCTCTGTCACCCAGGCTGGAGTACAGTGGCTGGATCTTGACTCACTGCAACCTCTGCCTCCCAGGTTCAAGCGATTCTCCTGCCTCAGCCTCCTGAGTAGCTGGGATTACAGCCGCATACCACCACACCTGGCTAATTTTTGTATTTTTAGTAGAGACAGGATTTCACCATGTTGGTCAGGCTGGTGTCGAACTCTTGACCTTGTGATCCACTACATCGGCCTCCTAAAGTGTCTTTTTAATGACTATCAAAACGATAGTCAAACAAGGTTGAGTGAAATTTCAACCTCTTAATACTCAAAAACATTTTAAAAATGGACACATTGGGTCAATATTACACTCTTATTTTAACGATGATGTCTCAAATCACTACATTTGATTTTTTACATAGGAGAAAAAATAATATAAAAGTATTACATTCTTTTCTAGACAGCAACTTACCTTCTCTGATATTTCTTTTATGTGAAAACTCAAATATTCATGTGACAAATATTTATTGAATGCTGACTTTAGGTCAGGCACAGTTTGAGGCTGTCAGGTTAAATAAAATAATAGAATAGACATTGATCCATGCCCTTATAAAATTCACATTCTATTGGGAAATGGTGTTATATTACATATACATATGCAGCATACATTATGAAAAATTATTTACAGGTTGGAAGATGATAAGTGCTATGGTGATGAAATATATCAGAGTAAAGGAGACTGTGAATGCTGGATCAGAGGTGAGTGTTGCAATTTTCAATAAGGAAGTAATGATAGTCACATCAAGATGATCACTTTTAAGCCAAGACTTCAGGAAGATGCGGGACTGAACCATATTGTTCTTTGGGAACAAAGAGTTCTGGATAGAGGAAACAGCTAGTAATAAGGTTTTAATGTGAGATCCTGGATAGAGAGTGCATTTAAGAAACCACAGGGATCTAGCTGGAATGGAATGAGAAGAGTGAATAATAGAATATGCAAGTAGGTTGGTTATGGAAATGAATAGATTCTGCAAGACCTGATAGAAAATTTGGCTTTTACTCTATGTGAAATGGGGGCCACTGGAGAGTTTGGAGTAGAGAAGTAACATAATCTGACTTTTGTTTAATAAGATTGCCCTGTCTGATCTGTCAAGAATATCCTGCAGAGAGGCAAGTGTAGAATCAGAGAGATCATTTAAGAGGATATTGCAGTAATCTAAGAGAGAGGTGGTGGTGACTTAGATGAAAGTGGTATCAGTGGAAGCAGTGAGATGTGGTCATATATTGAAGGTGAAATCAATAGAATTGGTGAAGGATTGGATATAGAATATGACAGAAAAAGAGTAATCAAGGATGACTCGATATTTTTGTCTTGAGCAAACAGAATTGCCATTGACAGACTCTGGCAAAGATGAAGGAAGAACATGTATGTGGGAAAGGTTCTGGGTATGTTCTTTTGACATGTCTACTAGGCATCTGTAGAGGCCAAAGCAACTCCATCTTGGATGCTAATCTGGCAAGTTGGCTTCTGATTAATCCCTGTTCTGGGAGCCCTCTAAGATTTCCAGTGTATCCATTGTTCCTTGTGTAAGAGCAGGTACTTATCATAAATCTTGCCCTTAGGTCAAACAACTGTGATGCTATCATACCTCAATTGTCCCATACATCCTTTCTGAACCACCCCTCCCCTACAGTATAAAGGCCCTGGATCTGGAGAGTAATGGAATAGGGATCCACCATCTGTCTTGTCTCATCACCACTCAGGACACAGACATGGCTTCTCTTTGTAAGTCCTTATTAAAACTTGTTTTCTAAGAAACTGGATCTTTTAGCCTCTTTCTTTGGCCTCTCAGCTTCCTTGGGCTTTGGGGCAGGTTTGCATAGACCTGCCCACCAGGAAACAGCATCTAAGTGGATTTGTTGGAAATAAAGTGTACATTTTAGTGTGGAAGCAAAAAGTTGGGAGTTGTCCTCTTGTGGATGGTACTTAAAGCTAAAGATTAGGTAAATCACCAAATGACTGAATGCTGCTACAAAAGAAAAGAGAATCAAGCACTGAGCCTAGGCTTTTCCAACATTAGGAAATTGAGGAGAAGAGGAGGAACCAGTAAAGGAGGCCAGTGTGAGGTAGGAGTTCACCAAATTAAATGGTCTGTTTCGTGCCATGGAAAAGGAAAGAGAGAGGAAGGCAGAGAAAGAAAGAGAGGAAAAACATGAGAATGTGATGCCCCCAAAATGACCACTGGATTTAACATCCTTGAAGCTGTAAGAGCAGTCTTGGTGGAGTGTTGGAGATGAAAACTCTGTAGAAGTAGGATAGAAGAGAATGGGATGAGACTAACTAGAGAAAAAGTGTATAGACCGTGCCTTTGAAGATTTTTTATGCCAAAGGGAATGTTGCGGATTGGTCAGAGTGGTGGGAAAAACTACAGGGAAAGGATGCAAACCTTCTTAAAGTTCAGAAGATTTTGCAGAGCCCCGGGGAAGAATAACTGAAGGCAGCTATTCTACAACCCTGAGGCAGAGGGCAAGGAGTAGGTACAAGGGAGTGTAGGGGAATTTATCTTAAACAGGCTCATCTACTTATGTTGACCTGGAACTGACCTTTGATCATCCACACACCTGAGGTTCTCTGAAAGGGGAACAATAAATGTTAATTACCTACAGTTTGTTTTTGCTCCAGGTTTTCAGCATTGTGCTTGCACTGAATAAAAGCAAGCAGCTCCAGCTTCTGAGGGCTGTTCTTCGGCGACCAGAGCCAGGCAGTCACCTAGCTGCTCTTACAGTGCGTACCTGTGTCTGAGTAGTCATTTCATCCATCTGCCAGCATCTGCAGGACAGACCCGGCAGGTGGGGCCCCGTGTGAGGAATGCTGCAACGGACTGTGACGAAACCGTCGAGAATGAAAGTGAAGCGACTGCGCAGTAAGTAATTGGTGTCTGCTGGGGATTTCCAAGTTTGAGGGGATTTTCAAGCTAGGGTTTCATCATGGGACAACAGTTATCAGCTCAACAGCAACAGTATATAAAAGTATTGAAACAGCTGCTTAAAGCTAGCAGAGCCTGTGTCTCAGATGGCGCAATTAAGGGACCTAATGCAAACTGTTGTTTTCTATAACCCATGGTTCCCAGAAGGCGGCTTGCCAACCCTAGAGCTCAGGGAACAAGTGGGGAGAAATCTTAACATCATGCACAAGGGCAATGGGTCCCACTAACATCTTTAACGTTATGGGCCTTAGTCAGGGCTGCTTTGTCCCCACTCTACAAAGAAGAGCCTAAAAAAGGAAGGGAGGAAGAACCATCATCTGCCTTACCGCCTCCTCCTCCTCCCTCAGCCTCGCCGTTACCGGGTAAAGGTGCCACAGAGGAGACAAATATTTCCCCTGAGCCCTCTCCCCCAATATATTGGAAAAAATACAAGGGATACACTACCGTTATGGGACCCTGTCTTAGGCAAGTGGAATTAGAAGGGAGCTCTTGACCTGCCCAGTGATGCAAGATCAACAAGGCAATCAGGTACATGAACTCATTGCTTTCAACATTTCTAAAGAAATAAGAAAAAGCATTAGAGAAAACAGAGCCACTAGCCCATTTATGAAAGGATTAATTGAGGCCATAGCAGACAACTTCCATATGACCCCATGGGCCTGGTCAGTGCTAGCTAAAACAACTTTAGAGACCAGTCAATACCCACTCTGGTGGACAGAATATGATGAGTTGTGGGAACAACAAGCCAACCAGAATCAATTAGCCTGGCAAAACATAACAGCTGCTCTCTGGCCACTAGGGCCAGGCAGCTCTAGCTAGCTGCTCTTACACTGCATACCTGTGTCTGAGTATTCACTTCATCAGTCAGCCAGGGTCTGCGGGACAGACCCGGCAGGAGAGAGAAAATTTAATTAATTGGCAGAAGAGAAAGAAAAAGAATATTCATTTTAAGTTGGGAGAATTTTTATATGCTGATGGGAATGATTCCATAGAGAATATGGAATAGATACAGTAGGAAGGAGGGAAAATGTTAGGTCAGTGTCCTTGTATGAGAAGGGATAAGATCTAGAAGACAAATGGAGGTGTTAAGCCAGCACAGATAGGTCAGAGAGAGGAGAAGACGGTAAGGCTGATCTTGTAGGGGCAAGGAGCAGTAGATTGGTGAATATGGTGGAACACCAAGTAAAACCTTCTTGCAATCCCTCCCGTTTCCCCCAGAAACTTCTGGCATGGTTTTATACACATAAAGCAAAACAAATGTAATGCTGAAGTTCATTTTGCTTAGCAGTTCAATGAGCACAAGTTTGTTTGAAAATGATTGTTTCATGCACTATTAACAATGATGGTAAGATTTTATGGAAGTTCCAGAAAGTTGTGAGCTTGAAAGAAGAATAATTTACCAGATAAGATTGTGTATGGGTAAACATAAGAACATTACCAGGTATAAAATTATCTAGTTAACTGCAACCTAATGAATATCTTCTAAAATAATAGCTTTTATTGTTAACTATTGGGTTATCTAAAGTGATAGGGAGGAATCTTTAAAAATTTAGGGCTGCTTGGGCACTGTGGGCATCGTAGACTACCATCAAATTCAGAAGTATTTCAGTGACTTTTTCAGCAGAATATTAAGAGAACAATAGTAATAGAAATAAGTTTCACTTTTCTAGAAATGTATCAATGAGTATTTTGAGACCTCTGAGGAATGGGGGAAAAAAGATGTGTAGATTTTTTTTTATTTCAATCAAGTTCTATTTCATTATATGTTGCGTGACTTCTCTTTAGGTACAATTAATTCTCATCAGACAGCACAGGCACAGTTGTTCAGTTGGTCAACTAATGTTTTCTTTTGTTTAATAATGCAATTATAATGTATTATATCTGATTTTGGTTTAATAATGCAATTATAATGATTTAGCCCTCATTCTATTTTAAACTTTTCCCTGTCATTCATCCTAGCAGAGCTATGATTAGGAAGTTGTCTTAAATACATGGATTTGATTTTTGGCCAGGAAGTTAGTTCCGTGTTGTCATTGGGATGGTGTGTTTTAGAAAAGAAAATAATAGATCTAGTAGGGTTATTAAATAAGAAATACAATTCCAGAGACATCCTTACTAAATCATTATGCAAATCACAAAGTGTTGACTATAAGCCTGTCTTTATGTTTATGTGGATTGAATAATTGAATTTGAAAAGACTTCAGTAAGCTGTGTGTATATATTGCATAATTATTAGTATAATAATTACTCCATTTTGTCCTTCTTTTGGGTATAGTATTGGTGATGGACAATGAGGAAATGTAAAAGAATATGAAGGCTAGAGCCAGCTGTACGTGTGCAGCTTTTTCACAGCAACCTTTAGGCAAGTGATAATTTTGTGGGGAGCTTGGATAACTCCTCAGCTATGTACTTTACCTGTTTCAATATAGGGTTTAGCACAAATGTGTTTATGCATGGAAATATGTAGGTTTACAGCTTGGCTTTTAACATGCTGATTATGTGATCACTAGTAAAATAACCAGTGACTTGAAAATTATTTGTAGGGTGTGCATAGTGTGTCATCAAAATGGTTCATCTATCAATAATATCAATAATCAATCTCAAAGACAAAAAGGGTTCGTTTTCCAGAACTAGTCATTTTGACCCTGTCATTCTGCTTTTAAGAATTTTTCTCAAGGAAATATCCCAAAGTGCGGATTTTTTAAATAGCCCTGATTCATGAAGATGTTAATAAAACTTTATTTACTAAAGAAAAGACATAATGAATGGAACAATAGCTTTTTGTTCCTCTATTTTGGAAAATATTGTGCAAACACAAAATTTGTTAAAATATATAACAACTGGAGAAAATAGGACAAATTTTAGAATCCATGTTTCATATAGTGGTTTAAAATATCTTCACTCAAAAAGATACACATACATATGTATACATAGTTTGCTTTTGCAGAGAGAGAGGTAGAAAATATACCAAAATGCAAATGGTAGTGATCTTTCGACCATAAAGACATAAGCCATTTTTTTCAAAAGGCACTTTAGACATTGATCAGATAATTTGACTTTTATGTAAAATGCTGGTGTGATGGTACTTACCTTCAGTTTGAACAATGAGCCAAAGTACAGGCAGCAGGACACAAGACATGGTGGCTACTGCAGGTAGCTGGGAGATCCCACGCAGCATGAAGTTGTGGTCTCCCCAGTGTCCGGTTTTATCTTCTCCAATTTCTCTTTAGAAGTTGAACAAGAAAAAACCCCCACTTTTCGTGTGAGATTGGGGAATGTTTCTTAAGAGTGTTGGGAAATTGTCGAAAAATTGCAGTGTCAACATCATGAGAATATTCCTCATCTTTGAGAGATATTTATGGCTGTGGTTATAGCTTGTTAAGGACTTAACATCTGGACACTGTTTGCCTCTGGTGTTCCTATAGCAGTGGGAATGTGTGAACTGAGACTGAGGTGCTAGCATGCTTATCTACATACTCACCAAACTGGACCATCACGACTGCTGTTCAGTATCCTTATAGAAATAAATCCACATATTTAGAACATACATCAGTGTTCTGTACATATTTTGAGAAACTGTCACAGTGAACACAGAATCTAAAAAGCACTAGCAAAGTCCTACAAACCAAGATATTGCAAATCTCTCTAACGTTCAGTCTCCTAATGAGTTAACAGGGGATGCTGATAATATTAACTACCTCAAGATTCTTACAAAATTCATATGCATTTGCAAACACACATATATGCACATGCATGTAAAATTGTAAAGAAATGTGCATGTATAAGAAATGTACAAGAAATTTAAATAACCTTGACCATGCTGGCCTTAACCAAACTATACAACATATGAAGTATATTTGAGGTGTACTTTTTGAGTTCCACCTTATAAATTAACAACGTTTCTCTGACAAATATGGTAGGTTTTCATGATCATAACATCACAAGTTTATTATGGGGAAAAAAGTTGACTGCCAATGATCCGACATCAAGAAATAACTTCTGTTAACATTTTTACAATTTTCATCTTTTTATGCAGAAAAGGGAAGCTAACCCTATTGGGCAAAGGGTTTAAGAAACTTATTTTTTTTTTCATGGCACTATAACATAAGCATTCTCATGACATCGAATATTAAGACATAATTTTAATGACTTTAGAATATCATATTTTGTATATATGTATGTGTTGAGTGTCCATGTAATGTGTGGTTGTGTATTTCTTTAATTGAATTTCTGGTGACTTCAAGATAAATGTCTAGAAGTGCTATTATTTAGCTAAAAAGGGTAAATCAACTTGAGATTATTGATAAACATTGACTCAGTGCTTTTCAGGAAGTTAGGGCCAAATTAAATTATTATGTATAGTTTTCCCAATCTAAAAACCTATACCTTCTAACTGCTGAACTTACTTTTCACTGATACATCTGGGAGTTTCCTAACATCTAACTGTAGGTTTAAAAATCCCCTCTCTATGTCGATTCTTCATCTTGTTGCCTTTCTACCTTCCTTTAAAATAGTGGCAATTTCTCTATAATTTTGCATTTCTCTTTCTGGTCCAGAAGATAGGCATTCTTCTTATATCCTTTATGACCTGCCATTAATATTTTAACAAAATATAATTCTAATTAAGTTTCTATCATCAAATAATAAAAGAACCCTGGAATGGTGAACTCTTATCAGTGCCCTATCCTTTGCCACCTTACGTGTTGTTGTCAAGTATTTTAGTTTATCATGATTTTGACCCCCATGTTACTCATTATTTTTGTGTGTTTTCTACAGATGTTTGAAATTATTCATGTGTACCAACTTCTTTGCTCGCAGGTCCTTTTAGCATCAGTTATTGGTTTTTTTTAATTCTTCATTAAACATATTCTTTTTTATTATTTACATACGTTTTTGGGGAACAGGTGGTATTTGGTTACATGACTGAGTTCTTTCGTGGTGATTTGTGAGATTTTGGTGCACCCGTCACCTGAGCAGTATACACTGAACCCAATTTGTAGCCTTTTATTCCTCACCCACTTCCCATCCTTTCCCCCCTGAGTCCCCAAAGTCCATTGTATCATTCTTATGCCTTCGCATCCTCATAGCTTAGCTCCCACTTATGAGTGAGAACTTACAATGTTTGGTTTTTCATTTCTGAGTTACCTCACTTAGAGTAAGTCTCCAATCCTATCCAGGTTGTTGCAAACGCCATTGATTCATTCTTTTTTATGAATGAGTAGTATTCTATCATACATATATGGTGTATATATGGTATACATACATGCACACATATATATACACATACATATATATACACACACACACCAACACACATATATGGTGTATGTGTATATATATGTGTGCATGTATGTATACCATATATATATATCACAGTTTCTTTATCCACTCATTGAATGATGGGCATTTAGGCTAGTTCCACATTTTTGCAATTGCAAATTATGCTGCTATAAACATGCAATATGCAATGAAATACCACATTACTCCCACAAGAATAGCCATTAACAAAAAATCAAAAAATCATAGATGGTGTTAGCATGGATGCAGTGAAAGGGAACACTTCTACACTGCTGGTTGGAATGCAAACTAGTACAGCCACTATGGAAAACAGTGTGGAGATTCCATAAAGAACTAAAAGTCGAACTACCATTTGATCCAGCAGTCTCACTCCTGGGTGAAATTTTGCTGTCTTTCGGTGACCATTGTTGCTGTGGACAATTTTGTTTTCTGGCTATTTAATGGAATTATACAACTAGTATTGCCAGGGCAGTTGAATATTGAAATCATATTAAAGTTGTGTTTCTAATAAATTGCTCCTACATTTCTAAGGATTCTAAGATGATTCTGATATTATCCTTGCTATTCAGATACTCCCTCAATAAAGTCTAATAATGGAGACACAGCCACAAACGGATAGTCTGTACAAATATGAAGTATTATGATTGATGTTTGTGTATTGCATTGAGATAGATTTTAGAAGGGGCATATCACTTGATAGGTGGAGATAATCAGATAATAGCTGGAAAAGGAATAGTGGAGCTGGTACTATGAACAAAGCCATGAGTATATAGAAAATCATACTGTTGGTTGAAGTAGATGTTCCTCATGACTTGAACATAACATAAAGGAACCAACCCAAATGTCCATCAATGATAGACTGGATAAAGAAAATGTGGCACATATACACCATGGAATACTATGCAGCCATAAAAGCAGGGTGAGTTCATGTTCTTTGCAGGGACATGGATGAAGCTGGAAACCATCATTCTCAGCAAACTAACACAAGAACAGAAAACCAAACACCGCATGTTCTCACTCATAATTGAGAGTTGAACAATGAGAACACATAGACACAGGGAGGGGAATATCACACACTGAGGCCTGTTGTGGGGTGGGGGCCTAGGGGAGGGATAGCATTAGGAGAAATACCTAATGTACGTGACGGGTTGATGGGTGCAGCAAATTACCATGGCACGTGTATACCTATGTAACAAAACTGCACGTTTTGCACATGTACCCTAGAACTTGAAGTATAATAAAGTAACAGGTATGCAATATAAAACTTTTAATACATGCAGGGGTCAAGTTATGGGGGAACAAATGATCTTAAAGAAGGTACATATTTGAGAGATACTTAGCTTATACAATTGTCAGTCTTGCTGATTGATTGTATGTAGGCACTCCCAGTTGGAAGAGACAGAGGAATCCAGAATAAGTTCTAAGGTTCAGCTTGAGCCACTATATAAATCTTCCAATTTGGTGTCTTGATGGAAGTTGCAGTTTGTTAATCCATTAAAAACAGGAGATACATATCCTGGGGCACCCTTCAGGACCACAGCACCATGATGATAATAGATGTTTAAAATATTCATTGAATATATGAACACCAAAAAAAATTGAAAACTAAACTCTGTATAAGATACAGATGCTGTTTATCAGACAGTTGAATATCAGCTTATAAATCAAAACTGGGATAACACTGAAGAAATTGTTTACCCAATGCATCTGGAGGGAATGAGAAATAGAATATTTACAGAGCCTTATGAAGACAATATTTAAGGATTGACTAAACATAGGATTTAATTTATAATCCTAAAATTAAGAAATCACGACCAACATCCTGATTACAGAGAAGATTATTCCCATAAATCTTGCAACTTAACATTTTAGGATGTTGCATAATAACGTATTTTTAATTTGGGGCAGATGTTTAAATGTTACCTAACTACAAATGAAAATAGAACAGTAACATGGACAAAAATTATGATAATGTCTTGCACAAGTAAGGACTTTTGCATACATGATTTTCTTTGGTCATAATAACACATACAAGTAGTCAGTTCAAAGATTGTGGTTCTCCTTTTTATAGATGACTCAAAGAGGTTAGGTGATCTAGTATACTTCAAATCACCCAGGTATGTAATATATGTCTCCAAGGTCATTAAGGTAGGAAAAGATGTGCTTGATAAAGAATTTCAAATATTTTACTGTCGGAGATCTCTGTGATGGCTTCAACTGCTTCAAAGAAGAAGGCTATCTCAAGGATATGATACTGTAAGAGTCAGAGGTTCGAGATGAGGAGTAACGTAGTGGTGGCCAAGCTCTGAACTCCTTTGATGCTCAGGAACCCCTATTTGCTTATGACTGGCATTGGGGGAGGAATCATGTTCCCTACCTCGGTGGTCTATCAGTATATTGGAATTATCTAATGAGATAATTTTTTCCAATCTGAGCTTGTCCAAACCCACCAGGAATCCCTACTGGATAAAACTGTGTTAATAGTAATATTAGCTAACGATTATATAGCCATGCATGGTTCGAAGTGGCTTGCATGCATTCAAACATTTTATGTTCATTACAACCCTATTTAAAACATATTTAAACAAAAAAATGTTTAAATATCTTGTCTGGATCCTACCAATTTTGCTGACCCATATAATGTCAGTATCTCCAGTTTTTCTGTTTTTTTCTAATTATGAACATTTTTGCCTTAAAATTATAACTGCTAAGACTGAAGTAACATAGCAAAAACTTAGTGTTATATTCAGAGCAAAAATAAAGATACAAGTTTATGCACATAAATTATACTTTTAGCTATGGAGATCAATGAAATCTTGCATTAATGATACCTTGATGAGCTAGAAAAAATACATATTTATAATATATAATATGTATAACACATTATCTTTTTGCCTTTACAATTCTCACATTTCTTCTAACATTTTATATATATATATATATATATATATAGTGTACATAGGTTTTATATATATAATGTATATTTAATATATAATTACATATATATTTTACATATTACATAATATATAATGTATAATATATAATACAAGTAATGTATGTAATCCATTGTTCTTATTTACAAGTTTATTTTGGCTCTTCTGGGTCTGCTACATTTTGGGTACCATTTTGATTCAGCCTATCAGTTCCCAGTAAAGAGCTTACTAGGATTTTGATTGGGATTGCATTGAATCATTGAGTCAAACTAGTAATAATTGATATTCTGATGCATAAACACGTCTATTTCTTCACTTAGGTCTTTTAAAATATTTGTCTCATTGATGGTTTGTAGTTTTTAAAATAGAGGACTTGGACAAATCTCATCAAATGTATTTTGAAATATTTTTTGCTTTTCAATGGTATTGTAAATGAAATTATTTCTCCATTATTTATTGATAGCATATAGAAATATAACCAATATTTGTATATGTGTTGTATATACATATATATCATATATATACATACACACATACATAAACTTATTCATTCCAGAAGTAAGATTTTCAGTGTAAACTATCATGCCACCTGTAAAAAGCAAGTCCCACTACTCCTTTTCAACATGTATGCTTTTTTCTTTGCCCTTTTATACTGCTAGAACCAGTAGAACAAATATTTGTAAAATATATTCAAAATTTCATCAACAAATAAGTTATTGTAAGTTTTATTTTGCCCTTTTATAGATTAAGAAGTTCCCTTTCTATTGGCAATTTGTTGAGTTTTTATGAAAAATGTTGGATTTTTTTGTTTTGGAACTTAATGAAATGGTTCTATGGTTTTTCTCCTTTATTCTGTCAATAAGGTAAATTATGGTCTTTGCAATTAACAAACCCAATCTTGCATTCTTGAAATAAACTCCACTTAATCATGATGTATTATATTTATGTAGTGTTAGTTTTTTTTAGGGAGTTTTGTACCCATATTCATTAGAGATGTTTTCTTAGAATTTACTTTTCTTGTAATGCCTTTTTAAGATTGTGATGTAACAACATTATGTTGATCTTACAAAACAAACTGCATAGACTCCTATTCTTCCATATTCTAAAAGAATTTCTTTAGGATATTCTTTTTTTTAATTATACTTTAAGTTCTGGGGTACATGTGCAGAACGTGCAATTTTGTTACATTGGTATACACATGCCATGGTGGTTTGCTGTACCCATCAGCCTGTCACCTACATTAGGTATTTCTCCTAATGCTATCCCTCCCCTAGCCCCCCACCCCACCCCCTGACAGGGAGGTGTGATATTCCGCACCCTGTGTCCATGTGTTCTCATTGTTCAGCTCCCATTTATGAGTGAGAACATGCAGCGTTTGGTTTTCTGTTCCTGTTTTACTTTGCGGAGAATGATGGTTTCCAGCTTCATCCATGTCCCACAGAGGACATGAATTCATTCTTTTTCATGGCTGCATAGTATTCCATGGTGTATATGTGCCACATTTTCTCGATCTAGCCTATCTTTCATGGGCATTTGGGTTGGTTCTAAGTCTTTGCTATTGTGATCAGTGCCACAATAAACATACGTGTGCATGTGTCTTTGTGGTAGAATGATTTATAATCCTTTGGGTACATACCCAGTAATGGGATTGCTGGGTCAAATGGTATTTCTGGTTCTAGATCCCTGAGGAATTGCCACATGGTCTTCCACAATGGTTGAACTAATTTACACTCCCACCAACAGTATAAAAGTGTTCCTATTTCTCTACATCCTCTCCAGCATTTGTTCTTTCCTGACTTTTTAATGATTGCCATTCTGACTGATGTGAGATGGTATCTCATTGTGGTTTGATTTGCATTTCTCTAATGACCAGTGATGATGAGCTTTTTTTTTTTCATGTTTTTTGGCTGCATAAATGTCTTCTTTTGAGAAGTGTCCCTTCATTTCCTTTGCCCACTTTTTGATTGGGTTTTTTTTTTTTCCTTATAAATTTAAGTTCTTAGTAGATTCTGGATATTAGCCCTTTGTCAGATGGGTAGACTGCAAAAATTTTCTCCCATTCTGTAGGTTGCCTGTTCACTCCGATGATAGTTTATTTTGCTGTGCAGAAACTTTTTAGTTTAATTAGATCCCATTTGTCAATTTTGGCTTTTGTTGCCATTGCTTTTGATGTTTTAGACATGAAGTCTTTGCCCATGCCTATGTCCTGAATAGTACTGCCTAGGTTTTCTTCTAGGATTTTTAGGGTTTTAGGTCTTATCTTTAAGTCTTCAGGATATTCTTTTATTCTGATAGTTTCTTCATTAATTTTGAATAGGATTTATCAGTGAAACCATGTGAGCAAGAATTTTATTTGTGAGAAAAGCTTTTAATTAAAATTCAATTTGTAGATATATAGGGGAATTAGAATTTCTTGAGTCAGTTTTGTGTTTTTAAAATTAACTTTTTTATATTGAAATAACTGTACTTGCATATGGAGTTGTAAGACATAATATGGAGAGATTTCATATACCTTTTACTCATTTTTCCCAATGGTAACATCTTGCAAAACCTGAGTACCATATCACAATCAAAACATTGACATTGGTACAGTTACAATACAAAATAATCCCATCACCACAAGGATGCCTCCTGTTGCCCTTTTATAGCCACACCCACTTCCACCCACCCCGCACCCTCCTCAGCCCCTGGCAACCACTAATCTACTCCATTTCTACAATTTTGTCATTTAAAAAATGTATGTAGAATCATACAGTATGTAAGCTTTTGGGATTGTTCTTTCATTCTGAATATTCATCCAGTGTTGAATGTAATAGTTCACTCCATTTGGTTTCTGAGTGGTATTCCATAGCATGAATGCATCACAGTTCATTTAATGATTCTCCCCTTTAAAGGCATCTGGATTGTTTCCTGTTTTTTTACTATTACAAATAAATCTGCTATACATATTCCTGGCATTCTTTTTTTGTGTGTGGCGTATATTTCTATTTCTCCAGGATAAACACCCAGTAGTGTAATTGCAGCATCATGTTAACTGTATTTGTTTGTTTGTTTGTTTTGAGAAATTGCCAAACCATTTTTCAGAGAATCTGTACCATTTTACCATTTTCACCAGCTACATACGGATGATCCAATTTCTCTGCATCCTTGCTTATTTTCAGTGTTGTCACTATTTTTCATTTTAGCCATTCTGAGTGGTGTTTAGGATTTCTCATTGTGGTTTGAATTTGACTACGATTTTGCACATGTGCTTATTTTCCATCCATGTATCTTCTTCATTGAAATGTCTCTTCATGTCTTTTTCCAATGTTCTAATTAGATTATTTTTTTTTTTACTGCTGTGTTGTGAGTCTTTTTATATTCTAGATACTCATCCTTTGTCAGTTATGTGGCTTGCAAACATTTTCTCCTAGGCTGTAGCTTGTCTTTTCAGTCTCTTAACAGATTTTTACAGAATAAATGTTTTTAATTTTGATGAAGTCTAGTTTATCAATTTTTTCTTCTGTAGATGGTGTCTTTGCTTTTGAATCTAAGAACTCATTGCCTCACTCCAGATTTTGAAGTTTTTTTCTATGTATTTTTCTCAGAGTTCATAGTTTTGTATTTTATATTTAAGTCCCTAGTCAATTTTGAGCTAATTTTTGTATAAGTTGTGAAGTTCAAATTGAGGTTTGTTTTCCTTTTTGCTTATAAATGTTTATTCTGTCCTGCACTACTTGAAGATCTCTTCTCTATTGAAATGCTTTTGCCCTTTTCTCAAAATCAGATGTGTTTGCATGTGGCTATTTCTGAGTTGTCTATTTGATTTCATTTATATGTCTATATCTCCATCAATACATTACAACTAGATTACTGTATACATGTATAATATGTCTTCAAATCAAGTGAACTGATGCTTCTCACTTTATTCTTCCTTTCCAAGATTGTTTTAGCTATATTAGATCCTATGCATTTCATGTAAACTTTAGAATAATCTTATCTGTATGCAGAAAAATTCCTGATGAGCTTTTTATAGGAATTGTGCTAAACCTATATATTAATTCACAAAGAATTGATATCTTTACTATGTTTAGTCTTCCAAACCATGAACAGGGAATGTTTCCCCATTTATTTATTTATTTATTTATTTATTTATTTTAATTGTATTCTTATACTTTAAGTGTTAGGGTACATGTGCACAATGTGCAGGTTTGTTACATATGTATACATGTGCCATGTTGGTGTGCTGCACCCATTAACTCGTCATTTAGCATTAGGTGTATCTCTTAATGCTACCCCTCCCCCCTCCCGGAGTGTGATGTTCCCCTTCCTGTGTCCGTGTGTTCTCATTGTTCACTTCCCACCTATGACTGGGAACAGGCGGTGTTTGGTTTTTTGTCGTTGCGATAGTTTACTGAGAATGATGATTTCTAGTTTCATCCATGTCCCTACAAAGGACATGAACTCATCATTTATTTAAATCTTTTTTGATTTACTTTATCAGCATTGTGTACTTTTCAGGGTTATACATCCTGTATATATTTTATTAGATTCACATCTGAGTATTTAATTTTAAAAAATTATAAATGGCATTGTATTTTTCATTTCAGTTTTCTTATATTCATTGCTCATATAGAAAAATATAATTTATTTTTCTGTATTTATCTTGTAATCCGTAACCTGTTGACCTCACTTACTGGCTCTAGGAATTTTTTGGTAGATTCTTTGGGATTTTCTTTTTTTTTTTTTTTTTGAGACGGAGTCTCGCTCTGTCGCCCAGGCTGGAGTGCAGTGGCGCCATCTCGGCTCACTGCAAGCTCCGCCTCCCGGGTTCACGCCATTCTCCTGCCTCAGCCTCTCCGAATAGCTGGGACTACAGGCGCCCGCCACCACGCCCGGCTCATTTTTTTGTATTTTTAGTAGAGACAGGGTTTCACCGTGGTCTCGATCTCCTGACCTCGTGATCCGCCCGCCTCGGCCTCCCAAAGTGCTGGGATTACAAGCGTGAGCCACCGCGCCCGGCCTGGGATTTTCTAAATAGACTATCATGTCATCTGCAAACAGGAGAGTTTCATTTCATCTTTTATCATATGGTTGCTTTCTACCCCCCTCAGCCCCCCACCCCCGACCCCCCGCTTTTGTTGTCTCATTGAACTGGCTAAAACTTCCAGCTCATTGTTGAATAAAAGTGTTGAGAGCAAATGTCCTTGCCTTGTTCCTAGTTTTAAGAGAAAAGCATTCAATCTTTTATCATTAGATTTAATATTAACTGTAGGTTTCTGGTCAATGTTCTTTATCAAGTTTAGAAAGTTCCCTTCCATTCTTATTTTTTTCTGAAGTGTTTTTAAATAATGAATATACCTGCTTTGGTTTGAATGTTTGCGTCCCTTCCAAACTTTATGTTAAAATGCAATACCTAATGCAATGTTGTTAAAAGGAGTCACCTTTGAAAAGTGATTATGTCATGAGGATGGAGCACTCAGGAATTGATTAGTGCTTTTATAAAAGGACTGGAGGGAACTAGCTAGGCCCCTAGCCTTTTAAGGTTTATTACCAAGCATATAACATTTGGAATTATCATGACTTTATGATGAATTAATTAGTAGGAAATGCTGCTCTTTTTTTTCCAGCCATAGATAGATAGATAGATAGATAGATAGATAGATAGATAGATAGATAGATAGAGATATATATGTAGTCTCTAACAAATACATAAAATATATATATATTTTAAGATATATATTCTTCTTACTAAAATCTAATTTTTCTGGTATTCCTATAGTCACACCAGCTTTCTTCTAAGGAATATTTGCATGGTATGTCTTTTTACATTCAATTTTATCTTTACATTAACACAATATATTTTTCTCAGGGTTTAACCCAGTCTTTTTAAAACTGTTTCTAAAATGTGTCTACCTTCTATTTTAGTTGCTTTGACGATTTGTGTTTTATGTAATTATTGGTATGATGAGGGGATATGCTATTTTGCTTTTTCTCTCTCCTTTTTTGCGTTTATTTTCTTATCCCTTTCCCTTTTTTGCATTATTTTCTATTTCTCTTTTTCTTCCCTGCCTCCTTTTATTATTAAAATATTCTTAGTATTTTTAATTATTTTATTGTATTTTTGATTATGTACTGTAATACAAAAGTATTTTGTATGTTTTTTCTTGTTATTGAGTGCATATGCACAGTAGCTCTGGGTTGACAATTCTATTATTCTGCTTGCCTAAATATTCTTCCTAGCTTTTTGCCTATTCGCACTATTCACAACCAAAAAGGAAATGTTGAATCTGACACAGTGAAGGTGGATATAGGAACTTCTCCTTCTAATTTTATAAATTTATTAATTATAAAGATATGTAAAACGCTATATTGTCTTTGCAAATTGTACCTTTTGAAATTATACAGTGATTCTATCACTTACCTCCTCTATCCCTAATGATGCTTTCCACTATAAAGTATGTATATTTGATAATTAGGTGCCTACATGAGCTGATACATCTATTGCTATCTGTTCATTTTCAGTCTTTGCATGAAATTCTATGTTAGATGTATTATTTAGAAATAATGTGTATCTATATTTTATCTAGTCTATCAATCTTTGTCGTATAACTTATCCACCCTGCTTCATATCCCTTGCTTTCCCCCAAGCCCTACAACATATTGATATTATTGAGACTTATAATGCCTGAAAAGTAGCCATGAACTCCATGTGGCTATTAAGATTTAAATAATTAAAATTAAATACAATTTAAATATTTTGTTTCTCAGTTACAGAAGCCACATTTCAAGCTTGGTTGCTGTGTGATTAGTGGCTACCATATGGAACAGTGAAGATACAGAATAGTTTCATCACAGAAAGTTCTATTGCACAGAACTGATCTAGGCTTTCAAATCAGAGTCATTATGGATATAATTTCTGGTTTTATTTGGTTATAATAATTTTGTTTAGGATACATAATTTTATTGAGGTATTTGGTTATCTCTGTTTCATATGTCTTTTGCAGTATATTGTAAATTATCTTTCTTCTAATTTATTAATTTATCCAAAAATACTTTTCAAATGGTTCTTTACATAGTTATGTTTCTGTAACCCTGTATTCCTGAGTATATTTTTTAACTAAACCCTTATAACTGAGTGACTGTTTGAATGTAAAATCCTAGAATCTAAGTTCTTTTCCTTCAATACTTTACTATTTTATTTTATTCTTGAATCTATTCCTCCTTCTAAAATTCTGAGATCAATGGGCTCTTGCTTTTTTTCTATGTGATAATCCAGTTCTCTTAGAATTACAGAATTTTCTCTTTGTTTTTGATTTTTTTTTATTATACTTTAAGTTCTGGGGTACATGTGTAGAACATGCAGGTTTTTTACATAGGTATACACGTGCCATGACAGTTTGCTGCACCCATCAACCCGTCATCTACATTAGGTATTTCTCCTAATGCTATCCTTCCCCTCACCCCCCACCCACTGACAGGCCCCAGTGTGTGATGTTCCCCTCACTGTGTCCATGTGTTCTCATTGTTCAACTCCCACTTATGGGTGTTTGGTTTTCTGGTCTTGTGTTTGCTGAGAATGATGGTTTCCAGCTTCATCCATGTTCCTGCAAAGGACATGAACTCATCCTTTTTCATTGCTGCATAGTATTCCATGGTGTTCATGTGCCACATTTTCTTTATCCAGTCTATCAGTGATGGGCATTTGGGCTGGGTCCAGTTCTTTGCTATTGTGAACAGTACCACAATAAACACGTGTACATGTGTCTTTATAGTAGAATGATTTATAGTCCTTTGAACCAGATATTTTTATAATGCCATGATGTTCTTGGAGGCCAGGATTGTTGTTTTATGCCTTGTTTTTCCTTTTCTCTTCTTTGGCTTGCCATGTTTTTTTTTTTTCTCAAGTGTAAATAATTCGTCTCCATTATTCAAGTATTCCCTTATGTCCATTTTTTGGAAATATCCATTTTTGTAGGATTCATATTTTAATTTTAGAATTTCTACTTCTACCTTAATTTTTACTCTTATTTAAAAAATTGATTTGCTAATTTTTGTTTTCTTCTGGAAAATTTTCTCTATTTGATCTTTCCCGTTTGCTGATTTGTTCCTCAGTTCTACCTATTCTATTATTCATTCTACCTATTTTATTCTGTATTTCAACTATTCCACTTTCTATACCTAAAATGTTCCTTGATTCATTTTTTTCTTAAGGTTTCGAATTTCAGATATCCATTATGCCTGTTAATATGTATATTATTATTTCTTGACCGTTCTTTTGATATTTATGCTTAGATTTGAATCTATAATGCAGTATATTTTTCTTTTCAAATGTCTGTGCTTCTCAATGTATTGTTGTTCTGGCAAGCAATATCATTTTTGTGTGGGACTTACACTACTAAGCAATGCATATGGAGGGCAGTGCGTATCACATATTATCAACTGGAAAAGCTTAGGGAGCTGGGGGTTGATGAATCCTCCTCATAGATGCCAAAACCTGGGGACCAGAAAACCAGTCAGTGACTCCCCACCCAGAAATAGAGTTCAAGTCAGATTTTCACTGTTTGTCCTTAGAGAAGCAGAGTGAACAACATAAACTTACTCCTTTTGGAGGTTTAAGAGGGGGTGGAGTGAGAAAGCAACTGCCAGAGGTTAGTTTCATTTTCTCTGGTGTCACGTTGCACAAGGTTTCTCTATTACCCTAAATTGATCCCAGAGTCCACTAGGACTAGTTCCAGCTTCTGCAGGGATGCACACAGCACTGTGTCCGAGGCAAAGTTGGCAAGTGGCCAGAGAAGCACAACAATGCGTTCTCTTTCTCTCTCTCAGACTCCCTAAAGTGCCTTGTGACCCAAGCCAAAGCACCACACAGCCCAGGGTCCAAAATTAAACCCACTCTGGTTCCCACATTCTCTAGGGGTTTCTTCCCGTTTCTCAGTACTTTCTGAGACTAAAGAAAAAGACGACTGTGAAAAAAATGGGCAATTTGCTTTAAACCATTGAATTCTTTTTAACCAAGGTAAATATAGAGATGTTTCCTTTTTTCATTAAATGTACTTACAGCTACATCATTCAGTTTAGTGGGTCATTAAGACCCCCTTTTTAGTATAAAACTAAGTTGTATCAGCCTAGCTACCTTTCTTCTTTACTTCTCTATGTTGTGTTTTAAGAAGAAAACAGAACTCGAAACTAACAGTTCATGTGGCTTTAGTGGTGAGACACTGTTGCACAAAGTTTCACAAATTGTTGATGCAGAGGTTATTTGAGGTCATCTGAGTCAGTATTTATAATATCTATTTGTGAAAGTATCTCCAGTTGCAACAAAGTAAAGGGTGCTGGGGTACTTCAAAAGCCTAGGTCTAGCAAATAAGCATACAAAAAATGCTCAACATCATATGTTGTTAGGAATCGTAAATTGAAACGGTAATGAGATACCACTAATAGAATGGCCAAAATCCAGAACACTGATAACACCAAATGCTGGCGAGGATGTGGAGCAACAGGAACTCTCATTCATTGCTGGTAGAAAAGCAAAATGGTACAGCCACTTGGGAAGACCATGGGCAGTTTCTTAAAAATCTAAACATACACTTACCAAACAATCCAGCGTTAGCACTACTTAGGATTTACCAAAAGGAGTTGAAAGCTTAAATCCACACAAAAACTTGAGTTGGAATATTTATACAAGCTTTATCCGTAATTGCCAAAACTTGGATGCAATTAAGATGTCATTCAGTAGGTGTATCGATAAATACACTGCAGAATATAGGGGTGAAAATTTTACCTGTACCTTTTAGAGTTTGTTTTTTCAACTGGTCCTGAAGATTAAATTGATGTAAAACAGATAAACAAACAGGAGAGAAAGATATAAATTTATATGATACAAGTTTTATGTGGCATGGGAGCCACATAAAGCTCCGAGGGAACCAAGACCCAAAGAGTGGCAAAACCTCCATGCTTTATTACGCTGAACAAAGAGAAGCAATTGTGGAAAGTAACTACATTATATCGGGAGGCCAAAGGAAGATCATTATTTTAACAAGGTCTGGTTTTACAGAATCCTCCCAGCTGTGACTCCACATTGCAAAATGTTTCCTTTCTCCTGATACAATGATGAAATCATTCACATGGGAGTTTTAATCTCCTGTTTTCAGGAAGAAAGGTGGATGATTGGAATGCCCCCTTCTTGCACCTGCTGTAATTCAAATGCCTTTAGTTTGAAGTCATCCTATGTCAAGCTGGCATCGTTTGAAGTGGTACATTCTGCTACCCTCAGGTACATCCAAACATTGGAATTTTATTCTGCCCTAAAAAGAAATGTTATGTTGCATGAAAAGACATGGAGAAACTTTAAATGAATATTGCTAAGTGAAAGAAGTCAATCTGAAAGGTTACATACTGTCTAATTCCAACGATATGCTATTCTGAAAGAAGGAAAACCATTAATAGTAAAAGGAACAATGGCTGCCAGGAGTTAGGGAGGAGGGAGGGATGAATAGGCAGAGAAAAGAGAATTTTAAGGCAGTAAAACTATTCTGTATGATACTATAATGGTGGACACATGTCATCATACATTTGTCAAAACCCATAGAAGAGAACATACACCAAGAATAAACTCTAACTTAAACTATGGGCATTGGATGAAAATAATGGGACAAAGTAGAGTCATCAGTGATCAAATATATCACTCTGGTATGAGATGTTGATAGTGGGGGAGGCTGTGTGTGTTTGGGAGCAGGGAAGGATCTCTGTGCTTTCTGCTCAATTTTTTTCTAAGTACCTAAAACTGCTCTAAAATATTGTTTATTTTTAAAAAGTCATATCTTTTGTGCATGGTCATAGGAATGAACCTCAAATGAATGAAAGAACAGAGTGCTGCACCTATTACGAGTTTCCCAAAATGCTTTGGGTTCTGCTACAGTCATGAACATTTTCTTATTTATGCTTGATATTATATGAAGTTTTACAGCAACCACCAGGAGGGAAATCATAATCTCAAGTCTGAATATTTCCTTTTATTCATTATTTACAAGCTGATCTTTTCAAGATTATTTGCCTTTTTAAAACATTTTACTTTGTAGAATTACCACTGGATCCAGCAATCCCACTACTGGGTATCTACCCAAAGGAAATGAAGCCATTTTGTGAAGAAAGCACATGTACATGCATGTTTATAGCAACACAGCTCACAATTGCAAAGATAAGGAACCAACCTAAATGCCTATCAACCAATGAGTGGATAAAGAAAATGTGATATATATATATATATATATACACCATGGAACATGACTCCACCATAAAAAGAAATAATGTCTTTTAAAGCAACTTGGATGGAGCTGGAGGCCATTATTCTAAGTGAAGTCACCCAGAAATGGAAAACCAAATATCCTATGCTCTTCTAAATGGGAACTAAGCTGTGAGGATGCAAAGGCATAAGAATGATATAATGGACTTGGGGAACTTGGTGGAGGTTAGGAGGGGAGTGAGGGATAAGACTACATATTGGGTACAGTGTACAATGCTCATGTGACAGGTTCATCAAAATCTCAGAAATTACCAGTGAGGAACTTATCCGTGTAACCAAACATCACCTGTTCCCCAAAAACTACTGTAATAAAAACAAAACGTAATAATGTTATTCCAGGTAAAGTCAGAGGCTTTAGCAGTACCACCAGTTAAATATCCTACGTTTAGAATTTGAAAATTCTTTGGATAAAAAGTTGACATTACAAACATGTATTTTTGAATTTGAATTTTTTGTAATCAAATTACTTTTGCTATTTCGGATGCTAATTTGCATGAATAATCAAGATCAATCATTACAGCATACAATTAATCTCTTAAGATAATAGTAGGCATAAGATGTTGGTAGCCAACTAGAGCTGAGCTGTTTCCATTAAATCTTTGGTTCTTAATCAAGAGTATACATTAGATTCATCTCTAGAACTTATTAAAATACTGATATCTTGATTCCTTCCCTCTGTGTTCAGATTTTGTTGGTATAAAGTGGTTGGTATAAATGGTTCTTGATACATTTTGTCAAGAACCATTATTACATGAAGAATTCTTTCAATATTTTTATACATATTACTTTATGTTATTACATATTACATATTACTTTACTGTTATTTCTTTTACTCCATGCTGGATTGATTACAAATAAAATAATTAAAGGATAAGAGAACAAATACTGTAACACCCTACATATACTTTATTCACCAGAAAAGATCATCCAGTATGCCTAGGAATTACACTGTAGGAAAATACAGTTCCTCAAATAATCAACTGAGAGTCTTTAAAAATTATAATTAATGATTAGGCAGTGATAAATGTAACCAATGTCACTAAAGCCACTGTGTTTTCAGATACTGAATTCCCTCGAAGGAAAATTTAAAGATGCTATGATCTATATTTTTAAAATATTTAAAGTATTCTAAAAGTAGGTGAAATAACTTTTACTTGTTCAGTGATGATATGAATAGGCAAGCTATTACTTGGCTTCCAAACTCATGATATGCGGCTCAGTTAGAAATAATTATTCCATTACCCTGAGCAGTGCTGAAAGTTATTGATGGAAAGGTTGAGAGGGTGTTCTAATTTGAGCCTATATCCCACTTCCTGCTGGGGTTTATTTATGACTGTGTGTGTGACTGCAGTGTGGTTAGGGCAGGCAGCCAAGAGTCTGTAGCCACGAAGTACTAAGCGGCTCCCAGGGTGGGAGGCAAGCAAAAGGTACAGACAGGTTCTCTAGTTGGATACAACAGCAACACCATCCTGAATACAAATTTTAGGTCTCAGAAGCCAGAAGAGCTGTGCTCAGTCTTTTTTATTTTTATTCACTAGGCTGATTTTGTTGTGTTTATGTGGTTTGGCTGTCTTCCACGATGGTATGTACAGCTCAGTCTTATCCATTAATTTTTATTCACTTGGCTGATTTTGTTGTGTTTATGTGGTTTTGCTGTCTTCCATGATGGTATGTTTGTTCTTTATAGACACTGTGAGTCTCATATAAATCCTGTTTACTTCTCTTGTTTACTTTTTTATTCTCAGATAGTTTGGAGTACAGCTTGGAGTACACATTTCCCAAACATGTAGGGCCGTATATTTTAAATTTCACAAGTCTCATCTGACCCATGGCTTTATGGTTTCTAGAACTTTCTTGCTTTCTAATTTTCTTAAATGTTCATTTTTTGGGGGTGTTATACTTTTCTAAATCTCCTAAGTTTGTGTATGCACAAATATGTATGTATCTTTGATGAAACATGGTATATATAAATACCTAAACATATTCAAAAATAACAATTTTTGGTTTTCCACAGTCTTGATGATCTGCTTGCAGTTCCCTGAACATGTCATGGCCCTTGTGGATTCATGACTTTGCAAGGCCATTATTTAACTCCGTTATTTTCTAGAAGACGTTTTTTTCTCTTTTTCCTTTATAGGTCTGATAAATTGCCTGGAGTTCAAGATTTAAATGGCACCTCCTCTGAGAAACTTCTCATGCCTTCTCTTGATAAATGTTTCCTCTGTACTTTCTTGTTCTCATATTTTAGCAATTTATTTTAGTGATTATTTATTTCTATATTTATGTCGGTCTCTAGGGCTAGGATGTGAATTCCTGGACAGCAGGGAAAGAGGTTAATCCTTCTAGCTCCAGTGTCCACTTAGTAAATGGAGACTTTGTAAATGTTTGTATTACAGAATTAAAGAAAACCAGATAAGTGTAAATTACACAATGTATTAAGCTCAGAATCTTGATGGAAGACTTTTGTTAGCTGATTTATTGAGTGCTTACCATTTCCCAGGCTCTCTGCTAATCACTAGTGACAAGAATGGGAAAAAATGAGAACGGATTTTCAGGAGTAGAAAATCAAGGGGCATAAGATTGGACTGCAGCAGAATGGCTATTACTAAAAAGTCAACAATGGATGATGGCAAAGCTGTGGAGAAAAAGGAATGCTTTCGAATTATTGGTGGGAGTATAAATTAGTACAACTGTTGTGAAAGATGGTGTGGTGATTGCTCAAACACCTAGAGGCAGAAATACCATTTGACCCAGCAATCACTTTACTAAGTACATAACCAAAGGAATAGAAATTCTTCTGTTAAAAAGACACATCCACTGTCTGCATTGCAGCACTATTCACAATAGCAAAGACATGGAATCAACCCAAATGCCCATCAGTGATAGACTGGATAAAGAAAATGTGGTATATAAGCAACGTGGAATACTATGCAGCCATACAAAGAAATGAGATCATGTCTTTTGCAGTGACATGGATGGAATTGGAGGAGATTATCTTTAGCAAACTAACGCAGAAACAGAAAACCAAGTATGGCATGTTCTCACTTATACGTGGGAGCTAAATGATGAGAACAAATGGACATATGCAGGGGAACAACAAACATCGGGGCCTGTCACAGGGGGTTGGGAGGAGGAGATCAGAAAGAAATGCTGATGGATGTTGACCTTAATACCTGGGTGATGGAATGATCTGCAGCAAACCACCATGGCACCTGTTTACTTACCTATGTAACAAACCGCACATCCTGCACATGTACCTCTGAAGTTAAAATAAAAGTTGGAAGTGAAAAAATTAAAAAAAGATTTAACTGCAACTTCAGATACACTTTCACTGGAAACATTGCCTAGAAGAATTCGTTGCCAGAGATAAAATAGTATTCTCATATTTAATAATATAGTATTAAATGTGTTTCTCTGTGCAAAATAGTTTTGCTGCAGGCAGTGTGGTTGTGTGGAAGAAAGTAAGATTCCTGTGCAAGACTGTCAAATGTTAAGTGAAATTATACATGCACACATACAAACACACAAAAATACACACAAACTTACATAAATCAGAATGTGTTACTGTATACTTTTGTTATTACCTTATGATATCCTTACTTTAAGAAACAATCAAATTTGAAATTGGCTATGATTTTATTTTCTAAAAGTTGTGTGAATTTAGTCCATGTTAATTTCCCCAAAATATGAATCCAGGGTCTTTGCACACTGCACCCTCAGATCTAGGACAGTATTTTATTTGGCCCAGAAGTTCTGAGATTCAACTTAATAATAGAAGACGAGAAAACTGAATAGGATTACGGAGAGAACTCTAAAAGCACGTCAGAGGGAGAATGAAAGACCAAGGAAAAAAGACTCAGCTGGGCACAGCAGCTCACGCCTGTAATCTCAGCACTTGGGGAGGCTGAGACAGGAGGATGACTTCAGCCCAGGAACCTGAGACCAGCCTGGGAAACATAGGGAGACCCTGTCACTAAAAAACATTTAAAGATTAGGCAGGTGTAGTGGTGCATGCCCATAGTTGCAGCTACTCTGGAGGCTGAGGTGAAAGGATCACTTGAGCCCAGAAGGTTGAGGCTGCAGTGAGTCATGATCATGCCGCTGCACTTCAGCCTGGGCAACAGAGAGAGACATTGTCTCAAAAAAACAAACAAAAAAAAAACTCACCAATGAAATATGTACTCACCAGTGAAATATGTACAAACAGCAAGTAATTCTTTCTGCAAATCTTACTTTCTGCTTAAAGACATGACGCAATAGACTGTTCAGAGAGGGTCTCTGTGCTGACAAGCTCAATAATGGAGTCCTCCTTCAGATAGGCACTGATGGATACATGTTACTTACCTTTCTAGATGATGGACATTTCCCTCTTTTCTCTTTATATTTTCATGCTGCCCTTACATGTTTCTTAGAAAATCCTCTTTGGGGCAGGGCACAGTGGCTCATGCCTGTAATCCCAGCACTTTGGGAGGCCGAGGTGGGTTGATCATGAGGTCAGGAGTTCGAGACCAGCCTGGCCAACATGGTGAAACCCTGTCTCTACTAAAGATACAAAAAATTAGCCAGGTGTGGTGGTGTGTGCCTATAATCCCAGCTACTCGGGAGGCTGAGGCAGGAGAATTGCTTGAACCCAGGAGGAGGAGGTCACAGTGAGCTGAGATCATGCCATTGCACTCCAGCCTGGGCAACAAGAGTGAAATTCTGTCTCAAGAAAAAAAAATCCTCTTTGAATATTGGCAAGTCATACATTCTTAATTTCATTTTATAGATGAGTAAATGTACAGATGCTCAAAGAATCGAAATTATTTGCATAAGGCTAAAGAGCTAGTTTTTGGCAGAGCCAGGGGGACTATCTATGCTTTGTTTTCTGTGTGTGGCTTACCATCCCGCACCATAAACTGACTTTTCTCTTATTCTCTTGTCTTTATATTTCTGCTACATTTTCGTTCCCTTATTTGCTATCTGAGACTGCAGCTTCCCAGTGGATCTACTCAGCCCTGCCATGGGCACAAAAGAACTGAGAGAGTCTTGCCAGGAACTGGCTCCTGCAGGCTCCATTTCAATTATAATTACAACATGTCTCAGGAGACCCACGAATCTCAGAGCTATTCCACAGCAGTTAGAGAGATCAAGGCCAACTTGGCAAGGCGTGTTGATTTACAAGGGAACAGTGTTATCTGCTGAGACACAGCACTTGGCCTGTGCATTGGAGTCTTCTCTATGAGAAATGGAGCAACTTTTGCGGTTCAGCAGCTGATACCTTCTTTTTCAAAAGCTACTGGGACATCAGGAGGGGACCGTTATCTCTAGTCGTAGCATCATCATTTCATTTTTCATTTTTCATTTAGATAAATTTCTGAACTTCCTTAAATTGTTGTTCCCGTCAGGATTGCACAGCTAAGATTTCAACATTGAGCCGATGCCTATGCTTGGTCAGCTAAGCCCAGAAAGAAACAATGGATGTGGTTATGAAGAAAAGAATGGCAATAACTGATTTAAATGAGGTTCTAAAATACTAGGAATAAAGTATGTATCATTATCCATTTTAAAACAGGTTTGCCATCAAAAAAAAGTGTAAATTAAAAAGTATAAAGCAGGAGAAAAACACTGTTAATTTGAATGATGACATGGAGCAATAGAAATTATCCCCAGCCATCTCAAATAGAAAATAAATATATTAAAAGATGATTAGGTTATTTAGCCTTAAAAATAAATGAAATGCTGATACATGCTACAATATGGATGAAACTTGAAGACATGGTGCCAAGTGAAATAAGCCAGACATATAGATGGAAAAATACTGTATAATTCCATTGATAGGAGCTACCTAGAATAGGCAAATTCAGAGACAGAAAGTGGAATAGAGGTTACCAGAGATTGAGGGGAAAACATAATGGGGAATTGTTGTTTAATGGGTATAGAGTTTCTGTTTGGAATGACGAATGGGTCCTGGAAATAGATGGTGTGGTGGCTGCACAGCACAGTGAATGTAGTTATGTCACCGAATCATATTCTTAAGACAGGCTAAAATGGTAAATTCAATGTCATATATATTTTACCACAATAAAATATAATATTTGAGTTAAAGGATTTTAGGTAGCTGAAGGACTCACCATGAGGACTGGAGAACCAAACTTGGTAGCTATGCAATGAGGAATTCCAGCCTGTATCATGGAGCTGGATAATACAGAATGTCTGTCTCACCCTTGCCACTGTCACTCAGCTGACACTGCTGATACTCTTTGCACTAGACCAGCCTTGAACCAGCAACTGGTGCTAGTCTCAAGACTTCCTGAGGAACTCAACCTTATTATAACATCCTGCATCACCAAAGATAATTCTCTGCAATTTCTGCTTTATATTACATAATTCTGATTCAAAGTTCTGGGAGGGTGCATCTGAAAGGTAGATCCTTGGCCATAACTATGTCATAGGTGCAAAAGAGCGTTGGCCAGGCACTGTGGCTCAAGCCCGGAATCTCAGTACTTTGGAAATCCAAGGCAGGCAGATCACTTGAACACAGGAGTTAGAGACCAGCCTGGGCAACATGGCAAGACCCCTTCTCTACAATAAATACAAAAATTAGAGTGTGGTGGCACACGCCTATGGTTCCAGCTACTTTGGAGGCTGAGGTGGGAGGACTGCTTGAGCCTGGGAGGCTGAAATCACAGTGAGCCAAGATCATGCCACTACACTCCAACCTGGGGCAAGAGAGCAAGACCCTGTCTCCAGGAAAAAATAAAAAGAATCTGGTAACAACATGCAGAATATTTCCAGTGGCCACTGCAAATAGCAGAGGAGCTATATCTCCAAGATGTGCAATGTAGGAATCCTCTAAGCAAGGAAAGGCGTTAAGATAGGCAGATATTAAGAATGAGAATGCCTATGTAGAAACAGTTTCATAAATTACTAATGGAAATTTAGATTCATATATGCCTACTAGAGAAAAATTTTTGCAAAGTGTAGCAGAAAAGTTGGAAAAGTTTTAGGGAGCTAGCCAAAGTAAAGAGTACTATCCAAAGGAAATAAGAAGTAATAGACGTTGGGTGTGGTGGATCACACCTGTGATCTCATTGACTTGGAAGGCTGAGGCAGGAGGATTGTTGAGTCTAGGAGTTGGAGACCAGCCTGAGCAATACAACGAAACCCAGACTCAAAAAAAAATAAAATAGGCCTTGTTTTGGGCTGCACAGGTCCCCATTAAGCACAGAAGAATTATCCCCCAGTTGTTGGCTGTGCTACCTGCAGACAGCCATCAGCTTGCCTTGGAAAATGCTTTCACTAAATAGTCATCTTGCCCAAGGTCACAGCTGTTTTGAGAGCAATTTGTACCTGTGACTAGTTGACATGAGGGAGTAAAAGCTTTTCCCTTTTGCCTCAACTTGGCTTCATTCTGAAGGATTGCCCAGGTTCAGGGCTGGGTGGGCCAGCTAAAGCCTTCTTTGAGGCAGCATCATTCCCAACTACTCCAGCCTAGTCCTGCTTTCTCCCATTCCATTAAACAAATAGCGAACCTGACCTGAAAGCACTCCATAATAAATTTCCTGCCTGCTAAAATCCATCTCAGACTCTGCTTGGCCAGGAACCCGAACTGTGATACAGAGAACTGCCTTTAGATGATATATACACCATTGTTCATCACTGCATTATTTTAGCTAAACATTTTTGAAAAAGGATTTCATTGTTGAATCAGATATTAAGTAAAGCATTGTCCACTAATAAAATAGTATTGATGGCTGCATAATATTCTTATAGATTTGTGTCATATTACTAAGTAAAATTAAAAGCAATAATACAAATAGCATAAATATTAAATTAATACTTATATAACAGAAAAGAGAGGAAAAGGTCATATTTCTAAATGTTAATAGAGATCATACTTGGTGAGATTAGGAAAAATTTTTATCTTAGTACTTTCTCTTGTTTCCCAACTTTTGTATATTAAGCATATATCGTTTTTTAAATTTTCTTAAAATTAGACTTTCAGTTCTCAGATACATGTACAGAACATGAAGGTTTGTTACTATAGGTATACATGTGCCATGGTGGTTGGCTGCACCCACCCACCCGTCATCTACATTAGGTATTTCTCATAATGCTATCCCTCCCCTACTCTCTCACCCCGCAACAGGCCCCAGGGTATGTGATGTTTCCCTCCCTGGGTCTGTGTGTTCTCACTGTTTGACTCCCACTTACGAGTGAGAACATGCAGTGTTTGGTTTTCTGTTCCTCTGTTAGTTTGCTGACAATGGTGGTTTCCATGTCCCTGCAAAGGACATGAACTCATCCTTTTTTATGGCTGTGTGGTATTTCATGGTGTATATGTGTCACATTTTCTTTATCCAGTGTATGATTCATGGACATTTTGGTTGGTTCTAAGTCTTTCTTTATGAACAGTACCGCAATAAACATACGTGTGCATGTATCTTTATAGTAGAATGATTTACAATCCTTTGGGTATAAACCCGGTAATGGGATTGCTTGGTCAAATGGTATTTCTGGTTCTAGAACCTTAATGAATTGCCATCCTGTCTTTCACAATGGTTGAACTAATTTACACTCCCAACAGTGCAAAAGTGTTCCTATTTTTCCACATCCTCTCCAGCATCTGTTGTTTCCTGACTTTTTAATGATCGCCATTCTAACTGGCATGAGATGCAATCTCATAGTGGTTTTAATTTGCATTTCTCAAATGACCAGTGATGAGCTTTTTTTCATAGTTTGTTGGCTGCATAAATGTCTTCTTTTGAGAAGTGTCTGTTGATATCCTTCACTTACTTTTTGATGGGGATTGTTTTTTTTTTCTTGTAAATTTAAGTTTTTTGTAGATTCTGGAAATCAGCCCTTTGTCAGATAGATAGATTGCAAAAATTTTCTCCCATTTTGTAGGTTGCCTGTTCACTCTGATAGTTTCTTTTGCTGGGCAGAATCTCTTTAGCTTTATTAGATCTCATTTGTCAATGTTGGCTTCTGTTGCCATTGCTTTTGGTGTTTCAGTCACGAAGTCTTTGCCCATGCCTATGTCCTGAATGGTACTGCCTAGGTTTACTACTGGAGTTGTTATGGTTTTAGGTCTTATGTTTAAGTCTTTGATCCATCTTGAGTTAATTTTTGTATAAGGTGTAAGGAAGGGGTCCAGTTTGTTTTCTGCATATGCCTAGCCAGTTTTTCCAACACCATTTATCAAATAGGGAATCCTTTACACATTGCTTGTTTTTGTCAGGTTTGTCAAAGATCAGATGGTTGTAGATGTCTGGTGTTATTTCTGAGAGCTCTGTTCTGTTCCATTGGTCAGTCTCTCTGTTTTGGTACCCGTACCATGCTGTTTTGGTTACTGTAGCCTTTTAGTATCGTTTGAAGTCAGGTAACGTGATGCCTCCAGCTTTGTTCATTTTGCTTCTTTTTTTGGGTGGAATGGAGTCTTGCTCTGTCAGCCAGGCTAGAGTACAGTGGCACGATCTTGGCTCACTGAAACCTCCGTGCCCTGGGTTCAAGCGATTCTCCTGCCTCAGCCTCTCGAGTAGCTGGGATTACAAGTGCCCGCCATCCTGCCTGGCTAATTTTTGTATTTTTAGTAGAGATGAGGTTTCACCAACTTGGCCAGGCTGGTCTCAAACCCCTGACCCTCGTGATCCACCCACCTCAGCCTCCCAAAATGCTGGGATTACAGGCATCAGCCACTGCGCCTGACCAAGCATACATCTTTTTACAGAAGAAAATTAAACAACTATTTTATAGCTGTGATTTGTCCAGATTTTAAAATAACATTGTCAAAATATTTAAAGTAACAAACAGTTTTAACTTTGTGTGAGGTGGGAGCAACATAAATGACTTAGTCATCTTAGTCATTTAATATTGAGATGTCAGCTATATCCCAAGAGTACGGACTTTAATATGAGGTGAAGGAGATAAACCGTTTAACGTTCACAAGAAGTTGCCTTCACAATAAATTATATACCATAACTTTCATGCTTAGGAATTTTTTTATAACAATATTATTCGCTTAGCATACTACTAACAGTAATAGTGATACTGTATTAGTGTTGGGCATTGTAGCAGACCACTCAGGCCTAGTTGCTAAAAAGCGTCTAACATTGTCAAGGGAAGGCCTTTTTATGGAAGCAGCAAAAGAGACAAAATGAATTCAAAGGCAGATGTGCCAATGTGGCTACAGATTTTGTTAGAGGTGCTTTTTCCTGAGTTGGGATTCTTCCCTGACAAGGTGGATCTCAGTTTCTCCACACAGCTGTGCCACTCTTGGCTTGGCCCACTTTGGAGAAAAAAAAAATCGGGGAGAAAAGAATATGAAAGACTTGCTTATCACCCCAGATAAGAAAAAAAATTTCCATGTTTCTCCATATTATATCCAGATGCTAGTATATGCAAATTATTTAGCTTATGGTCAAGAGATGGATTCTATGAACAATGACATATGATGAAACAATATTAAAACCTGATAATATTGGATGCACCAACTGAAAAATAGCAATGTAACACTTATGAAATAATGGTGTCTTTGAATGATGGGGCACATACTAGTCAAGTGGCTGAGAAAGCATGTACTTCTGAAAAATATTTACTGTGGGAAGCAGTAATAAATTTTATACACATTTTGCTTTAATTTTTAAAATATCTGGAAATGGAAGTTAAAAACAGTTAATTGGTTGGCCTTTATAAAATTAAACCGATAGGAAAGAAGAGAATGTTATTAAGTAAACAAGAGAAACACCTATAAACTTTGAAATTAGCGAACAGGAGGACTGACAGTACATAACATAAAAACCAGTAATTTGGAAGATAAACTTAAGGAATGATCCAAAAACACCAAGCAAACACAAAGTGAGAAAGAATAGGATAAATGAGAATACTGGCTATGAGAGATTTCAAGCAAATCCTCAGTACTAGTAAAGAAGGGAGAACAAATGGAAGAGACTAGAGACATAGAGAAAGAAATGAAAAAAAGTTTTGCAGTGATGAAAGCCTATTAAATATAATTTCACCTAAACCTATCTATCTGGAGCATTTGAAACATGATATGGTTTGGCTCTGTGTCCATCCCCCCAAATCTCATTTTTTAATTGCTATAATCTCCACATGTTGAGGGAGGGACCAGGTGGGAGGTGATTGGCTCATGGGGGTGGTTTCCCCCATGCTTTTGTTGTGATAGTAAGTTCTCAAGAGATCTGATGGTTTTATAAGTGTTTTGACAGTTCCTCCTTCATACACATCTTCCACTATGTAAGATGTTCCTGCTTCCTCTTTCATCATGATTGTAACTTTCCTGAGGCCTCCTCAGCCATGTGGAACTCTGAGTCAATTAATCCTCTTTTCTTTATAAATTACCCAGTCTCAGGTGGTATTCTTTATAGCCATGTGAAAACAGACTAATAGAAAATGTTTGTTCTCTACTTCCTTGTATCAGCTGTCTATTGCTGCATAACAAATACCTCCAAACCATAACAACTTAAAACAACACATATTAATTATCATACAGTTTCTGTGGGTGTGTAATCTGGACAAAATTTAGCTGCATCCTCTACTTCAGGGTGTCTCACAAGGCTGAAGTCAAGATTCAGCTGGGAAGGAATCTAATTCCAAGCTTATTAAGTGGTTGTTGGCAGACTTCACTTCATTTAAGGGTCGTTGAACTCAGGGGCTCATTTTCTTAATGGCTGCTGCCAGAGGCCACCTTCGATTCCTTAACACATAGTAGTGATTTCCAGTGTGAATAATAAAATCTTAATTATAATAATAACCCTTTCCATATTCTGATTGCAACCAACTAAAATTTGCTTTTTTTTCATGCATACTTCATTATTTTATAAAAAGCTAAAAGCCTTCCCAAAGCCTATATAAAACCAGTAATTTGGTGAGTTGTAATAAGTAGACAAACACTAAGGTATCTTAGAGTAACTGGATAAAAACATAATTTAACCTAATAATTTTACTGTTTCTAAAGTAGAGAAGGTAAAAATAACTAATGATGAAAACAGGTTTGGTGGCATATCTGAGGTGGTTAAATGTCAAATAAGCGGAATTCCCTTAAAGTTAGAAAGTTACGGATATAAGTGTGGAAACAGTATCGTGAAATCAAAGTCTGTTCTAAACTCCTCTGCAGTTGAGCTGAAAGGGAAACATTGTAGGACTTGGGTTCACAGTTCTATGATAAAATAACGGTTTTCCTGTCATTGTATTGCATTATTTCTCTTCAAATAGGATGTATGATGCATCTGCATCAGGGACATAGTGACATCATTTAGGAACTTGCAGGAATGTTCACATGCCACTGCTTTTGAGAGTGTATGGTTTAGTTTTTGCTTGGGTTATGGTACATGGCTAGTTGAGGATTCATAGGTTTAAGACTTCCATTCCATCAGTATAAAAAAGGATTAGGTGAATCTATTACTGGGGACAGGTATTTAAAAAAAACAACAACCACAACACAGAAAAGGCTCACAAGTTGGTCACAACTACATAATGGCTTTCTAGGAAATAGGGATTTATTTCTGGGTCAGGAGAGAGTCTTCTGAAACCTCACAGGGCAGATAAAGCTCTACTTTTAAAGTTGTTCTCGTGCAAATGCCACATGGAAAGAAAGCCTCTATCTTTGACAGTGATTTGATCCGTGGACTCTGGATTTCCTGAGGACTGAGCTTCACTTTTGAGGCCAGAGTGAGCTTATCTAGAACCTCATACTGCAAGGGTAAATGAACCATAAAGTTCCTCATGAAGAGACATGCCTGTGGGGACCAGGTAAGTGATAGAAATGGGTGAAGCAGACAAACACAAGAAAAACTGTAGCTGTGATGATGAACCTAAAGCATGTTCCCTGATTACGGAAACAGCTACTTTACTAGTTAGGATGATCTCTGTTGAAAGTGAGAGAAAATCCAACTCAAAATGGCTTAAACAACAAGGAAAATGTATAGCTCATATAATGAGTACCAAGAAAGTGTGAGGTAACTCCAGCAGTCATTGATCTACCAATTCAATGACATCATTGAAAGGCCAGGTTTTATTCTTTTCATCTTTCGGCTCTATCTTCTTCAGCCTTCATAATCAGTGTGGAGTGCAGCAGTAGCAGCTAGAGTATTCAGATGCCCATATTCAGAAAAAGAGATGAGGAAAAATTTTCCAGAAGTGTCCTAACATAATTCCTCTCTCGTCTTACTAGCAAAAAAAAAAAAAAAAAAAAAAGGGGGGGGGGGGGGAGGGGGAGGATTATAAAATCATCTCCAAGTCAACCACTAGCAAGGAAAAATTAGGTTATTTTAATTGACTTAAAGGGATAGGGATTTATCCATGAGATAGTTACGAATTATTTCCTAGAAGTGGGCAGGTGAACAAAATTGGGACTCTAAAAGCCAGGAAAAAGGGGGTTATTTGGTAGGAAACCAATAGTGTTTGCTACATTACCCATCAACTAAGCTGACGGTTGCTATGGGCAATGTAATTCTATTGTTGACAAAGCATCGGATTACTTTTTGATTACATCTGACAAAGCTGGGAATCTATTATTTATGCAAGATCTCTCAATTTTTAAATATTAGCAATACATTCAAAACATGTAAAAGTATTATGTGTCCAATGTCATTCAGACCAAATAGATTTGCAGTGCAAACATGGCCTACAGGTCACCAGTTTGCAACCTCCTCTGGTTTTTCCTAATAATTTAACTAAAATTTTCTCCATTTAAAAAGTGAAAACCACTTTAACCATGCCAGTAATTAATTATACAAATATATATGATAAAACATTTTTTAATTCATAGTTTTACTAAATTGTAGAAAACCTCAAATGATATACTAATAATGATTTCAGAAGCTAATCTAGGAAAGAGATCCACAAAACAGAATGTTTACATCATTTTCTTAACTGAGATCGTAATTTGACAAGTTAATGGTTAAAACAATCAAGATGTTGCTACTCATTTAATGGATGTACAAATTTTCTTATTTCTCCAAGATTAGTGTGATGTTTTTATGTTTTGTTTTCATTAGAGAATGAATCAATTCCTATTAAAGATTTTAACTTCAGAGATATTTCTTTACAATCATCTTCCTTCTTATAAGAATGGATAATTGAAATTTTAAATTCATGCAAAGGTTCTCAGGCATATGTTCCTCTTGAAAATTTTCTTTAGTCTCTTCAAAGTCTAACATGAATCAGAAAATGTTAACTTTCTTGTGTCGAGAGCAAATACTAGTGAGATGTAAGTATATTTCTCTGCCATCCAGATTTTCCAGTTTTCCAAGTTGATAATTTAGCCACTAGTTCTTGCTTAGCTGTTGCTTCATGCTTTTGGATTTGAGTCCTAAAAGAGACATAACTTTTAAATGATCAACTTTCTTCAAAAATTTAGATATTTACTATTATGAAGCTGAACTATGAAGAAATTAAAATTATCTGAAGTCAGTTTCGATTTCATAGGTCACTTGATGCAGCAAAAATGAAGAACTAGAAATGTGAGAGGATAGGAAGGGAGTGAGAAAAACACTACACTAAGATCTAAATATCTATCTGGTAATTAGCATAATATGGAGAAGGTAGGGGACCAGGAGGAGAGTTATAGGATACTATCCTTATTATTCTATGGGAGGTTTCTTCTCATGTTCATCCTTAGGGAATATTTCTGAGAAAATAAATAATATTGGTGTCTACATAGCTTTCTAGCTGAGAATCTTCTAATTTTTCTTTTTAATTATTGGCCATACACATTCATGTCGGCACCGATCTCCAAATCATATGGATACTGTTCTTAGTAAATTCTTTCTAAAAAGACATGGTGGGCCTTCTCTTGACAGTAGGAGATTATAATACAAGAATATAATAATTTGGCTATAGATCTCTTACCTTAGGTGTAGACATTGGATTATCCTTGAAAACAGTAGAGGGAAGTGCTTTTTTGTCTTTATGCTACATTAATTATAAAAACAATGGTATGCTACATTAATTATAAAAACAATGGTATGTCATTAGAAATGCTATATTATAAAAACAATAGCATGTTATTAGAAATGCTTCGCTTGTCCCATCTTAGCTATATTTATTTCCTTAGTGAAATTATTTCTTAAGTCTTCTTCACTCATTTAAATTCTACCCAACTTTCAGGGTCCAGTTCAAATTCCAACTATTCGACCAATGAATATTCATGCTACTTTAACCACTCCAAACCCATTGACTTTCTCCTCACCATATTTTTCTTGAATAGCAGTTGAAGAATTAAGTGCTCCATTTTTATATGACTTGTTTTCTCACTAAAAATGTGAAATTTCTTGAAAGAAGAAAATCTCAAATGTAGGTCTTTCTCATTTACCCACAGCAGACTACCAGGCACAAGAAAAATGCTCAGGAGCCATTTAATGAGTGAATGTACTGTAATTCTTACTTCATGAGCGCCTGACTCTTATTCCAGGTTTGCTTATATATGGCCCATTTTTCATACCCTACCTCCTACAGAAAACTGTGACTAATATATATAAAGTAAAATACCACCTAATAAAATTTTATCTGTCTCCTCTTAAGTAAGCATCTAGGGGCCGGGCGCGGTGGCTCACGCTTGTAATCCCAGCACTTTGGGAGGCCGAGGCGGGCGGATCACGAAGTCAAGAGATCGAGACCACGGTGAAACCCCGTCTCTACTAAAAATACAAAAAAAAAATTAGCCGGGCACAGTGGCGGGCGTCTGTAGTCCCAGCTACTCAGAGAGGCTGAGGCAGGAGAATGGCGTGAACCCAGGAGGCGGAGCTTGCAGTGAGCCGAGATTGCACCACTGCACTCCAGCCTGGGCGACAGAGCAAGACTCCGTCTCAGAAAAAAAAAAAAAAAAAAGTAAGCATCTAGGAATGAATCTTTGAGACCTCACAGAGCAGAGCTATTTATCATTTCTTGATAATTACATAACAGCAATACTATTTTTTATAATAAAACCTCAATATCCCTACTAATTTATAGATAGCAAGTGGGCCTTGCTTTTTTTAGATATCCCTGGGACAAATGTGCTGTGATGTCTCAAGTTAACCTCAAAAGCACACATCCTGATAACCCATGGATTTGGAGACAGTATTTGCAATGAGGAGAAGAGAGATTAAAAATTCACCAATGACTATCTGATACTTACAAGGAAAGAAGATGATATAGGTGCAGGAATTGGCGGTGGTGGAAAATCTGGCTTTGTAATTAGCTAGTAAAAGGATAAAATATTTAAATTCAAAGATAGGGTCCTGAAAATAGGTGTGTATAAAGGAAAGGCTTAAATCAGTTCAGAAATGGAGAAGCCATGACCCCACCCATGAGAATATTGTAAACATATGCGTTTGATTGCTTTCATTTAGTTGCACATACACAGTTGAGACCTAAGTCCAATGTCAATAGATATCTGATAAAGATGATTGCTATAAACTGTATGTTTGTGTCACCCCACAATTATCCCCAGAATGGTAGTATTTGGAGGTGTGGGGCCTTTTGGAAAGGGTGCAGCTCTCTTGATAGGATTAATGCCCTTATAAGAAGAAGCAGAAGAGAGATGCTCTCCCTCTGCTATATGAGGATACAATAAAAAGGCAGCTGTCTACAAGCCAGAAGGCTGCTTCATCAGACACTGGATCTGCCAGCTCCTTGAACTTAGACTTCCCAGTCTCCAGAATGTGAGAAGTAAATATCTGTTGTTTAAGCCACTCAGTCTATGCTAATTTAGTTACAGCAGCCTGAGCTGATAAAAACAGTGGTACTCTATTAGGCAGATTTGTCCTCTTCTTGTCACAAGTTGGCACAGAGTGGCATACATGTTCATATTTTATATTTTCAAAATATTTTGCAGAAGAATTTGTATTTTATATTAATATTCACGTAGATTTCAATATTGTCCTGAAGAAATAATGAAGTGTTGTGGGCTATGACTTTCACCAATATTTCCTGGAGATTGAACTAGGGTGATATTTAAGAGAAGTTGCTAACTCACAAAAGAGGCTGGGGGCTCATTGCCTTCTACTGGCAGATCATACACATGGGGCTTCATCTGACTCATCTGAAAAGAACAAACATTTCAAAGTGAACCATTAGTTTCATAAGCACAGTTTTTAAGTAAGCAGACTTTTCAAGGCATGGAAACTTGGAACTAAGCTGACACCAAGAGACCAGATAGAAAATCACAGTGGTCCAGCTGGCGTATTCCACAGAAGTATTTCCCAGAGCTGTAATGAAAAGTTTTCATCAAAAAATGATTACCAATGTTATTAAACAACTTCAGCTAAAATATTTAAATTTACAGGACATGAGTAGGACATCTGGGTTATAAATATTACATGTATTATCATACAGACATAGATATTTTTGTTATCTATTGGTCAATTTGCAAAGAAATAACCTAGAGTCAGAGCAAGAGGGTGTGTGTGTGTGTGTGTGTGTGTGTGTGTGTGTGTGTGTGAGAGAGAGAGAGACAGAGACAGACAGACATCTGGTATGTGCCTTCTTTGTTCTCTTTATTCTGTTTGTATTTCATGAACCCCGGCAAAGGACTCTTTTGCATTTAACAAAAGGCAAAGGAGACATTTCTGAATGTGTAATTGCAAAACGCTGCGGGGTAGAAATGATAGGTAGTCGGGATAAGAGTGTGAGAGAAACGCAAAGTGGGGCCATGGTAATCATAGCCTAGACTATATAGTTCACCTCTTGGGGTGGAACAGCCTTTACCATCTGGGGTTTCCTCTTCTGTTTGTGTGGCCTGGTGCCAGTGGTAGATAGTGACCTGTAAGAGAGAAACACATGATATCAATAGACTTAGCAGCTCCTTCAGCGTGACAGGGAAACTTGGTAGAAGATTCCCAACTTCTTTTTCCCATTGTGTCCTTCTTGCCTATTGCCTGGGTTTTTATCTGCTCCCTGGGTCATTTGGTCATTTTTCCCCGTCAGCCTCCTTCATTGCCTTGTAATTCATAATCACTACTAATTTCCTTTTTGTTCTCTACAGACCCCTGACTTCTAAAAATGATAGTGTTGAATCCAAATTTCATCTAAATTATGTTGTTTTATTAATGTCTTACTCAATATTAAAAAACTCATCATGGGTAAATAAGTCTTTCTCTAAAAATGCTAAAAAAAAAAAAAAAAAAAAAAAAAAAACCACTGTGCCAGAATCACGTTTGTGAGACCAACCCAGGCTCCACCACTTACTCTGCAAGACTGAAAGCATGTTTGCTAATAATCTCTCTGAGCTTGTTTCTTCATCGATCAAAATGTGAAGTTCTTAACCTTGCAAAATGGTGTAAGGGTTAACATAAAACACGTTTCATCTGTAAAATGAAACTAATAACCACTTTATGAAGTTCTTGTGAAGTTTAAATAAGATAATAGATATAAAAGGGCTTACTTAGCACAAGGCCGGGTGTGGAGACTCACACCTGCAATCCCGGCACTTAGGGAAGCCAAAGTGGGTGGATCATTTGAGGTCAGGAGTTTGAGACCAGGTTGGCCAACATGGTGAGACCCCATCTCTACTAAAAATATAAAAATAGCCCGGTGTGGTAGTATGTGCCTGTAATCCCAGATACTCGGGGCTGAGGTAGGAGAAGTGCTTGAAACTGGGAGGTGGAGGTTGCAGTGAGCCGAGATGGTGGCATTGCACTCCAGCCTGGGTCACAGTAGGAGACTCCGTCTCAAAAAAACAAACAAAAAAAGGGGGTGGGGCGGTGCTTAACACAGTGCTTATCATATAGTGATCAATTAATGCTAGATATTATATTCTTATAACTAATTCAAAAATCTGTCATAATGAGAGTTAATATCACTCTTATTATTATAACTACGGTGACTAACAGAAGGAAAAAAAACATTTCTAGATGTGAAGCATTTCTCAGTTAAAGGGAAACCCAGTTTCTGGTCCAAAAAGACTGTATCTGCATGTATTTCTGAATATTAGGAGCAAACCAATTCAATTTGAAAGGGTAGGTTATACACTGAATTTAAAGTAACATAGGGGTCAAAGAGTCCCTACAGCAAGATAAGATAAAGGATCACCTCTGATCTTTCTTCTGCTTTTCTCTGGAGCTCTGGTGCCGGATTACTATAGCAACCACCACAAAAATGACCGCCATTGGGAACAGCACCCCAACCACAATGGAGAAGTCTGCAGCAGAGAACAGGGGCCTGCTGAGGACTGCAGAAACACACATCATCTGCACAACACACTAGTCCTTGTTTCTTTACTTAGCACACATTCCAGCTACCCTTTTCTCTAATGAACACAAATTCCCATAGCCAGTAAAATGAAGATGTATTTTGATCAGGATAATTATATTAGGTAGAAGAAATACACATGAAATCTATAGGAAACATTTAACATGAAATATGTTAAAAAATCATAATATTGAGAATACTTAGATAATGTTTGTAACAATTGGGAAATGAGCTTGGAGATTAGAAGAGAATATACAGTAAGGAAGATAGCAAACAAGAAATTAAACATTTTTGAAAAGCAATCTTGGAATAAAACAGAGAAAAAAACTAAAACTTTGAAAATACATTCCTGTCATTTAGTAAATAAGAAGCTGAGGTGTGACTAAGAGAACTGATTGATAGACAAATAATTGAGTGTTCCACTGATGTTGGTCTACACTGGAATTAGAAAGGAAGTTATGTGACCTTGGGAATGAGGAAATGGTTTGAACAAATATTCCTGGGCCTCCACGGTGTTTTTTCTTGTATTGATAAATTTAAATAATGAATATAACTTCACTCTTTTGCTCTCAACTGTTTATTTCTCTTATAATAATCTGAAACCACAAAAGACCAGGAAGGAAAACATTGAAGAGCAATGCCAAAAGTTACCGTTCTCTTATTACAGAAATCAGCAAACCAATAGCATGACTGATATTTGCATAAATGCAAGAAAATTTCACAAGTGTGAGCACACACACACACATGCAGATAGAGGTAGACACATCAGAAGCAGAATTCTAAGACAATGACTTTAGTTCAAATATTCGCTACTTGCCACCCTCCATAAGATTCCAATCCAAAAAGTCAAAGGAAAATAAAACAGTGAAGCATTCTGTTACAGTGTAGATACAGTCAGAATGAAAAATATACACTTACTTGCACTAATATCAGAACTGTAACTATTTTCAGAAGAATGACATATTAGCAGAGAAATAAATGGGAATTTGGCAGTACTTCACAAACACACCAAACTTGAAAAGACATGGTCTGGAGCTAAAGGTGGGGCATAGGACAGATGGAAGTATAATAAGGGAAGGTTTGCAGGTGAAGATAGAAATCACTGAAGAGTAAGTGCAGCCTCTTCATGTTTCTGGTAATGATGGACTAGGAAATTGAGATCAACCTGCCCATTAAAGATAGTCTTTAAATTTTTTGCAAACAAAAGCTTCCTAAAAGAGTATAAAAGTACTTAAATGTTAGATAAAATTACTTTGTAGAGATTAGTAAGTGGGCAAGGACCCAGAGAGACAGAAAATAATCCTAGATAGAAGTTCAGAAATGCAGAAAGAAATGAAAGGCAAATGAACCAATAGCAAACCCTAATGTAAACTGTGGACTTGGGGTGATAATGATGTGTCAACAATGTAGGTTTATGGAATATTTGTTACCATCAACAAATACTCCACGGGAGTGGGGGATGTTGATGGTGAGGGAAGCTGTTCAGGTGCGGGAGTTGCTGGGTATATGCCAACTGTCTGTACTTTCTCTTCAATTTTGCTGTGAACCCAAAACTGCTCTACAAAAAAAGTTTATTTTTTTAAAAAAGCAAATGAAGTGGGAAGTTTTAGGGTAATCATCAAAACATAAAAGAAATGCATAACATCCAAGTTAATAAAATAATAGAATCAATAAGTCTATAAGAAAGTAAGAAAGGAGAGAAAAGGGAACATAAACAGGAAAGACAAATAGAAACTATGTAATCGTGGATTTATACCCAAGTATATCAGTAATTACATTTAATTTAAATGGACAATGTTCCTCAGTTAAACAAAAAAAGATGTGAGTACTACCAAAAAATATGTGCATGCTTTCTTTAATAAAAGAAAAAAGATTTAAAACGTGATTCAGAAAGGATAAAAATAAAACTATGGAAAAATGTTATTTCAGTGCAAATACAGACCGAAAGAAATACGTTACAGCTATATGGTCTCCAGGAACTGTAGATTCTCAAAGGTAAGAAGTGTACTAGATAGATTCTCAAAGGTGAGAAGTGTACTACATAGACACAGAACCATTTCATAACGATACACTGTTCATTAATTTGGAAGAAGCAACACTCTAAACTTGTATGTACATAATAATATTCTCTCAAAGTATAAAAGATTGATAGAGCCAGAAGTAGTAATCAAATTCACAATTATAGTACGGGCATTTTAACACTCCTAGCACAGTAATTGGTAGAACAAACAATGTTAGGATTAATTTATATATCAGACAATTAATAAACTTGATAAACAAAATATCTGGAGAATACTACAGAACACATATGAAAAAATCACAGTCCAATATCACCCATGAATACAAGATAGCAAACAAATACAAATTCTTCCAGAGAATATAAATGAATACTCTCCAATACACTTTATGTGACTAGCATAACCTTGATACCAAAATTCAGCAATTTTTTCAATATGAAAAAATCACAGTCCAATATCACCCAAAAGTATAAAATAAGAGTAAACACCCTTCACTATATAAAAAAGGTATTATTTCTAAGTTAGGTTTATTCAAAGGTTGCAGAGTTAGATAAATGTTTACAAACCAGTTGACTCATACGACAGTACTAATAAAGGGGAAAACATTTTAATAAATAAGGAAGTATTTGATAGAATTCTTAGAAACTTGAAAGAGAACTAGTGGACCTTAATCCAGTCACTAGAATGGATGATCGTGAAAGCAAAAGGTAGAGACAAAGAAGAAAATGAGCATAGAAAAATTTCATACATACAAACTTTAAAGACTTTTGGTGATAATGATGTGTCCGGGTATGTTTATGGATGTGACAGTGTTGATAGTGAGGGAAGCTGTGTTTCCTGTGTTTAAAAACTTTATACACATGGAATTATATAACGAAAAGCTGTTGTTTAAGGATGTGTATTTAGGAAGCAAAACTAAAAAGAAAGAAAAGTAACAAAATGATTATGATAAAAGACAGATTAATGGTCAACCCTTAGAGAAAGAGGGGAGATCAGACTGAAAAGAGGCAGGAAAGCAGATGTCTGGGTCTGTTTCTTGGCCCTTATCATATAACATGACTGTTTATTTTGAAATCATAAGGTTTGCCTTTATATTTACATGCTTGCTGTATTATACGTTACACACAAAAATATGGTGTTAACAATAATCTTGAAAGCCAATGGCTGTGTATGGCCACGTTGCAGGGCAGCGCTCTTAACCTTTGTCATGCTGCAAATCATTTCGGCAATCTGATAAAGCCTATAAACCCCTTTTCTGAGTGTTTCTAAATTCATTCATAAAAGGCATAAGATTTAAAGGAAGCTATTGATGTTGCGATACAGTTGTCAAAATATGATGTTGGGATACAGTTGTCAAAATATTATAAAACAGTTTATGATATAGTAAAATACGTGTTTATTAACTTCTGAAATAATAAGTTCTAACAGTGGATCAGTAACTACCAAAATTTCAAACAAATGATACTCATGGGGTATTTGGAGATACATTCAACAACTGCAGTGAGATATTAAAGTCTTTTTGTAATTTCTATTGGTGACAAAGTCATGCAATATTGCTAATACTATTATGGTTTGTAAGCCATACATTCCCATAATTGTAGAGAATTCTAAACTGTAGAATTTGACGAAAATAAAAATGTAATTTTTTCCCATTCAAGTTTAGATTTTGGACCCCAGCTATAGTAAAAATTGTCGTCCTCTAGGGTCTGTCCTCTGGACCCCAGCTATAGTAAAAATTGTCGTCCTCTAGGGTCTGTCCTCTTGGGGCAAGGACACTTCTGAACTAGGGAATGTTCCTCACCTTGATGGTTAGATAAGAAATAGCACTGAAAGGGCACCGAACCCACTAACACAATGCCCTAAAATAAAAACAAGGCTTGGGGGATAAAGCTGAATTCTGATACAGTGGTTTCAACAAATAGAATAAGTTGAGACAAGCTTCCACTGTATGTATTTTCAACTTCTCCAGCTACCTCCTTATCCTGCTAAAATACAAATTTCATGTAATATACTGTAAATTTGTATCGCTAGTCCTCCAAGTTAAAAATTTTGAGAAATACTTTTAACAGTGCTTATTGGATGATAACTAAAGAAAAAGCGTCAGTCGAACCAAAAGATTAGGTATAAAATAACACATAGAAGTAGAAGTATACATGAAACGTATACTTCCGGAAAAAGAGTATAAAGAATCAAATTTAGGGTACTCTCAATGCAATTAAAATATAGGCTGTAAAAAAACTAGATGTGAAACAGGAGAAAACAACCAACTGATATAAAAAAATCTTTCAAAGAGACATAAAAATGCCACTGAATAGTTTTAAATGTCATTATGAGTAATAAGAGAATTAACATTGCTAAAAAATTTATATTATGATACAGAGAATAATCTTGAAAAACTTCCCCAGAATTAACAAGAAAAATGACCTAATATGGAATGTAATGTGGAGATCACACAGTGCAGATATTTTGTATAAATAATTTACATTTCTGAATCAGAAACCAGAAAACTGAAACAAAATAAATTTTAAAACCTAAAACAACAAACATTTCTTAAACTGAAGAAAAAAAGCAAATCCTCAGTTTAAAGAAACTCACTAGGTAACATCATAATGGAAAGAGAACATCACCCAGGAATAAAATAGTGATTCATTTTGATTAAGCAGTAATTAAGTAATTATTTCTAAAAGCATTTAAACAAAAACAAACGTAATGACTTTTAAAAGGGATGTTATTTAACATCAACAAAAATCAGTCTGGCCTTGTTTTTTTTTTGACATTAAATATAAGCATCTACTTTAATAGAGTTATGAATGCAAAATTGTGATTTAAAAAACCAAATTCAATCAAACCTGCTATGCATGCTAGGATATAGAATGTTAATTGAAATATTAAAAATATTTGGCAACAGAAATACATTCTCATAAGTACAACTTAAGAAAGTTTTATGTGGATGAATTGTTACAACAGGAATAAATTACTCATAGAGGTGACTTAGCAAATCAATAGACATATCAAAATAAAGCAGTCAAGAAAGTCATAGTTTAAAAGGATTTTTAGTGAGCATTTGAAACCATTAAAGAGTTTTCTAATTAGTTGATTATGTTCATGCCCCTTTCAAAATACATGACAAATACATGTATATATAATAAAATCATAGGGCACTAGAAAAAATAATTTTAAAAATCTTCAGAAACATAGGAAGTTAAGGGATTTATGTGGATGGAAGCAGAATAAATATAGACTAAACATCAGAAATAAATGTTCTCTCTTGAAAAGTCTAATAATCTGAATTTGGGGCAGATATCTCACTGAGGTCTACTTCATCTCCTGTGTATATAGAACAAGATTGGCTCATCACCTGAGATCAAAATCCCAAGAATTTCTCTGTTTCTGCAAACAGAGGATGCAGGAACATGAACAGGAGGACAGAGGCTTCCTCTAGATACCTACACTATATCAGACGGACAGGGGAGTGTCAGTCAGATGATGATGACTACACTATATCAGACAGAGAGGGGAGCGTCAATCAGATGATGATGAGGAAAAGCAGCTCTCTCAGGAAAAAATGTGGTGATGAGCTCCCTCCTCAGGGTAAAATGTTCCTCGTCATAACAACTGGAGGTGGGTCCCTACTCTGGCTCCTTCTCACCGTGAAGACCTATAGGCAGACCTGCCTACCTGCCCATAGAGCTCCCAGCCAGATTCCCCCATCAAGAGAAATATCAGTAGGTACAACAGCACACACAAATGCAGAGAAATCCCAAGTGAAGTAATCCAGCTCTACCAATTCCACATTGAACTAAGGATCACATATCCTGAAGAAAACTAGTACAACAGAATACAAGTGACATGGTGACAGAACAGAACAAACCAACTCAAAAGAAACATAATTCAAAGAATAGAACTGAATGTACAAAAATAACCAGTCATATTCTTAGAGAGTTTTATGAGGATATTACATTTTTCCATTAAGTTGAGGCTGCTATGAAAATGGAAGAGCCCTAAAGTAAGAAAATTTGTGAAATTAAAATAACATTACAAATATAAAGGTTGAGGAAATCTTTTTGCATGTGCATTGAAAACAAAGACATGGAAAATATAATTAAAAGGTGTTAAGGAGATTTGGGGGATAAACATTGGGGATTCAATATCTATAGAACAGAAATTTCAAGAAGAGAGAAAAGAGGCAATGAAATCTCATATAATACAAAATAAAGGATTGGAAGAGGAGAGCAATTTTCTCAGGTTAGATGTGTAATGTTACCTACGGAAGACCACTGAGGAGTCACTGCAGTCGGGAGGGCTCCATCCTTCCTCGCATTGACACTGGAGCTCATGGTCACACACCTAGGGGAGCAATGATCATGTTACTGTCCCCGCTAGGCTGACCAGAAACTCAAGGCCCTAATCGTCCATAATAAAGTTCATGCAGAAAAAGGAATAACCCCAGTCTCCAGGCTTCCATCTATCTACAAAAGATACGAATGAATGAGAGGCATTTCATAAATGATTCTCAGAAGAAATTTCTCCTTGAACCATGCTACTGAAGGCTTGGATAAACTTAGTAATTCTCATCACTTAATGCTGAAAACATTCCTTTAGCTTTCTTATAACTAACCTAGAATGTCATAAGATTCAGAGAGCTTAGGGAAACATATTTTCAGAACTCACAGCATGTCCTTTGCACTTAGATGAGCAACTGGTTGATTTGTAGGCTTTCTCAATATCCACACATTCTGCATTAATGCAAACCTGAAAGTGATGTAGAAAACATGAAGCTTCATCTTCTCTGAACGTAGGTGAGAAAGTTGAGGTCTGTGTGAAGAGGCTAGCAGATGTTGTTTAAGGTGGCTCTGCCAGGAGGCTGATGTAGAGGAAGGGAAATAGAGATGGGCTCTCTTGCTTACATTATCCTCTTAGTTAAACCAACCCAAAAAGGTTGATAAAGTCTATCTAAGCATTTATGTGTTTTTAAAAATCCAAACAACTCTATATCCCAGAAGCAGTGACTATGCAAGAAGTTAAGGGATAAGCAATAATGAGATGATCTTAATGCCAGGGGACCCAGGAACATCTCAATTCTGCCCTAGTCCCAGTACCTTCCTCCCTTAAGGCCCAAGCACCGCAACACCCATGCCAGGTAATGTGATAATGTCTCAATGTCTTTAAAGGCTTCAGTGCTAGAAAATACAAAGAAATTAGTAAAACCTGGAAAACGCAATTGAATAGTATATTTTACATAAAATTCCTTGCCCTTGATGTTGCCATATGTTTCAGGAAAAAATGGGGGAAAGGAATAAGTTTAAATACTGTGGGTACTTCTTATAGGCAAGACCTAATATTTTAATGTCAAATCAGCAGATTTATAAACATTGCTAAATGTTTATTTTCAGCTCCAGGGGTTCAGAGACCACGTATGAGCAATACCCACACTGAACCACTAAGATAATTTTGGATTCATCATTGGATAAATTTATATTTAAATAGCCAAATCAGTTTAAGTAAATAAGATAATATTTTGAGGATTGGCTTTACCACGGTGAAAAATCAGGGGAACTCTTTGGTCATGTGGATATCTTAGTGAGTATGTAAATAGGGTAATTCTAATCTCTTATGAGAGACAAACCTCATTGTCAAAGTTCGTGAATTGATTGGCCCTGGCTAAACAGTACTTGTATTTAAGTTCATTATATTATTAATGAGATACAGATCTGTTAAATGAAGCCCAGTATCACATATACTGGCACTTTCAGTGAGTTTTCAGACTTCGTCTATGAAAGTTAAACGGATGCTACTGTGTGTTATCTGCATGACAATATGATACTCTTCTTGAAATCATGACTATGAGAGTCAATTATTTCCAAATTTCACCACAGTGTTTGAGAATGTTAATGTCAGTGCTTATTCCTGCTATTTACTAGGTTCTGCACCATTTTCATTTCTGTGTTCCAAATTCAAACTCTATGGGTTCTATTAACACATGGTGAACCCCAAAATTGAGAAACAAGGCACATAGTGAATAACCGAGGGGCAAAACAAGAAAGCACATCAAAGTAAAAAACACTATTTTGAGTGAAAACCACAATTTCAACTTACCTTGTTATCGCCACACTTAGTTCCATTGGCCACCATGCCTATTTCTTGACTTGTGTCTTCAGGATCAAATGTTTTACACGTCAGGAAAGTCACTATCCGTCCTTTCCAGGGCAAATTATCCAACCCACCTTGACAGAACAACTTCCCACACATGGTATCACTGAGGAAAAAGCCAAAATTTGTTGCAGGATTCAAATTCCAGTTTTATATAAATGCTCTAGGACTATGGATATTTAAGTGATGGTATTTTTACCTGTAGCTGAGACTTTTAGTTGTACTTTACACCCATTTTCCCTTATTTCTCAGTAATAGGATGCCTGAATGTTAGCACAATATATTATGGCTCAAATAAACAGCATTACCCAGATCCCTGTACACCTAATTTTTGCTGGTTGCCTAAGTGCTGGCCCATGAGAAGAAAACAGAATCTTAAGCACAAATTCTAGAAGGTGGCTTTAAATGAGGAATTATCTTCTATTTCTCAACATTTTCTCATTTTTTGCTGATTGGAGTATGATAGCTGGAGAAGCTATCATAGGCCTAGAGAAACACATGGAAATGAAGGTCATGTGGATGATGGAGCTAGAGGATAAAACATGGATTCCTAACATCATGGAGGCATCCGAGACATCAATTTCTATCTTGTTTCAGAGAGGTTACCCATTTATTTGTACAACTGGCTGCAGAATAATTCCACCAAAAGAAAGCCCAAGTCTCCACTATAATTCTGTCAGAACAAAGCTGAGCCTCCCTTGACACTGCAAGGCATCAGGTGGAGTTACTAAACGAACTGTCTCCCTGAAGGTGCAGATTAAACTGCTCAACACTCAATCAAGCCATTCATTTACTGCCAGCAGGACTAAAAGACAATAAAGTGGAAGTCAATTGCTTTATGCAGAATTCAGAAGAGGGCTGTGAAAAAAGTATCCGGAAAGTGATGACATCAGATTTTTTGATATCTCTTGGCTGTAGAAAATATGTTTGAGGAGTGGAGAAAGACATATATTCTCTCAAAACGTGAGAGTGTGTTTTTCTTGAATCATTTAGGTAAAGCCATAAAGGATGTCTTCAGGGCACAGGTAATTTCAGGCTAACTCTTCACTATAGCCAATGACTACTGAGAAATGACTAGGAGGGTAGTTTATGGGGTGAAGGAGCTGCTTGAGCCACTAGTTGCAGAAACTAATGCTCATGTAAAGAGTTATATATATGGCACAATGGTGTGTGCACAGACTGCAGAGGAAAGATGGCGAGACCCACTCTCTTCCCATTCACCACCTATAATTGCCCTTCCTCTGGCCCTCACATACTGCCTTTTACGTAATTTCCTCTCTTGAATATGCCCTGATTTCCTATAAAGAAGAGACCACAAGACCACAGAAAATGATTGTTCTTTAGGCACAGATTCTACCAAGAGATAATCCTATATCCAAAGTATAGTTTGGTAATATCTGTCATTCAGCGAAATTCGTGTCCAATAGACAAACTTTGGGAAATGTTGATCTTGTGCAACCTCTTGTTAAAAATTATTTGGTATGTGTAAAATTTAGAGCAGGTACAAAGAGTTTAATCTATAATTGAATTTTAAAAGCCATCTTAAAATTGCACAATTAAAAATAAACCATAGGCCGGGCGTGGTGGCTCACGCTTGTAATCGCAGCACTTTGGGAGGCCGAGGCGGGCGGATCACGAGGTCAGGAGATCGAGACTACGGTGAAACCCCGTCTCTACTAAAAATACAAAAAAATTAGCGGGGCGTGGTGGCGGGCGCCTGTAGTCCCAGCTACTCCGAGAGGCTGAGGCAGGAGAATGGCGTGAACCTGGGAGGCGGAGCTTGCAGTGAGCCGAGATTGCGCCACTGCACTCCAGCCTGGGTGACAGAGCGACACTATGTCTCAAAAAAAATAAAATAAAAAATAAATAAACCATAGAAAAATCCCAAGTTCTTCTGGTGCGCTGTTCTATAGTGTTTTCCCAGATATCAGTACTAAAACTAACAAACTCTTCAGATGAATGGTCAATATTTTCTTATTGCATTTTTTCTTTATGTAATTCTACTGAAAGTTTAAATCTGTTCAAGCACTGCATCTGTTATTCCTCTGGATAGATAAATATTTCTACTCTGAATCTTACAAGGAAAAACATGAGATTGAGAAAGCATCTGATTTATACTGGGAAATCCCTGGACAAATTTCTAACCAGACCCATTCTTTGTTGCATGTTCCATCACAACCATTCATTCTACCCAACAATGACTGTGCTTTGTGTCATCTGAAGCACCCACCATGAGATACTTGAAGAAAGAAGCCATTTCTTATTTGTCATTTTAGACTCGGTACCTAGCCCGCATCATTGCACATAGTAGTTACTCAATAAATGTTTGTCAAATGGTTGATGACCAAATGCACTTTCCCTTTAACTGGAATAAATCAGAATGTGCAGCTGGAAGTGTACCATTGCTCTAGTCTGTGAAGCAGGAAGGTTCAGACAAGGCCACTTACTTTGCTTTGCAGGGAATGAGTGTGTCATCCACTCTGCGACAGTACCCGTACTTTGACCCGCCTTCATTCCTGTTGTAACATGACTTATCTGCAACCTCAGTTCCTGGGACCAGGATCAATCAGCAGGGAAAAGAAAATAGATGTTTGAGATTCAAGAGATATTTGAAAATAAAAGATGTTAAAAATTCAGTGCTGGAAAGGGATTTATAAAATATAAAACAAGCAAGAAAAATACTATTTTAGCATAATTCCATTGACCACTCCTAGAAACATAGGCTGTAGTAATTTGGTATCAAATGAACTGGCTGGAATTACAAATCATCTTTTAAATAATCTGTTACTCCGTAATAAACTCCTACTATGTGCCGGGTACAAAAATAGGCATCACATAGTTCATGTTCATTGTTAAGAGCTCAGGCTTTAAGCAAGACTGAGTAACTGTGTGAACGTGGGCAAGTGTCTTAACCCCTGAGTTTTCTCATCTGTAAAATAAGGATACATAATTTATATGTGAATATATATATTTAATATTATATTTACACATATATAAAAGTGTATATATACACATTATATACAACAGTACCTACCTCAAAGAGCTGTTTTGAAGATTAAATTACTTAATATAGGTGAGCCACTGAGAACAGTGCCTGGTCAGCAGTACATGGTTGACAAATACTAGCCATTCTTATTGCCATTCTCAATTTATTAATAAGGAAACAGAATCCTGTCGAGGCACAGAGAGAGACCTATGTTCCTCCTCTGTGCTGAGGTGCCCTCTCTTCAAGAACAAGTAATTCTGTCTTAAACGTTTGGAAGTTTTGAGTCTAGCCTTTGACAAACAGCAGTTAAAATAAGTAAACACCTATGAAGATACTGCATTGTTTTTAAGAAATACTTTTAAACCTATTATGATGACTTGTAAACTCAAAACATTTTAAATGAACTTTGTGTTTCAGTGTGCAAGATAAAATGAGTTTTGTTACCTTTTTTATTATTTGTATCTTAGTAAAATGTGTTCATGTTTTATTATAATACAATATCTACACGGAAGAAAAGAATCATTAGTCATGAATAATCAGGGAAAAGCATTCTATTCCTAGTCTGAGACTTCAGAGTTATTGCTGCTAATATTGCAGAATGTACCACTCATATATCTGGCATCATGCTGTTTTATGACTTCTTGCCAATTAACAATATAGCTGTCCTTTCCCCAGGCATTACATTTTCTAAAGCATCACAGCTGCAAAAATTGTATTGAATTAATACACTTTATTTAACTAATCCATATATTTTGGATTTTGAGATGTTTTTCAATTATCCACTATCATTAAAAAATGCTGGCTGAAAAATCCTCATAAATATTTGAGTACAATTGCTAGGAGAAGGAGTAAAAAACAATTATTTTTAGATTTTGTGTATGCATTTTTCTCTCCATAAAGATGATGCTAACTTTTATATTTACCAGCAGTGTACAAAGGGAGTTATTTGCTTATGTTTTCACTGACACTGAACATTAACGTCTGTAGCAAACTTTTGCCAATTAGAAAATGTAGAAGATTAACTTGTTTCCATTCCGGTTTTCTATATTACTAATGAGTTAAAATGATTTTAATTTTATAGGACATTTGTATTTCTTCATGACGAATTGCCTGCTTATGCCTTAGCCACATTTTCAATACTTGGAATTACAATTGATTCGTGGGTATGATTTGATGCCAAAAAGAACGATTTTTAAATTACTTACAAAGTTGCAAGACTTTTCAAACTTCCCAGCTTAATTTAAAATAAATACGTGATCCTCTATGAATTATGACATTTGGAATTTTATTTAGGCAAATTGTTTTCTCTGGCCTTTTATAATGGCTGTATTTAAATGTATGACTTAAGAGGTTACTCCATTTCCTGATCAGATAAACATGTTCAATGTTAATTCAATAGACAGTTTTGAGCTTTTTACTAAAGCCAGGCACTGTGCTGGGAGGCACTGGGAATACGACTGTGAACAATGTAGACAATGTCCCCGTTCCAGGAAGTTTACAGATTTGCCGAGGAGACTAATCATAAAGTCGGACAAAGGAGGGAGGAGGGTAACAGTTAATATTGTTTGCAGTTAATATTTACTACAAGATAATAAAGGCGATGCTCAGAACTTCACCTTTGTGCTAAAGATTTTCTTTCTCCTGGTTTTTGCCGTATACTGAAGTTAGCCAAGGAAACATGAGCCTCTTAAGCAACAATCAATTTTGTTTCCACCTTTAACGTTGCACATCCACGAAGTGGAGGCAAGATTGCTGAGGCCTGGTTCCAGGATACCAGTGAGCTTGCTGACGTACTAAGGGCATTGAGATTTGCTCCTCAAATTGTGTCTCGACCCACTGTAGCCAAAGACAGTGAAGTTTACAGGGAGGTTTTTCTAGGGTCTTGTCTATTTGTTTCCCAGGTTTCTTGTTTTCACAGTGCATTGTAAGTCAGGACTTTTTGTTGATTTTCTCAATCTTGTTTTAGCTCTATTTTCAGGAATTATGAAAAGTTTCTGGCATGCAATGACCCCTTTCAAATAATTTTAGGAATATGTAGATTTTCTCTATTTTAATAAATATTGTTTCAGTCATTTAAGTAGGAATCTGAAACTGTATTAGGAAGGCGGTATGGCAATTAAATACATGTACATCATACATATTATATCCAGAAAGTCCAAATAACTGGTTTTTAAAAACTTGCCTTTTTTTTTTTTTTTCAACTTAAATTATGTATCCTCTGACCAACATCTCCCCACCTCCTCCTTGTCACGCCCTGGAAACTAGCATTCTACTTTCTGCTTCTATGCATTCAACTTTTTTAGATTTCACATATAAGCTATGTCACTTATATGATCTAAAATTGCCTTTTTAATAAAGTTATTTAATACTATATAAATTGCTGTTTAAATTTTCAGATATCTCTTTAAACTTTTATTTTTCAAGTTTTCTTGGTGAAATTAGAGAATATGGTCTCTAAAATTTTGGTGTTATGGACAAAGTGACCATTTAAGAACTTTCACTTTGCTTTATTGCCTTTCTGCATTTCCAGAGTTCTTTTCTTTTTTCCATCTTTTCGTATTTCTGTCTCATCCCACAGTACTTCTGCCACCCCTGCACACACGCACACCAGAACACACACAGATTTCCAAGGGTTTATGATCTTAGTAGTGTTGCCGGATTAAAAAAAAGACACCCAGTTTAATTTGAATTTCAGATACACAAATAATTTTAGTATGAGCACACCTCAAATATTGCATGGGATATACTGATGCTAAGACAAAAAACTTCGTTGTTAATTTGAAGTTAAAATTTAACTGGCCCATCCTTATTTTTATTTGGTAAATCTAGCAACCCTGAAACCAACCTCAAATCTTAAAACCTTTCCATGATTTTGAGTTCAAAGTTTCTAAGAAGGATAGGACAGAATGGTCCTTTGGCCATAGTTAAACACTGTCATCTGAAATGATTTTCCTTCGCACATGCACAGGGGAAAGGATTTGTCCTCCTACCTGGTCCCCACAGCTCTGTGCACTGCTCCTGCAGTGTGGGGCATGTCCCCATCAAGCAGTGGCCCTTCCCGTGATGGCAAGGGAAGCCATTGACTTGGAATCTATCATCAGGACAATTACCAGATTTACCATCACACATTTCAGACAGGTCGCACTCATCTTTTGCTGGTCTGCACACCATCCCAGCCTTTTTAAACTGTAGAAAAACAAAAATAGAAGGATGTTTGTTTTCCTTAACCTGCTTTACCCTAAGACCTCAAATTAACACAAACATTTTCCATTTGGACTTTTTGGGCATAGCAGTTGGAGGTGTCATTTCACAGAAGCTTACGTTATCATTATAAATTAAAGCCATGATCTGTTATATCACTTCTATTAATATTGGTTAATGCCCTAAGTTTTTAAGCAATATTTCTGAATTATTTGTACCAAAAACACCAAAGAAACATAATGTACAAAAGTACAGGACAAAAAAAAAAAAATACAGGCAACAACTTAGATAAAAAGAAGGGAGTTATTTCTCCTTTTGTGGAATGCATCTCTGTCAGGAACTCCAAGGAGATTTAAATCTGCAACTTCAGAGATTTACTGGTGAAGTGGATCTTTGGTATTGAAGGAGATAAGCTTATAAGCACCAGATCAGCAGACTCAGACTTTCCCAGGCCTCCAGTTTCCTAATCCTTAATCCCTTTTATTGTAGGTTCAGCTATTTCCTTTCAACTCACTTCTTCCATAGAATGATTTATCATGAGAGAGAAATAAGCAAATATTCACTTGATATATTAACTCAGTTGTAATCAATTACTGCAAATCTTACTCTTATTTGCTCAGAGAAACTTTAGTGAAACAAATTCTGCCATTCCTGCAAAACTGAGAAAGTATGTTTGTTTGTTTGTTTGTTTTCCTTCCTAACAGGAGCAGGTATGTTTTCAATGCGTCAAATAACTTTGAATATCTTAATACCAGTGACGGGATCAAATCCAAATTTCCCTGCAAGCATGTGAGATCCTACAAATTCAACCCAAGCCTCCAGTCAGACCATTCCTTACCAGATACCAGACAAACCATGCTTGTATCTTATGTCTTTGCTGTTTCTATGCCCTCATTTGGAAATTCTTTTATGTCTAAATCTCTTCTGTCTAAAATCTTTTTTTAAGTCCAGTTGAAAGCCTGTTTTCCCACCAAGTTTCCTCTGACACCTTCAATGCAAATTGCTGCTCCTGCTTTCTTCATGTGCTTGGGAAGAGCCTCAAATTCAGATTTAGATGACAGGAATTTGAATCGGCTTTGCACGTGTCTGAGTGCTGAACTTTAGAAAATGGATTTAATCTCTCTGAAAATCCCTGTCCCCATCCAACATCTACTTTACAAGGCCATTGTGAAAATCAAGTGAGACTGTACATAAAAAGCTTACTATATCATTATGCTATCTACATGGCCATTGGATCACACATTATATTTTCATATGTTTCATATATGTATATCATTGCCCTAAATAGTAAGAAACTGGATACTTTTTTATCTACCATAATCGCTAACAAATAGCATTTATTAAACACTCTTTGAGTACTGCTTAAGTTCTCAAATTTACTTCCTTTTGAACTTCTTCCTTTCCTCTCTCTCCGACATTAAAAACAAAATTACAACAAACATTCCCTATAACCTTGTATGCCATATGCACATTCATGCTGCAGTTACAGATCATTTAAAATGTATGAAATTCTGTGCTAGGTGAAAGTGAATCTGTCTTCTGGCCTTAGGAGTCAATCTAAGTATGGAAACAAATCCTCACAATATAGAACGATACGCAACAATAGAAAGTTAAATACTAAACTTGAAGGACAATTTAGAAAAGCACCACAGAGAACATGAAACGGCGTATTTAGAAGAATTTCACCCTGAAGTGGCTTCAAAGATTGAAGATAGATAGGGATACCCCCCACACTACTCAGAATAAGACCTCTTCCACCACACACATTGTTAAAGGGAGATACAATCAGTTTTGTGAGATTCGACCTGAGAAAGACATGGAGCATAAGAAACAGCAGCAGGTAGGGAGTAACCAGCTTTGGCTTTAGAGATGATCACACTTGGGGTTATCCCACTCAACAGTGGCCATGTTTATTTTCACATTTTTCTGTTGTCTGTATTTAAGGTGCACATGATTTAATATACATATATATAGTGAAATGCTTACTACATATATACACCTATGTGCCCACAAAAATTAAAAATAAAATTTTAGAAAGAAATTACTACGGTCAAACAAATTGATGTATTTGTCTATTACATAGGTGTGGGTGTGGGTGTGTGTGTGGTGAGAACATTTAAAATCTACTCTCTTAGCAAATTATTAATATACAATACAGTCACATTGTACCTGTACCTATAGTCATGTTGTACATTAGATCTTTAACTTACTCATGCTACATAACTGTAACTTGTCCCTTTTGACCATCATCTCCCCATTTTCCGAGCCTCCTTGCCCTTGGGTAAACACCATTCTACTCTGTTTGCATGTATTCAACATTTTTGGATTCCACATACAAGTAAGATCAGTATGCAGTGTTTGTCTTTCTATGCTGGCTTATTTCACTTAGCATAATGTTCTCAGGTTTATCCAGGCTGTGACAAATAGTGGCCATATTATTTTGTTCATTTTCTACTCTGCATTTTTTTCTCAAAAACAAAATGAAATAATACCTACTGTGAAGGATCATTGGAAGATTCGATAGGCCATGTATGCAAAACACTGAGTAAGTGCTTCGTAAATAGTAAATATATCATTTTATATAAAGAAAAATATTGCGTTGCTTATTTCAGTTAACACAATCACTGAGATGTTAATGTACAAAGATGTAATCATAATTACTAAAATAGAATAAAATAATCTTACTTGGCATTTTTCACAACATTCTCCTAATGCACATTGAAAACTTGCTTTGATTTTACATGTCTTAGCATCACAGCAAATATTGGTACATTCCTAAGAAATACGAGAAACAAATGTAAATGCAACATTACTTTTTGGTCCCAGTTCAGCACAATTTGTAACATACTATATTCATCAGGCATATGTTACTTTCATGGAGTCTAAATATGACTTTTTCAAAAAATAAAGATAAAAAAATTAGAAAACCTGAAATTTTGGAGCAACTGATGGTTTGTTGTTTATCTGAATTCCACTTACATCATTTTTCTATTAACTAGTTTCCTCAGTCTCCAATAATAAGGAAAGATCTATTCTTTTTGGTAAAATATGAAGGAAAAAAACACAGTTCTTAAAATAAGATTTGTCTAATTATAGACTATAATTCCTTCAACTCATCAGTTATGTACATATCTAGCAGTAAATCCAATTGCCAGGATATCTACTGAAAAGCTAAAGATAGAGCTCTTTATCTAACTTTAATAGTTAATTCAACTGTGCTTGAAGCAAATACTTTGTCTTAGTCTCTCTGCTTTGTGTCAGAATCCTGCCTGCAAAAGGTATTGGAAAAACTCCTACCTCAAAAATGTTCCCCTGCAGCTGTCTACATTCCCATAGAAGATTGAGAATTTTAGGGTTACAATATTTTAGGGTTAAAACTCTAGCCCTCAGTTCAAATAAAATCATCAACCAGGACCGACTACCTTTTTCATAGAGCAAATACGTAATCAAATATATAATCATATTTCAAAGTTACTGAAAGTCAATACTCTGAAGGCTTGATGCATTACTTATATTAAGCATTAATAACATGGAAGCAGTTTCCCATTCAAAATCCCAGACACCCTGTGAATAGGGTCAGCACAGAACTTCTGATGGTAATAACTCCAGAGTCCCAAAGCAGTAAGGGATGCACCAGATCCCTGTGCTGGGTGGTCTTGCATTTCAGAGCTGGAAACAGACACATTTGAATCCAGTTCTTGGCTCCTCCATTTGCCAGCCCAGTGACCTTGAACCAGCAAGCTCTTTGTATTCTGAGCACTCATAGTGCTCTGTCTAAAGTAATGCTGGGTAAGTCATAGTCACATAGGGAGCTTCAAGTATTTCATTTAGAAAGGGAGGGATGAGGACACAAGGCCCAAGTTAGTAAATAGTAAAGGAATGAGGATGGAACCCTGGGGGAGAAATTAGCAAGGTCTGTTTAGCAGTGCAGGGTTCCTTGTCAGAAAGATTTTCCTGGAAAACACCTACAAATGCACATACCCAACATTACCCAAAAAACCTACACTGTTATAGTGGGCCACACATTCTTTTATAGTTGATCTTCTTAGCAATTGAAAAACAACTAGATCCTTTTAGAAAGTGATTGGCCGTACCTCAGATGTCCCACAATCACAGTCCTCTCCCATTTCCACCAACTGGTTCCCACAAATTGGAGTGGATATGATATCTGTAGGCAATGGAGCATTAAAGAGGCAATTTGATAATTTATCTTCAAAAAACTTGTCATAGCTGACACGGCTGCAGGAACTGAAGTCTGTGGGTATATAGAAGCTGTGGAGATAAGGGAAGAAAAACTGGAATATACTCATGCTTAACATGTGGGAAGCAGTATCTGACATTAGGCACAATTACACCCACAGCCTGCCCCAAAAGACAAAATCCAATCCACTGACCAACTGCCAGATCGTGAGCTCATTTGCATGCCTGAATTAACCCACCTCCAACTTCATGAGAAAATATAGTCATATTTCAAAGTATAGCATCCAGGCCACTTTTAATAAAACAAATATGTCTCTGACTTCTCCAGATAATCTTAGATCATTTGGGAGATGTAAAGACCTAAAGGTACCAAAATATTTATTTACATGTCTCAGAATTCACTTTCCTTTAGAGGAATTCCTATTGATAGGATCTCTTCATCCTACAGATAAAGATGAGGTTTAAAACTGCTGTAATAGAGGGGAGAGTTAACATAAGCTCTGTAACTGGCATGCAGCCATACGCTGTTTTGTACAGGGGCTTTGGAGAATAACCCTAGCTTGAGTGGGCTGAGGGAGGAAATGAAAATAGAAAAGAGGAAATAGAGTTTATAGAGTGAGCTGTATGTATAGAAAAGAGGACATGAATATATAAAAAAGCTTGTGAGATTTTTAAAGATAAGATTGCCTAAAAATTTTGCCTAATTCAGGGAGGGAATGTGTGATGTCTTTTCATAGACTGTCTTCATTGTCCTATGAGTAGTTTCTTCTTTAATTAGAGTTTTATTCTAGAACTCTTTTCTGACCACCATCTATGCTGAATTCATGGAAAACCTGATAAAACACTAATGATTTTTCTGAAGCCAGGTCTTGTATAGATAAGATGAGGATAAAATGATGAATTGCCCCATCAGCAAAGAGACAATATGTTTAAATTATGTCTTAGTTATTAAAAAATATTACCTATAGATGAGGTGGCTTGGCACAAATGTACATTTAATGACGCAAAAACTTGAACACATTGTTGAAGATGACCTAAAGTAGTACAGCCCACAGTGGATCAAAACCAGGGCTACATAGCATGTCCCCAGAGCCCAGAGAGCCTCACCTCAGTGCTTTGTCCATCACACATATTGTAGAAGGACACTTGCAAGAATAGTTGTCATGAAACATTCCAAAGTTGTGGCCCATTTCATGTGCCATTGTCCCTGCAACTCTAAGAAGATTGTCACTGTGGTCCTAAAGGTATGAAAGAAGAAAAAGATTCTCTGATTTTCGAATGAAATTATACTTCACTCTACCCGCCATCTCTCTCTCTCTCTCACACACACACACACACACACTCACACACACACACAGTGAGAGAGAGAGAGTACTAAATGGAACTGAATGCCCATCACAGCATATATGGTCTGCCCTTTGCTCTTTGAGTAGGTTCCTATAATGAAGGAAATTCTTCTAGTTTTCTTTCCAAGAAAGATGGCAAATTTTCAACAACAATAAGAAATTAGAACTTTTTTTTAAGTGATCTATCTCCCTTACTTTTGGCTTGCCTTTTAGAAGTTTATGATGCATTTGGCCATTACGGATCTAAAATTGTTCGTCAGCCTAGCACTTTAGCTCTATTTGAATCTTTCTCAATTCCATAATTGCCCAGAGTAGACATCAGTCAATTAAAAACTTGCCCATTGCATGAAATCCAGCCTATAGCCAACTTGATCACCAGATTGTTTCTGGTTTGAGGTCCCTGGACTCAACTCCAAGCTTGCAGATAAATTAGAGCCTGCAGCTGTAAATTATCCAGGAGCAATAAAACAATGCAGGAGAATCATTGCAGGTTAAAATGTCCTATTGAGGAGATAAGAATCTGCCAGTAACATCCACCTACAGAAGTCTGATTCTCTTATCTACTTCATCTCAAAGAACTAAATGTAAAGTTTGATGAGGAACAGTACAAGAGTGGCAAACAAGGAACAGCTGTGTAAGTTGGGAAGTTGATACCTACACACTATATATTCTTTCATTCTTTTGAGATGAACATGGTAAAACCTCCTATATAGAAATATGGAGCTTTCCAAATGGGGAAAAATGCAAGCCAAAAAGCCTGAGAAAAAATGTGTTTAGAGGCCTATATGAAGTTCCTTTCAATTTATGGTTTCTTTCTTTAAATAATGGTTTTCCTAACTTAAATGATTTCTGCCCTCGAATGACCTCCATTCTGTCTTGCCCCACTCTAAATCCTACCTACCTTTTGAGGTCCATTTTTTTTTTTTTTTTTTTTTTTTTGAGACTGTGTCTTGCTCTTATTGCCTAGACTGGATAGCAATGGTGCAATCTCTGCTCACTGCAACCTCCGCCTCCTGGGTTCAAGGGATTCTCTTGCCTCAGCCTTCTGAGTAGCTGTAATTACAGGCACCGGCCACTACGTCCAACTAATTTTTCTGTATTTTCAGTAGAGGCAGGGTTTAACCATGTTGGCCAGGCTGGTCTTGAACTCCTGACCTCAGGTGATCCACCTGCCTCAGCCTCCGAAAGTGCTGGGATTATAGGCTGAGGTCCATCTTAATGCAACTTTTCCTATGTTAATATTCATCAACAATCATATCTTATGAATTCCTAGGATGGTTTTCACTTCCATAAAGTAGCACTAAGCTACCTACTCTACATTAGAATTATTGCTTTAGGTAGGCCAGTTTCTCTTCCAATTCTATGGCAAGCTATTTCAAGTTTGAAAATATGTATTTTACTTCTTCTGTACATCCATGAAGCCTATCACAAACCCAGACTCAAAAGATAGTAACTAAAAAATATGTTAATTCCATTTCTATCTAGGATGCAGAAAGCTGGAAAGAACATTATTCTTACACTAACAAGGACAAGGGAGATAGACAACTATAACTTCCCTTGAATCCACCAGTAAGTTGGGGTTACAGGACATCCAAAAAGCCTGTGAAAATACATTCAAAATGAAAGTAAAATAAAGCCTTTCTTAGACAAACAAAACTGAAAGAATTTACTGTATTATAAGGAATGTTTTAAAAAATTCCCTTGAAAGGAAAATATATATACTAGGTAGAAATTTGGATTTTTATAGAGAAGTAAAGAGTGCTAGAAATGCAATAAAGTGATGGTAAATATAAAACTTTTTTTTAACTTCTATTTTAAGTTCACAGGTACAAGTGCAGGATTGTTACTTCCTTGAGCAGTGGTTTGTAGTTCTCCTTGAAGAGGTCCTTCATATCCCCTGTAAGTTGTATTCCTACGTATTTTATTCTGTTTGTAGTAATTGTGAATGGGAGTTCACTCATGATATGGCTCTCTGTCTGTTATTGGTGTATACAAATGCTTGTGATTTTTGCACATTGATTTTGTATCCTGAGGCTGCTGGAGTTGCTTATCAGCTTAAGGATATTTTTGGCTGATATGATGGGGTTTTCTAATTATACAATCATGTCATCTGCAAACAGACACAATTTGACTTCCTCTCTTTCTATTTGAATATGCTTTATTTCTTTCTCTTGCCTGATTGCCCTGGCCAGAACTTCCAATACTATGTTGAATAGGAGTGGTGAGAAAGGGAATCCTTGTCTTGTGCCGGTTTTCAAAAGGAATGCTTCTAGCTTTTGCCCGTTAAGTATGATATTGGCTGTCACTTTATCATAAATAGCTTTTTATTTTGAGATATCTTCCTTCAATACCTAGTTTACTGAGAGTTTGTAGCTAAAAACTTCATGCTAAATAATATATTAAAAAGATAATGCATTAACACTATGTTGAGTTTACCCTGGAATGCAAAATTAGTTCAATATTTGAAATTCAATCAATGTCAACCATGTCAACCATGTCAACAGACTAAAGGAAAAAAACTATCATGATCTTCTCTATAGATTTTTTAAAAAGCATTTGGTAAATGTAAATCATAGAACCAACAGTTTATCGTCATACAGACCTGAACAACGCCAACAGAATGATAAGGAGAACACATTGTAGACATAAATGCAAGACCCACAGTCATTCCAGCAAGTTCTGTTGCTCTGCAAGAAAGGAATAAATTGATACAACAAATTATAATGCTAAGCTCTATTTTTATAGACAATGCATCCAAAACCCTAAATGGTTAGCAGAAAAACTCACTGTGAACCATCACTCTCATATTTTTCTTCAGTTTTTGAATATGCATAAGGCATTTTTCTATAGAATGGCTTTTGTGTCACTTAAAATCCAAACACCTAGATAGAATTATGTTGAATATTTTCTATCATTTCTGATTATATAACACTTTTCATTGTGAAATGTATCCCTTGTGAAGAAAAAGAAAGGCTATTTTTGGTCCTAATAAACATCTCTCTATATATATATCTCGTTTGGATATTAGCAGTACCACACAGGCTTTGTTTTTATTTATATTTTACTCATATTTTTATATCACGTACTTTTGTTGTACATTAGCTACTGTTTTAGCTACAGTAGGTTTAGGGATTGGGCCCATTTTGAAAGCATTTGTATTAGTGATCATTTATATTATTCAAATAATTTTTATACTGGAGAGGGATTTGAATCATTTGTACTTATACTTCCATAGATAACGTGTTTTTTCTTTCGTAATTTTAATTTTGTTTTTTTGTTCCTTTTGATTTTTCCATAAACCTTCAACAATTTCATACTCTTTCCTTTTACCTTTTTTTTTTTTTTTTTTTTTTTTTTTTTTTTTTGCTATCTGTACAAGATCCTGGCCCTTAATTCTCTCTAGAAATTTGCCAAATTGCATCAAGTTTTTAATTTCCTTAGTAGATGCATTTACATGGGAAATTGAACCTGTATTTTCCCATACAACAATATTAAAAATAGTTTCGATTCTGCTGTGTAAAATGAGAAAATTAGAAAACGTTCTAATTTTTCATTTCCTGCAGATTGTATCTATTAATCTAATTTCAGATATTTATTTTGAAAATATATTTTGGCCGGGCACGGTGGCTCACGCTTGTAATCCCAGCACTTTGGGAGGCCAAGGCGGGCAGATCATGAGGTCAGGAGATCGAGACCACGATGAAACCCCGTCTCTCCTAAAAATACAAAAAATTAGCCGGGCATGGTGGTGGGCGCCTGTAGTCCCAGCTACTCGGAGAGGCTGAGGCAGGAGAATGGCGTGAACCCGGGAGGCAGAACTTGCAGTGAGCCGAGATTGCGCCACTGCACTCCAGCCTGGGCGACAGAGCGAGACTCCGTCTCAAAAAAAAAAAAAAAAAAGAAGAGAAAATATATTTTACATTATGCATACTTAAATGGTTTACGATACCTGTAATCTCTTAAAATTATATCACAAATTTATTTATACTTCATTCTACATTTTTGTGGTTTCAGTTCTCCCCACTAGCTCATTTGCAAAAAATAACATTTCCTTCATTTTGGAGTTATATATTTTGGTTTATCTTTTAAGTGAATAGAATATATTCGGACTCTAATTTTTTTAACCTACTTATACCTAAGTATAGGTCTCTTTTGTTAATTTGTTTGGTAAATGGTAAGACATTAATTGTGTAACTGGAAGAACAACTATTTCCTTTCATCATATCTTTTATTATTCTGATCTCTTCAAGGAATCTATTCTTGACATTGTATCGTCATTTATTTTTACTTATACATTTATCTTCTCGTCTATTATTTTTAAGCTTCCACATTATTACTTACAGTGAGGGAGTATTCAGCAATTTGTCTGGCTCCCTTATTACTTACCAGCTATGAGACCTTGGAAAATCACTAAACCCCTCCACAAAGAATGGGCTCTTGAGTCTAAAACTCACCTTTCCAAATTAAGAAATTGTGTCGGCTAATTCCCAAAGGTGACCCACCCACCCCCCAACCAATGAACCAGGCTTGCAGTATTTTCAGCCTGAGTAGTGACTTCCCCTTGAATCTGGATTGGCCCTACAACTTACCCTTGATTAAGATAATATACCAGTAGTGACACCCTGTGACTTTTGTAGTTAGGTCATAAAAAACCTTGATGCATTATCTTGTGCCTCTTGAAATGCTTATTCTGAGAAAAGCTAGACACCTAGTAAGAAGTCCACCTACTCTAAGATAGCCATATTGAAGGAAGCTCAAGTTAGGCACATGAAAGGGGATATAGACAGAAACATGACCAACCAGACTCACTGTTCCAGCCAAATGAGCCCACACGCCAGTTATGTAAGTGAAGAAGCCTTATTTCAAGCCCAGAAATTCAAGCTCCCTTGTTATGCAGTTAACAGATGACCAGCACAGAAATATTAACTAATTCTGGCAGGACACAGTTCACCGATTTCCCATGAAATTCATGGTTTTCTTAGGTAATAGACTTTCCAGTAACTTCAAGTCAATGCTTACTGCTTCCTTCTATCTGATTTCAACTAAATATTATTCAGCTACCCAGCAGCATTTTCTTGACTGTTTTGAGAAAACATGCTCCAGTGTCATATAATTTACAGCCATTAGATTTATTTCCTCTATTGTTCTTAACGGGTCATTTCAGTAGGAAATAAATTAGTGAAGATGTGGGGTTAGAATATAATACTTAATTTTTCTAATAATATCTTAGAGGTTTCTTCTAACTTGAGCCTAAAGCCAATCAGTTCTTTTTTTAAACACTGAATCAAAAACTCTCTTTCCATTATATAAACTTGTCTTTTCTTCTGGTATACCCAATAAAAACAAACTTTTTATGAATTATTGCTAAATTATTGACCCTCTCTTTTTTTGAAAAAATATTTGGATCCAAAATAAGAACATATTTGACATATAATCCAAGTAAGTGCTCTATAAATGTCTACTCCCCTATGTGCACCCCTCACTTTGCCAAGGCTCAGAAAAGCATCCACTAAATACCACATAGTGTGCAATGGGGGAAAATCTGTACATACGTGATTAACTGAGCAATATCATGACGCCTTCTTCTTGAGAGAACACTTCCCCTCCATTTAGAAAAATTTTCCAAGGTGAAGCTTGCATTTGGGGTTATCTTTATCTTATCCTTGTCAGTCCAGATTTCCATACCAACTAAGGCCACATGAGTATTGAGCTTTTTATACAGCTGTCCAAAGAAAATAAATGGCAAAGCAATTAATTATAATGGTGATATCATTTTAAACATTTTCAATATATTTTGTATTTTTAAACATTCATCACAGCAGTATAAAAACCTTATTTCCAAGCATATTTGTGAAACAGAATGTATTGACTATTTTGTAGACACTAAAACTCCCATTCAAAACAAAAGATAGATACACTAAGATAGTTTAGGTCTGTAAACTTCTCTTTTGGGTGGTGGGGGTGGGGGTGGTAGTGGGGAGAAAAGGCCCTGCTAAGACAACATATTCCTGTTTGTGCTCTTAAGAAATACTATAATTTTGTGTCAGTGGCTCATTACTATGGCTTCAATTGCCTATATGTTTTTCAGTGCTCTCAGAGTGAGAATATTTCAGAATTGGCAAAGTTGGCTCGGTGCTGGTTTAGGCATTAAAGTAACATGATATGATGAAATGTTGTACATCGATGCATTTACAATAAGCTAAGTAGTTGCTACAATTTGAATGTTTGTGTCCCCAAAATTCATGTGTTGAAATCCTAACTCCCAAGGTGATGGTGTTAGGAGGTGGGGCCTTTGGGAGGTGATTAGGTCACGGGAGTGGAGCCCTCGTGAATGAGATTAGTGCCCTTAAAAAAGAGATCCCCAGAGAATTGCTTTGTCCTTTCCACCATATAAAGGCACAGTGGGAAAGCAGCGGTCTCCAAGCCAGGAAGACAATCTTCACCAGAAACCAAATCTTGATGGAACTTGATTTGGACTTCCCGGCCCCCAGAACTGTGAGCAATAAATTGCTGTCATTTATGAGCCACCCATTTTATGTATTTTCAGAATGAGACAATGGTCCTCTAATCTTAAACATGGATGGAACCAAATAATTCACAATGCATATAGGATAAACTTTAGAAATAATGACTTAAACTTATGAAACAATATGCTTACTCTAAAGATAAAAGCTTAAATTACTACTATAGTTTCTAAAAGTGCACAGTGACAGACATTCTCAACAGCAACTTTCTAAGAAACTTAAATATTTCTTTTAAAAAAAGGTAGTTTGGAAAAAAGAAAAGCATTAAGGAATGCAGTTACTGAAAATGAAGTTAAAATCCAGCCATGTTATCATACTTCACTTGATTATTCCCTCAACTTCCTTGATCCTTTCTTGCTTAATTTTACTCACCCGACAAAACTCCAATCCTGGTTAAAAGCAACTTGCCTCTACATCTCTCCTCCTTCTGCCCTTGAACACAGGGGAAAACACATTGTTCTGATTGCTCTCACTTTAAAGCTGTGACAACTAAGCTCAAGTAGTCCTTAATACATTCCAGCAAAACTGCTGTGTTTCCAAATTCCATTCACATGCAGTTTTCTGCACACATTTTTTATACTCCTCTTCTTAATAATTCTAACATTTCCTTTAAATTTGACTTTCACAGTTGTCCTTGCTTCCACATACACTGAGACTATAAGAGCAATCTGAAGAGAATGTCCACAAGCTCCCACCATTGGCCTGTCGCCTCACCTATTCTTGTCCAAACACCCTGCGCCTCTCCATCTGCTATATAAATGAACAACCTCTGAGTCTAAGGCCAATTTCTCCATTTATGCCCTAAATCTCTTATTTCTCCCCCAATCAAGATTATTCCAACAATTCTTCTGTCTTTCCTACATTATCAATGTTTAGCCCTCCACAAATCATTCTCATCAACATAAAAAGGAAATGTATTACTTTTTTATTTCATATGTATTGACTGTGGTAATCACTTCACTATGTATATGCATATCAAAATAAGTATATTACAGCATTATGTTGTACAACAACAAAAAAAATTATCTTTAGAGCATTTATAGGATACCACAAAGAGACTCATTCATTTCAAAATAAGTATGCCAACTATATATCCAACAAACAGAAAACTAAGAATTAGTATTTAAAGGTTGTAAAATCATTTTTTAAATATTTTGGAAATTAGATAACACAATCATGTCTAAAGAACATAGTCAGTTGTATGACTCAAATGGGTTTGGAAAACTGACAAATCTATATTCAAACCTCATGGCTATCCTTTTCTCACTTTGTGATCTTAGGTAAGTTACTTTGTTTCTGAGAATATGATTCCTTAGCTATGCATTAGGCTTTAGTAACATTTAGAATTGTTCTGGGGATTACATGAGATTTTATGAAATATGCTACTGTGACAGTGCTTGGCATTTTTTAAATTATTTTTTCCCCTCTGGAACAGCTTTCTGTTGGGATTTGGTCTTCAGCATTTTCTTAGTGGATTTTTGGAAAATACAATGCACCCATGTAGTCTTTATGTCTTCTTATACCTGACAATAGTGTGGCAGGTAAATAAGAAAAGTGTTGGTTTGTGGTATTAATATTCATGTTCACCTATGTAGCAAAAGTTGTGGTCATCCTTTGGGAGCCAGTCAGCCACATTGGTCTCAAATGTCTTGACTTTGCTTCCATGCTTCATGTGTGTTCATTGAAAAACCCAATGACATCTCCCAGCAAACTGTTTAAAACTGCAGGTAATAAAATATGTCTTACCATGTTGACATAATTAGCCATCTCAAACACCTTCTTTCTGATCTCATCTTGATTCTCATTGTACTTTTTAAACTAAAAGAAAAATTAAGAAAGAATATGGGCATTGATAAAAATGAATACACTTGGAAGGTTAAAAAGGCATCTTCTATTACTTATTATTGATTTTAATTAAAGATTAGTTATTAGAGTTAATTAAAAGTTAGAATCAAATTAATTCCTTTTCATCTAGCTACATTAAAGCACTTTGGGAGTGAATATGATGTTTTCTCTTCTGAAGTAGTAGCTCAGTATAAAGCTCTAAAGAATTACTCCAAATGTATTTTCACTTAAATTCTATGGTTTTCTAAGCTGTGCAGAATTAACAGAAGGAATATCTTATTAATTTAAGAGATACGTATATGAACAGTACATGAATTAAGCACAGTAAGTAAAGCCAAAGCTTTAGGGCCTGAGCTAATAGTTGACTTATATTTTCATAGACATGTGCATTTTAAATTTTGAAAACCCAGTATATGAAAATGCATTCTTACAGTAGAAGATAAACAGTGACTATCACCAAAGATTTGCCTTTTCAGAGGATTCCATTCACTAAGCTTTCATTGTGACCAATTAAGCTTTTATATTGACACCCTAATGAGAATAAATTTTAATTTACAAATGATTTAACTACTTAACAAAAGACAAAATGACAGAAGAATGTAATTGGAAACTAAGTTGGGTACTCTTAAGTCAATAAGAAAATAGTATTATAAGTGCCAACAATTTATGCATATCATATCAATTGCCCTGATCTCTCTGAAAAGAAGAAATCATATCAGCTTAATTATAAATGTCAAATTTCATAGTTTTAGAAAAACATGTAACCATAGCTCATATTCATGATTCTTTAAATCTCATCCAGATATTTAATGTCTCACATAATAAATATATGTGGATGGGAGTTTTGGAAGACAGCACATTTATCTCATATAATTACCTCACCATTATCCAGGACCAAATAATATTCTATGTATTTCTCATGTTCCTGAACCTTCCTGTCATTCAATTTCTGAAATATAAAGAGGAGAATTACTGATACGACATCGTTTCCCACAAAAGTTCTTCTATTATTTGACATCTGTAATTTTATAAGCGGTTGGTTGATATCTGGAGTAAAGGCAGACAATATTAGCATTTTAACACCAATTCAACAGGCAGGATTATCTACTGACAAGGCTCATAAATTTGGAGGTGAAGGGACACCAGCAATATTCTGGTCTGACTCGTTCATTTTACCAAGGGGTCTAAATTATGTTACTGATAGGGGAGCTAGAAATAAAACCAAAGTCTTTCTATTGTTTTGAACAGTAGACTTCTTCACCATCCTGAGACAAAGTAGAGAAAGTTTGACTTCAGCATCCTCCTAGTGTTTTTAGTTAGTTTGCTTTTTGTTTTCTTTGGTAGCCTTTAATTCATATCCTGGTGAAATACCTGCTCCTTTATCAATGGTGCAATGCAGAGACACCATTGTTTCTAGTCTACTTTGTACTCTTCAGGCAAAGTTGAATTTCCCTCCCATGTTTCAAATTTACCAATGTTCTGTTCCTTTCTCCATCTCAAAAAAAAAAAAAAGTTACATAGTGGACTGTCTCATTGAAAAGGGACCGATAGATTATTCCTACTAAATAATAGCTCATCAAAGTTTATTAGATTGCATTTCTGGAAGTGCATGTCTTTTAATAGGTAACTAAAGTTCGATTACAAAGAACAAATTCCTGAAGATAGATTTTTAGGTATTATCTAATGAGACATGTACTTACTTCCTACCCTCCATGGGAACGACATATTTATTTGCACTTACAATACACTGAGAGTGCTCTGGGAACTGCAAATGCAGTAGTGAAATCAACACGGTCTCTCTGCTGATGGAGCTCACAAGAGACAAACATAAACATATCAGATGGTGGCCAGTACTATGTGGAGGATTAAAGTGGGCATGTGATATTGAGTTACTAGGTAGTTATTTCAGAATAGGTGAAATTCTCTAAAGAGCTGGCCCTCAAGCAGGTGTATTAAGGAAAATGAGAAGCCAGGCAAGGAAAGATAAATTGGAAGACAATTCCAGCAGGGAAAAAAAATGAGTAAATAGACTCTAAGGTGAAATAGTATTGGCATATTTAGAGCATAGAAAAAAAAATGCTTGTATTTTTATAACATAATGGGGAAGGTCACCAAGAGATGGGGAGTAAAGAGTAGGAGGAGACCAGAGAGGTCGATGGGACCACAATCGTATAGGGGTTTGTGACCCATGGTCAGTTGTGTGGCTTTCATACTAAATGCAATGGGAAGACATCAGAGGGCTTTGAACAGAAAAGGGTTGTGATGTGACTTACAATAAAAATAGCACTGGATTGATTGTGTGGAGTGTGGATTCTGCTGAACTGGGATGGACAGGTCAGGCAGAGGCTGTTGTCATGGTTATTATGAGATGGTACCTTGGGGTAGTCAGAAAAGGGAGCAAAGTAAAAGATCTAAAATATATCGGAGACACTTGTTGAAGGATACTATATAAGGAGGGATGAAGAAAAAGAGAATCAAGGATAATTTCTAGATCCAAATTTGAACAAATGATGAGTGGTGGTAGTGTTAAGTAAAATGGGGAGAATAAGAGAGAAGTAGGTTTTGTTTGTGGTTTAAAAATTGGTAGTTCTTTTTGGGGCATATTTTAGGTTTGTGATATCAGATGTTTGAGTAGAGATATTAAAAAGATAATTATAACAGTCTGGCCTTTAGGAGAGGGGCAGAGGCTAGAGATATACATCTGATGGCCATTAGTGCACAGTTCCTATTTAAATAAGGCACAGGGCAGGGCGAGATTACCTAGGAAGAATGTATAGATAAAGAAAAAGATCCAGGATTGAGCTATGTGAGGTTCTCTAATATTTACCAGTCAATCAGAGCAAGGGTGACAGAAAGGAAATGAGAAGGAGTAGCACTCCTGAGGTAGAGGAAAGCCAAAACGATAAAATGTCTCGAAAGCAAAGCTCTTTCGATGTAGTTACCAAGGAATGGAAACAGAGGGATAAGAGGCCTGTACAAGCAAACCCAGGAGCTGATATTCACAGCAACATATAGCTAGGAGTTTCACCAGCTTCTGGCCAGTCAAAGGTGGCCAACTGTTCAAACCATGTTCCAATAATGCAAACACCAAGCTGTAACCAGTGCAGCTGTTTCTGTACCTTAATCCATTTTCTGTACGTCATTTTTCTGTCTATAAATCCTCTCCAACCATCGAGCAGCATGGAGTTGCCCTCAATGTCTTCTGCTTCTGAGGGCTGCTGGATTCTCAAACCTTTCTTTGCTCAATTAAACTCTGTTAAATTGGTCTACAGTTTGTCCTTAACAGTCCTCATATTGTACATTAGATCTTTCAACTGCTTTACCCTGCACATTGGCTACTTGGTATCCTTAGACCTGTATCTCCCCATTTCCTGTCCCTACCTAGACCCTGGTAACCACTGTTTTATTCTCTACCTCTATATATTTGACACTCACCCCCCTCCCTTTTTTTAGATTCCTTTTCATTTTGTTTTCTTTGCTGTGCAGAAGCTTTTTCGTTTGATATAGTCTCTTTTTTTACATTTTTACTTTTATAACCTTAGCTTTTCGATATGGTATTTAAGAAGTCATTGTCAAGGTTAGTGTTAAACAGCTTTTCCCCTCTATTTTCTTCTAGGAGTTTTATGGTTTTAGGTATTACATTTAGGTTTCTTATTCATTTTGATTTGATTTTTAGTTATAAGAAAAGGGTTCAATTTCATAATTTTGCACGTGGATATCCAGTTTTCCCAGCACTATTTATCGAAGAGACTATCCTTTCCCCAGTGTGTCATTTTGGTGCCCTTGTTGAAAATTAATTGACCATATATGTTTGGATTTATTTCTAAGCTTCTATTCTGACCCACTGGTCTAGGTGTCTGCTTTTATGCCATTACACTGTTTCGATTACTATATCTTTGTGATATAACTTTAAGTCAGGTAGTATGATGTCTTCTTTTTTCCTCAGAATTCCTTTGACTATTTGGGATATTTTGTGGTTCCATGCAAATTTTATGATTTTTTTCTTATTTCTGTAAATACTGTCATTGGGGTTTTTATAAGGACTGCGTTGAATTTGCTCATTGCTTTAGGTAGTATGAACATTTTAACAACATTCTTCTAATTCATGAGCATGGGATATTCATTTATTTGCATTTTCTTCAATTTCCTTCATCAATGTTTTAAAGTCTTCGGTGTACAGGTCTTTCACCTCCTTAGTAAAATTTATTCCCAAGTATTATTTATGTTATAAATGGAATGGTGTTCTTGATTTCTTTTTTGGCTAGGTTGTTATTTGTGTATAGAAATGTCACAGATTTTGTATGTTGGTTTTATATCCTGCAACTTTATTGAATTTATTTATTAGTGTTAATGGTTTTTCAGTGGAGTCATTAGAGTTTTCTATAGGTAGAATCATTTCATCTGCAAATAGAGGTAATTTTACTTCTTCCTTTCCAAGTTGAATGTTTGTTTCCTTTTCTTTTCTAAATGCTCTTGATAGTACTTCTGGTACACGTTTAATAGAAGTGGCAAGAGTAGGCATCTTTGCCTGGTACCAGAAGAATGGCTTTCTATTTCTTCTTTCCAACTGATTATGATGTTATCAGTGGCTTTCCATAAATGGCTTTTAATTTAAAAAATAAGGAGCAGGAAGAGTGGGCAGGTAAACCTTATTGCTTGGGCTGAGACATATTTTAGAGTTTCACACCATTCCAGCTTCAAATAAAATAATGCAAGTGTTCTTAAATTTTCATTATTGTTTAATCATCAACAACTGCATTGCACACTATCAACATGTGTGTGGTTGCTGAAAGCCTATGATTATGTGCATTCAACCACACGTTTCTTATCAAAACTCGAATTCCATCTAAGCCAAGGACAAAAGTTATATATTAAACGAATTTCAGAAGAAGGCCCACATATTTGAGTGAGCACTTACTTCTATGAAAAAAGAAGAATATAAGAATGACAAAATCTCTGAAATGTAACTGGCATGTAAAAAAGTTTTCTGATTATAAACTGTCAACTTTGATTTGGTTTTGGAAAAACATGTTCCTAGCTGCTATAGAATGTTTACAAATATCTTAAGATAATTTGTAGCATTGTATGGGAATAAAATAAGGTATATTTGACTGCCAAAAAACAAAAATAAATAAATAAATGGCCTTTATGAAGTTGAGGAACTTTTCTTCTATGCCTAAACTCTCAAATCAAGAACCATTAACTCCACACCATTATTTAACCACCTAAACTTTTAATCAAGAAAGCATGTTGAACTTTGTTTAATGCCTTTTCACCAATTGATATGATCATGTATTTTTTGTCGTTCAGTCTGTTGATATGATTGATATATTACATTGATCAATTCGTGTATGTTAAGTCAGTATGCCAAGGATAAATCCCATTTGATTATGATGTATGATCTTTTGGATGTGTTGTTGAATTTGATTTGCTAATATTTTATTGAAAATTTTTACCTCAATGTTTGTCAGAATTATTGGCCTGTAATTTTCCTTTCTTTGGTGTCTTTGTCTGGGGTTAGGTATAAAGGTAATGCTGGGCTTGTAACAAGTACTAAGCAGTACACCTTCCGTCTCTATTTTTTTTGAAAATTTTAAAAAGTATTGGTAATAATTCTTCTTTGAATGTTTGATACTTTTCAGCTCTAGAGCCATGTAGTCCTAGGCTTTCCTTGTTGAAAGATTTTTAATTACTATTTCAATCTTTTTGTTATTGGTCTGTTCAGGCTTTCTACTTCTTTCTGATTCAACTCTTATAGGTTGTATTTTTCTAGGAATTCATCTATTTTCTCTAGGCTATCAAATTTATTGACAAATAGTTTTTCATATTAGTACTTGAAGTTTTTTTTTCATTTCTGAGACATCTTTTGTAATATCTCCACTTTCATTTCTGATTTTATATATTTGAGTTTTTCTCTTAGTCTAAGAGTTTGTCTATTTTGTTACCATTTGCATGGAATATGTTCTTCCATCTTTTTCTTTCAGCCTATGCATGTCTTTAAAGCTTAAAAGTGTATCTTGGAGGCAGCATATAGTCAGATCTTGTTTCTTCAGCCATTCAGCCACTCTTTATCTTTTGATTGGAAAATTTAATCCATCTACATTCCAAGTAATTATTTATAGGTAAGGATCTACTGCCATTTTGTTTTATAGTTTTTTTTTTTCATTTCTTCCTCCGTTGTTTATTTTTGTGATTTGGTCATTGTTCTGTAGTGCTGCATTTTTATTCTTTTCTCTTTATCATTTGTATCTGCTATAGTTATTTTTTTTGTATTTACCATGAGGTTTACATAAAACATCTTATAGTTGTAATGGAGTATCTTACACCAATAACAACTTAACTTCAGTCGTGTATAAAAACTCTAGGCTTTTATCTTCCCCCTGACAATTTATACTTTTAATGTCACAATATACATATTTATATTATATATTTCTTAACAAATTATTATGGGTATCATTATTTTTGACTCATTTGGTTTTTAAGTTTCATACTAGAGATATATGTGATCTACAGAGCACTTAAAAGTATTGGAGTATTCTGGGTTTGACTATACATTTACCTTTACCACTGAACTTGCTGGTAGAATTTAAACCTACAGAAAATTAAACTGACTAGAACTTTTATTTAGACCAAATTATGCCCTGTGCTCACAGACTCTGAGAGCAGTTAAAAGAAATGATGGGATTTGAAATAAATCTTGGAAATAAAAGTAGTATCAACAAGGAAATAAAAGTAATGTCAACAAAGATATTTTGATATATCCTTTACAGTCTAAAACACAAAACTATATTCATTTTTCTCATATGACTAGAAGCAGAATTCCACACATAAAATAATATTTTAAGTTCCTGTAGCCAGATTCTATGTCTATTTTGCTCATTTCTATCTCCCCAGCACCTGTGACAGCACTTTAAGAGCGATTTGTTGAATGAATTTATGATGACAGCAAGATGTTTTATTTCAAACTAATAATAATAATCACTTCATAGCTTTTTGGCTAAAATCAAGAGCAAATTAATAATAATAATACTTTATATCTTTGTGGTTTATTATAGGCTACAGGGAATACTGTGACAGGTTCCTGCTTCTAGAGGGCAGTTATATTTTACACTTATTTTTAACTTTGTACATTGCTGAAAATAGTAGTTGATTCCAGCTGAGCGCGGTGGCTCACGCCTGTAATCCCAGCACTTTGGGAGGCTGAGCCAGGTGGATCACCTGAGGTCGGGAGTTGGAGACCAGCCTGACCAACATGGTGAAACCCCATCTCAAAAAAAAAAAAAAAAAATAGTTGATTCCTAAGTACTTGTTAAATGAATCATTAATGTCTAGCAATATTTAAGAATTAGTGTCTCTATAACTTACTAATTTCAAAAATGACTATAGTTTCAGTAAATTGCACTGCTGATTCTGGAAACCAGGGCAGAGTACATGAGAGCATTTCAAATAAAAAATAAAGTTACACATACTACTAGTCTGGTGGCAGGTAGGACAATGTTCTGCAAATCATGGGCCCACAACACACCATCCATTCCACAGGTGCCGTCATAATTCTTTTCATTAGGGTCATACTTGAAGAGTGCATGTTCCTGTCCATCCCGATGTATGGGGCTTAAAGGTTCAATAAAGTATCTTTGATTCCCCTGACTGAAGTAGCCCCTGAAAAAACATGAGAGTTCTGGCTGCTTAAGTTCATACAGATTTATAAGATCCAAAAGAGGACCTTTAAAATTCCTAGTCAATGTCAAAAACAATTTAAGCTCATGGCAAAAAAAATACAGTAAAACTTACAGCTGAAGATACCTTGGAGATTATCTAAATTTATTTTCTACAAGGAAATAAGACATATTAGGGAGAAGTGACTGCTGCAGTGTCGTGCGACCAACCATATCAGTTCTGGCACTAGAATGAATATTTCCTGACACTTGGTCCAGCATTCTTCCAATTTTAATGCTATACTTGTTCTAAAGGTACACTTATAATGAAAAGGATTTTAGAGTTTTATAGATAAGTGTTAAAATACTGGCTTTATAACTCATTCACTGTGATACATTGGGAAAATTCTTTAAACTCACAAGCCCCAGGTTCTCCACATTTATTTGTCATGATACCTGCCTAGTATAGTGATAGTAAAGATTGAACGTGAGAACGTGTAAAGCACATGACAAATAAATATTATCAATTTCTTCTCAATTTTCTCTGCTAAAGCCTTGAACCAGGATTCATTCAACCAATATTCATTGAGTACCCATTATTCATTAGGCATTGGACTAAGGGTAGACAGCAAAAATGAAGACATGGCCTCTTTTCTTATGGAGCTTATGTTCAAATGAGGAAGATGAATGTGTATCAAATAATCACAGAATATATATAATTATATAGTAAGTACTTACATATAATTATAATAATTGACGTGAAGAAAAAGTACAAGAGAATATAATAGACTGAATTAAGTGTACATAAAATTAGATAATGGCAAGAGTGGGTATGAGAAGACAAATTATGTGGTTTATCACAATAGTCTGCATAAGGAATCATGGTAGATGGACTAGGACACTGCAGTAGAGACAGAATGAACAATTTCAGAAAGTGTTTAGAAGATAGAATCAATAAGACTTGATAAGGGATTGAAAATGCAGGGCTGAGGGGCAAGCAGACCTCAAGGAATTTAGGTTTCTGAATTGGGCAAGTGATTATTTGATTATACCATTGATTAAAATACAGAACATGGAAACCATACCAGATTCAAGAGACAATCATTAGTTTGGTTTAAGGCACACTGAGATTGAGGTTTCTTTAAGATATCCAACTGAAAATATGAAAAAGAAAATTAGATAATCAAGTCTGGACATCAGAAGAGCCACCTTACTACAGACAGATGCGTAGTATATCATTAACAGACAGAATGGGATGTCATGGTCATGGATAAGGCAATCTAGAGAGAGAAAGAGCGAGAGCTTAAAGTGGGGAGAGAGTCTGGGGGTGGTGGCTCACGCCTCTAATTCCAGCACTTTGGGAGGCTGAGGCGGGCGGACCACTTGAGGTCAGGAGTTCAAGACCAACCTGGCCAATATGGTGAAATTCTGTCTATATTAAAAATGCAAAACCTAGCCAGGTGTGGTGGTGGGCATCTGTAATCCCAGCTACTCGAGAGGCTGAGGTAGGAGAATCACTTGAACCCAGGAGACTGAGATTGCAGTGAGCTGAAATCGCACCACTATACTCCAGCCTGGTGACAGAGCAAGACTCCATCTAAATTAATGAGTAAAATAAAGCGAAGAGTGAGAAGAGAGAGCAGTTCCCATTACCTAAAGATTCTGACTCCAGAACTGGGACTCAAAATCCTGTATTTTAAAAATAAGCTAACAAAAATATATTTGAAAGCAATTCGGATATGTAATTTACAAGCCACTATCAAGAGAAGTGGTGTTTCTTCAAATTTCAAAATTTTATGGCCCTTATGATTTATATTCAACTATATAAAAATTAATGATATTTGGGATTCATCTGGTTGGTTAGATATATACATAAATACCACAATCACAGGTGCATGCAAAACATTCCTCAAGTCTTACCTTAGACCCCTACATGTGCTGATGCTAGCGTCAGAAACCTTTTCATTAATGATATGTCCTTGATAATAACAATCATCCTAAAGGAAAAGGGGTTTTGTAAAGAGAAGTACATGTGAATTTTAGTGCCGCTGTTAAAGCCACATTTGAAATCTTGAAACAGGATTTTAAATGCTTTCAAACAATATTCTGCTGTACAACAGTAAACTAAGATGTTTAAAAAATAATTAAAATATTTCATATAAGTTAAAATTGTTAATGTCAGTTAATGATCCCCAAATGTTTACAAGGTATTAACTGTCAATGTTGACTAAGTCGGATGAATGTCAATAATATTTAGATGGAATAAACTTGGATATGTCAGTTTAAAACCTGAGCTCCTAAAACACTGGGCACTCATTTTTCCTTTTGGCCAATTTCTCATTAACTTTTTTCTAGCAAAAATCTACAAGCTTTCTTCCAAAGGATGGGTTATTCAGATTGGGCTTTTGTTTTTACTTTCTTGATTTATCTAAAGTGTTCCATCAGATTAGCTGGATCAGCACATTTCTTGCCTGCATTTGGAGCAAAATGCCCTTCTTAACATTTTCTCGTGTGGGTGTTCCATGAAGGACCTTTCTAGTTTGGGACAGATGAGGTGTTGGCCTATGTAAACTCTGATATTATTGCTACAGAGAACAATGCTTGAAGGGCTTCCCATGGAAAAGAGCTCAGAAAAAGAGGTAATGGTGCATGACCCCTCACATGGCTACACACTGTCATCTGCTCAGTCTGAGAAAAGGTGGGTCTGAGAAAGGTGGGTGGCCGGGCGCGGTGGCTCAAGCCTGTAATCCCAGCACTTTGGGAGGTCGAGGCAGGCGGATCACGAGGTCAGGAGATCGAGACACCATCCTGGCTAACACAGTGAAACCCCGTCTCTACTAAAAATACAAAAAAATTAGCCGGGCATGTTGGCGGGCGCCTGTAGTCCCAGCTACTCGGGAGGCCGAGGCAGGAGAGTGGCGTGAACCTGGGAGGCGGAGCTTGCAGTGAGCCGAGATCGCGCCACTGCACTCCAGCCTGGGGGACAGAGCAAGACTCCGTCTCAAAAAAAAAAAAAAAAAGAAAAGGTGGGTTATGAATAGCAGTCAAGAAAACTTGTTTAAGAAAAACAATTCTGCAACTGCCATTGAGGAAATAGTCTTGGCTGAAAAGACCACAAATCCAGAGAAATGACATAAATTGATTGAGAGCACCAGAGGTATGTAACTCTTCACTCTCAAGAAAATAACATGCTCCGGCCGGGCGCGGTGGCTCACGCTTGTAATCCCAGCACTTTGGGAGGCCAAGGCGGGCGGATCACGAGGTCAGGAGATCGAGACCACGGTGAAACCCCATCTCTACTAAAAATATAAAAAATTAGCTGGGCGTGGTGGCAGGCGCCTGTAATACCAGCTTCTCGGAGAGGCTGAGGCAGGAGAACGGCGTGAACCCGGGAGGCGGAGCTTGCAGTGAGCTGAGATCGCACCACTGCTGCACTCCAGCACTCCAGCCTGGGTGACAGAGCGAGACTCCCGTCTCAAAAAAAGAAAAAGAAAAAAAAGAAAATAACATGCTCCTTCTACCCACCTTCCTACAAGAGTCCTTAAAGGCTGGAAAAACTTACCAGAGTTGCCAAGAAATTGTTTTGTTCTTGTTAAAATATAAAAAAAAGAAAAGTGGAAGATCAATTAGGTAATGGCTACTGCTGAAAAAAGCACTAATGTTATAAATGCAGTTTCACTTCTATTATTTGCCTAGCAAGGACACTGCCTTTAGGTCTGTGGGTAAAACCCCGATGAAAAAATTGAAGAGACTCTGTTATACCATAATTTGTGGGCTTGTGGTGATCTCCTTTCCAGTGGAATTATAATATATTTCTGTGTAGCCTGGTGCAAGGAGGTTCCTGGAGAAAGAAACACAAAAATGTTGTGGTTATTTGTGCTGATTGCTAAGTCCAATGAACTTCTCAAGTCATTTGACAGCAAAAGCTGATAGTCCAGGTTTGTGTGAGCCATAAGCAGCAACAGACTCAGCACAGTCTCCATAGGCTGCCTTGCTCTTGCTGAGGCTAATATCACAGGTAAAGATACTTACTTGTTTTTTTTCAAATAAAGCACTGCAATTTTTCCATTAACTGTCATTTTATACTTTAATTCAGTTTCAAATTGTTCCTGCAAAAATATACAAACATTTACTTGTAATTAAAAACATATATTCATTTGACTATTATATTTCTATCTGTGTAGTCATTAGCGAGCAATATCTATTTTTTAGCAGTATAATACCAAATGCTTGCCTCTTCCCCTTTTAACAGATCAAACAACTCCGGCAACTAAATAAACAAATTATCTGAAAGCCTTTTATCCATCCATCCTTCCATCCATCCATCCCTGCATTTTACAAGTATTGTTTGAGTGAGTGCTGTTTCTTTGCAAGATACTGCTTGGTTTTGAAAATTCTACTCTAAGCAAGAAAAATTGGTACCTACTGGCCGGGCGCGGTGGCTCACGCTTGTAATCCCAGCACTTTGGGAGGCCGAGGCGGGCGGATCACGAGGTCAGGAGATCGAGACCACGGTGAAACCCCGTCTCTACTAAAAATACAAAAAAATTAGCTGGGCATGGTGGCGGGCGCCTGTAGTCCCAGCTACTCGGAGAGGCTGAGGCAGGAGAATGGCCTGAACCCGGGAGGCGGAGCTTGCAGTGAGCCGAGATTGCACCACTGCACTCCAGCCTGGGCGACAGAGCAAGACTCCGTCTCAAAAAAAAAAAAAAAAAAAAAAGAAAGAAAAATTGGTACCTACTGTCAGAGAGCTTATAATCTTGTGAAAAGACAGACAGTGAGGTGAGAGTTATGTGCATAATAATGGATGTATATAGTAGGATGTCTAACGTCTTAAGGGCAGGAAAGGCTTTTTTGAGGATGTTTAAGACGACACATAAATTACCCAGGTGAAGTGAGTAAGGGAAGTTAACTGCTTAGAAGGAATAGTGTACACAGACACCTAAAAACTTCTATCACATCTCATGATTTTTGGTCTTGAGGTCTTCTCAAGACTAACTGGAACATAAACTATGAGAAACATAACAGGAATATATACTGTAATGTGAGGAAGAACCATCAAGAAGAAACCACAGTCCCAGGTATTTAGAAGGAAGAAATATTACCTCAGGTAAACCATGTAAAAGGAAAATTATTTTAAACTTGGATATTGGTATATAAGGAGAGCTATTGAGGACTACACAGAATTATTTTAAAGATGTTTTGGGGTACTAAGTTCTGACTTTGGTCTATAAAACAGGGTTTTAGCTGTGGTTGCACTCAATATCTAAAAAGTTATTAGTAAGTGCCTTGTTATTGTCATTAAAGATATCTCGGCCGGGCGCGGTGGCTCACACTTGTAATCCCAGCACTTTGGGAGGCCGAGGCAGGCGGATCACGAGGTCAGGAGATCGAGACCATGGTGAAACCCCGTCTCTACTAAAAATACAAAAAATTAGCCGGGCGTGGTGGCAGGCGCCTGTAGTCCCAGCTACTTGGAGAGGCTGAGGCAGGAGAATGGCGTGAACCCGGGAGGCGGAGCTTGCAGTGAGCCGAGATTGCACCACTGCACTCCAGCCTGGGCGACAGAGCGAGACTCCCGTCTCAAAAAAATATAATAGATCAAAGGTGTTGAGAAACACATTTATAGATGATTCTTTTTTTGTGTGTGGTGACCTAAGGTCAAGCCTCTTTGCCAGTATGGTATCTGAGCTCATAGAAAGACAATGCATGTTAGAGTCATCAAATCATAAGTACTGTGCTGGGATTTAGCCCTCTCCAAAGTCAATTGTTACGGTCCATACTTTGCTTAAATCCTCAGTGGTTGAGGTCTGCTCTGCTGTCAATAATCCCAGGCTATAAATATCCCCCAATGTGGGCCTAGATAAGTAGAGGTTGATGGACTCAGCTCATTTTCATGGATGACAGGGACTGGAAAGAGACAGGGCATTAAAAATAAAAGTTATGCAGAATAGTCATAACCTCTTATTGTTCAGGTTTAAGAAAGACTAGCTAGAATGAAGCTATGAGAATGATACCAAATATGGTCTTCTACCAGAAATGGCCTTCCAGATATCTGCTTCCTGTTCAGCAATGGCTTTTTAGTAGATTTAGTTACTAAAACTTTAGCTGAAGGTTGTTTTAGAAAAGAATAAATGCTTTTGGAGTGGAGTTTTGGTCAACACTGGCATAAAGATGATGGATGGAAGGAAAGATCAAGGAAGAAAGCCAGGGCCTCTATGAAAGAGAGTACACTGGGTAATGTAATAATACTTTTGAAAGAGAGTTCCCTGGTGGAGAGCAAGGTTTGAGGATAAGAAGTGTGTTCTAGTTGTGTACTCTGTGGGTTCTGAAGTATGAGTCAAGAGAAGTAAGATGCACCTTGATTTGGAGAGCACTCACTAGAAGGAAATTATTTTGGTTTTACTGAGTAAGACTAGCCGGCCACAGAAACATATAGATCCAAATTTCCTCTAAAATAATGTCATGGGTCTGATTTAGTGGGTGGATTGGGAAAGCCACAGTCTTGGATGGTCCTGGGATGGAGCAAATCTGTAAGGTCTAGGTCATGTCAATGGGCACACGGGAAATATCAAGGGCAGCCACAGAAGGCACAGAGAGGATCTTAATTCTAGTAATACAACAGTTGTTCAAAACTTACAGTAAATCCATGAGCTCTAGAAACCCTGCTAAATCAGCTAATGGGCCTGAAAGAATTCTCAATCTGAGGGAAGAATTGTGCTGTAAGATATTTTCTTTTATGATATGGGCCAATACCAAGATGGTTTGGGCCTCTAAGAACATGTACAATCTGGATGCTGAATTCTATGAAGAACAGTTACTGTCTTTAGAATATAAGTTCCCAGCATTAGGGACTTTCACAGAGTATATGTTAAATATGTATCTATGGAGGTTCATGGGTAATATGCTCCAGTCATAAACATTTATTTATTTGTCCATGAGTTTACTTATTCATTTGGTCATTTATTTAACACATACTTATTTAGTCCTTATGTCATTCATATAAATACAATCGTGAATATAATTATGAATAAAATATTCAAAGTTCTACCTTGTTCTTTACCCCGAGCCCCCAAAAATTATTTACACAGGATTATTTCAGTCTAGCTGAAATATTAAGCGATGTGGCATGTGTGATCAAGTCAGAAAGATGATGTCACAACCCTGGCATAGCTGACAGGTAAAGCCAGTGCCTCAGTTCTCTGGTTGTATAATAAAACAACACAGGGCACAGTTGTATAATGATAACTACAAAAGTCCTCCATCTGTTCACTGTCTTGAGAAGTGAAGCGCTTAATCTAGGGTGAGACCTATGAAGCTTTTATGGGATATACAGAGATCCCCTTGATAATAAGGGTGGTCAACTGCACTATGAATTTGGGATTGTTTCAAATAGTATTTGCTAATCAAGTCTTTGCACAGGGAGGACCCATAGTCTCAACACAGAAGCTACAAAGATAACTCCTAAGAACTTGGCTTATATCTGGAAGACAGTGTCCTTATTAGTCGTAAGGTGTGCCTGAGAGACCGTAGAAGAGTCTATGCCAATGGAAATCATATATTTGTTGTGTGGCAAACAAAGATGTCACTAGGTTCTTCAGTCTATGTTTGTAAAACAAGTATGATATGGCAGAACCCAAGAACACTAACAGGGCAGGATTGAGATACGAGGCATGCAGCAGCATTAGGAGTCTTAGATCGGTGGATAGGACAGAATCTGGAATCATGGAGAGATTGCTAGGGTTTAGTTCTGGATGTTCACAGGGTGATATCAAAAGTCACAGGACAGGATTGCCAGATAAAATACAGGATGCCAATTAAATGTGAATCTCAGATAAACAGAGGATATTATTTGTTTATACATATAAACACACAGTACTTTTTAAAATACATATGCCCCCTGTGTCCATGGTGATGTACTAATGAAATATTTGGTGTTTATTTGAAATTTAAATTTAACTGGGCATCCTATATTTTTATTTGCTAAATGTGACAATCCTGCACATGGAGGAGTTTAGAAGATGTGAGAAAGAATGGAAACCAGAGATCAGTGACTAAGGAAAACAGATGCAAATGTACTAGCTGGGAAAATTAGATTCATTCTGTTGGAATGCTTCTTTACAATTATATCAGAAATGTTGTGTGGGATATAGATATAGATTAGATATAGATATATATATCTAATCTATATCTATATATATCTATCTTTTTTTTTTTGAGATGGAGTCTCACTCTGTCACCCAGGCTGGAGTGCAGTGGCATGATCTCAGCTCACTGCAACCTCTGCCTCCGAGGATTCAAGTGATTCTCCTGCCTCAGCCTCCTGAGAACCTGGGGTTACAGGTGCACACCACCACACCCAGCTAATTTTTGTGTGTATTTTTAGTAGAGACAGGGTTTCACCATGTTGGTCAGACTAGTCTCTAACTCCCGACCTCGTGATCCACCTGCCTCGGCCTCCCAAAGTGGTGTGGGACATATTTATACAAAAATATTTTACTGTTTGTCTGAAATTCAACCTTATAACTGGTACTCTGTATTTCCTCTGGCAACCCTATCATGCGGCTTTTGATATCTTCCTGTGAACAGCTGGAATTAAACCCTAGCAAAAGTTACTGCTAATGGTTTAGCCACATGGTTATTGTGGGGTAATTCAAAGGTATCACCTGACACCTGAGATATTAAAAAGTAAACATGGGAGAGTTATATTTATTTCTGAGATGCTGTGGAAGCATTCAGTGCTCATTCCATTATATTCATCAGGCCCCATAATATATTCTCTTCTACTCTCTACAACCAAAGGGAGCAGGAGAGAACTTGGAAATGTAACAGATGAAACAAAAAAAATAAAAGATTTTCCATTTAAAGAAACATTAAAAGGTTCTAATTATTTAGGTAATTTTTTCTTCAATTATCTATGGTATTTATTTTAATACTCTTATTTCCTTCAAAGATAATGTGCTTTGCAAGTATTTATTTAGACCAACATGTATTAATGAAACAAGTATTTATGTTCCAGGACAAGGATTGGCAGATGAGGGTGGAAGAGGAGTAGAGACATGGCAAAGACGTATTAAAAAAAAAAAAAAAAAACCTTTTAAAAATTTACCTGGACAGTTTCAAACCAGAAGTGAAGGTTACACTTGCTCTCATAGAAACACATGCACACACACACAGACACTTGTGAACACACCATCGCTCCTGACACAAAATCAACATTTCTTTTTAAAATCAGTAGCTAAACTTTATAATACTGACTGTGACTGACGCACGATTTCAGGATAGGGATATATTAGTGTATATATGAATATGGCAAGTCGGCTTAACAAAAACTATAAGAGATTCTAAATGTAGAGTCCCCTAAATGGGAGGGACTCTAAATGTAGAGAGAATATTTTAAGCAGCAAAAAATCCATTAAAAAAAGCATAGAAGTAGAAACAAGAATATTATTAAGAAAAGCAAACTGAAGTTGATAGTTTATGTCAAAAAGAAGAATTTTAAAATAAAGGTTTATTAACTGGGACATGAAGCCACAAAAACTGAAAATTAGTCATAGGATCTGGGATATGATGGGCTACACAGGGCAGCACCATAGCATAATCTCTCACTCTATTTTTTTTTTTTTTTTTTTTGAGAAGGAGTTTCATTCTTGTTGCCCAGGTTGGAGTGAAAATGACGTGATCTCAGCTCACCGCAACCTCTGCATCCCAGGTTCCAACGATTCTCCTGCCTCAGCCTCCTTAGTAGTTGGGATTCGAGGTACCCACCACCACACCGAGCTAATTTTTTGTATTTTTAGTAGAGATGGGTTTCACAACCTTGGCCAGGTTGGTCTTGAACTCCTGACGTCAGGTGACCCACCCGCCTCAATCTCCCAAAGTGCTGGTATTACAGGTGTGAGCCAATGCACCCAGCCCATAGCATAATCTTGACAGGGAGTTAAAATTTGGATGCTTCCTCGCTTTTCATACACATTATCCCCAAATATTTATATAAGTATTATGATCATCTCCACTTTAAGACAAGAAACTTAAGGTTTATGTTTGTCTAAATTTATACAGAGAGAATGGACAAAATTTACAGGTGAACACAAACTAATCCTCTGAATTCAGATCCTATATACTTGCACTATGGATCAGGAAAATGTAAGGTTAATGTAGCCATTTAACCTAGTAATGGACTAGATAAATAATATAACTGCAGTAAATATCAAGCACATTATATCAACCTCATCCACCTTGTCAATCATTGCAAAAATTAATATTGTTCATCTAGTATGAGCCAGTAACTAGTCTATGGCTTTCGTTAATCAAAATATATTATTCAAAGCTCAAATTTATTTTTTACAGTTGTGAGGAGATCACTTTACAGCTGTGATTAAAAACACTTCACCTGTGTTTAACTTTGCCTCAAAATGTTCAGTGAAAAAAGGGTGTTTGGTGCACACGTGCGTGTGTGTGTGTGTGTGTGTAAATGTTGGCTTTTCTTGGAAGCGTTGTTTACTGTGAGACAAAAACACATAAAGAGTAGATAATTAGTGTAAATTTCCAAAAGGACACAATTAATCATTGGTTTAGTAGCAAAAGGTTGATAACACAAAAAATACAGGTGAACTTGTAAAATTTGAGCTGATGGCTAACAAGGGAAGTGAAGGACCTCTTCAAGGAGAACACAAACCACTACTTAAGGAAATCAGAAAGGACACAAACAAATGGAAAAACATTCCATGTTCATGGATGCGAAGAATCAATACTATGAAAATAGCCATACTGCCCACAGTAATTTATAGAATCAATGCTATTCCCATTAAACTACCATTGACATCCTGCACAGAATTAGAAAAAAATTACTTTAAAATTAATATGGAACCACAAAAGAGCCTGTATAGCCAAGACAATCTTAAGTGAAAAGAACAAAGCTGGAGGCATTATACTACCAGACTTCAAGGTATATTACAAGGCTATAGTAACCAAAACAGCATGGTACTGGTACAAAACAGACACATAGACCAATGGAATTGAATAGAGAGGTCAGAAATACGACCACACATCTATAATCCTCTGATCTTTGACAAACCTTACAAAAACAAGCAATGGGAAAAAAGATTTCATATTTAATAAATGGTACTGGGAGAACTGGCAAGCCACATGCAGAAAATTGAAACTGGACCCCTTTGTTCCACCTTACTCAAAAATTAACTCAAGATAGATTAAAAACTCAAATGTAAACCCCAAAACTATAAAAACCCTAGAAGAAAATCTAGGCAATACCATTCAGGACATAAGCACAGGCAAAAATTTCATGACAAATCATCAAAAGCAAAAATTGACAAACGGGATCTAATAAAACTAAAGAGCTTCTATAGAGCAAAAGAAACTATCATCAGAGTGAACAGACAACCTATAGAATGAGAGAAAATTTTTACAATCTATCGATCTGACAAAGGTCAAATATTCAGAATCTACAAGGAACTTAAATTTGTAAGAAAAACAAACAACCCTGAACAATGAGAACACATGGACACAGGATGGGGAACATCACCCACTGGGGCCTGTTGTGGGGTGGGGGGAGGGATAGCGTTAGGATACATACCTAATGTAAATGATGAGTTAATGGGTGCAGCACACCAACATGGCACATGTATACATATGTAACAAACCTGCACATTGTGCACATGTACCCTAAAACTTAAAGTATAATTTTAAAAAGTGGACGAAGGACATGAACAGACACTTCTCAAAAGAAGACATTCATGCAGCCAACAAACATATGAAAAAAGCTCAACATCACTGATGATTAGAGAAATGCAAATCAAAACCACAATGAGATACCATCAGTGTCTCAGGGTTACCACCAGTCAGAATAGTGATTATTAAAAAGTCAAGAAACAATAGATGCTGGCAAGATTGTGGAGAAATAAGAATGCGTTTACACTGCTGGTAGGAATTTAAATTAGTTCAACCATTGTGGAAGACAGTGTGGCAATTCCTCAAAGACCTAGAACCACAAATACCATTTAACCCAGCAATCCCATTACTGGGTATATACCCAAAGGAATATAAATCATTCTATTACAAAGATACACGCATGCACATGTTCATTGCAGCACTATTCACAATAGCAATGACGTGGAATCAACCAAAATGCCCATCAGTGAAAGACCGGATAAAGAAAATGTGGTACATATACACCATGGAATACTATGCAACCATAAAAAGGAACAGGATCATGTCCTTTGCAAGCACATGGATGGAGCTGGAAGCCATTATCCACAGTGAACTAACACAGGAACAGAAAACCAAACACCACGTGTTCTCAATTATAATTCAGAGCTGAACAAGGAGAACACATGGACACTGGGAAGGGAACAACACACTCAGGTGTGGTAGGGAGCAGGGCAAGGGAGAGCATCAGGAAAAATAGCCAATGCATGCTGGACTTAATACCTAGGTGATGGGTTGATTGATGCAGCAAACCGCCATGGCACACATTTATCTATGTAACAAACCTGCACATTCTGCACATGTATCCCAGAACTTAAAATAAAATTTTAAAAAAGAAAAAAAGTTATTAGAAAAAAAATTCAACTGATGAGTCTCTTATTTTTAACAGTAAATGATACAACAAACTTGTCAGTGTCTCAGGGTTACAGACTGACTCTTAGACTTTAGTGTAACAGAACTTGAGCTACCTTAATGGCCAGAAAGCCTCTGTTGATCCCACAGAAGCTCTCAGGAGAACATATGGACTCTCCCACATATTAAATCAATTTAGCTGCTTGGATAGGCAGCCACAAATAATACTAACACATAAAGTTGTCATTTGGAGTCAAACAGATGTTTGAATACTAGCTCTAAAATGTATAAGCTATGTGCTCCTAGGCAGGGTACTTAAATTTTCTGAGCCCCTATCTCTCCACTTAGAAATAAAATACTGTAAAAATACACTTACATTGTATGTTTGTTGAAAGGACTAAATATGAAAATATATTAAAAATCCTTTTTTTTCCAACTTTTATTTTAGATTCAGGGGATACCTGTGCCAGTTTGTTATACGGGTAAATCGCATGTCATGGGGGTTTGGTGTACAGATTACTTTGTCACCCAGATAATAAGCATAATGCACGACAGGAAACAAGGTGTCTGACATTTTAAAGAAAGTCTTAGAAAGCATTTGAAGAAAGTCATATTGAAGGGGAATCCAATGCTTTGGGGTTCCATCTTAAGTTAGTGAAACCATGTGGTTGATAATTATTTTGGGAAATGGGGTCAAATACAGGTTCCGTTGTCATAAATTTGCTTTAGAAGAAATGCTATGGGAAACCGTGTCCAGTGAGGGAATATGTGCACCAAGTGTGCTGGATTTCGGAGTATTTCTGTCAACTATTATTTGTGTCTCATTTATCTGTATTTTGCTGGCTCCCAGAAGAAGACTTAAGAGTGCAGGTAATTATAACATTGTTATAATTGAATGAATCATCATGTTTTAGCTTTTCTCTTAGAATTAATAAATGTTTATTGAGTAAATGTTGACTGAGAATATGTTGTTTCGTTTGCAGTAAGAAATGTACAAACATTAAAAAGAGCCTATTCAGAAAAGACAGATAAATTTCATGTTAATGTGCATATATACATGCATTCACCTGCTGTATTTTGTTTTCTATTTCTGTTTCAATTGTCATAGTTGTGTTTGGAAGGATGGATAGATAGATAACATCCAATTTTCTTTGGAAGTACATAGAATAAATCATCATAAAATGTTAAATTTATGGCTAGGCGGTAGCTCACACTTGTAATCCCAGCACTTTGGGAGGCCAAGGCGGGCAGATCACAAGGTCAGGAAATAGAGACCATCCTGGCTAACACAGTGAAACCCCGTCTCAACTAAAAATACAAAAAAATTAGCTGGGCATGGTGGTGAGCACCTGTAGTCCCAGCTACTCGGGAGGCTGAGGCAGGAGAATGGCGTGAACCGAGATCGCGCCACTGCACTCCAGCCTGGGCGACAGAGTGAGACTCTGTTTGGAAAAGAAAAAAAAAAAAATTTACTCTTTTTAACCTTGGACAGTTTCTTTCACTTCTCAGAAACTTGATTTGTAGAATGAGGTTAATAATATAACTTTGGGTTGTAGTGAAGATTTTTTAAAAGGTCAAAAACAAATACAAATATAATCATTGTTATTTAACCCCAAGGTGTAATTGCTGAAAACATCACAAATTCCACTTGATACAGGCACACACATACACACACGCACATATGTAAACACACACTTATAAATCCCATATCTATCTCTCATCATAAATATATGTATGTATGTGTGTGTGTGTATATATATATATCTCAAATCAAGATCCTTTGATAAATCAAAAGCTGTACCTGTTGCTCTGGCTCTTTGACCTCTCTTTTATGTAGTGGATGAAGTCTTATAGGATAAACCACTTCATACTTCTTCACCCCAGGGAGTTCTTTTATAGCACTCACTGAGAAAAAAGAAAAAGAAAAGACTTATCCAGGTAGAACGGAAGTAGGCTGGTCAGTAATGGCCATCCTTACTGCATTCCCAATGAACGATGCCACACAAAGAAGCCTGAAGTGATGAATGTCAGAGTTATTAATGTGCTGACACCAGAAGAGAGCGACAACCTCAGAAAGCTACTCTTTCCTCTTACCGTTTTACTTTAACCTATATCTTCAGGTCTTTCCCCATTAAAAGTTTACAAGTGTTACTGTATTTAGAGAAAGTATTTCTTTTGGATTTTCCCACTTCATGTTATCTTTGATCCCTGCAGTGCAGGGAAATAGCAACAACTCAGGCAAAAAGAAATGAAGATAGAAGCAAAAGTAATCCTCTGAGAAGCTAATCAGTCCCAGAAAAATTGAGTTGAAGCACTGGAAACCATACAATGTTAGAAAAATAAAATAACTAATGCGTACAATTTTTTATTCTATTTTTCTTGGATTTGAAAACAGCAATAAAAAAAACTATGTCACAGTAAGAAAAGGCTCCAATACTAGGTTCATAGAGCTGGCATAAGCAATACAGAAAAACCTTCATTTTTGCATACAGAACATTTTAAAAATGAAAATTAGAGAAGCAGATAATTCAAACAGAATCACTGGCCTGGAAGGACTTTTTTGAGCCTGCAGTCATATTGAAAGAGAACTGAAAAGTGACTTGATCCAATCTATCTGCATCTTAAATGCTCCTCTCCATGTTGTCTTTAGAAGTTATTTTGTTTTATTTTGAGACAATGTCTCACTCTGTCAACAAGCTGGAGTGCAGAGGCACAAACACGGCTCACTGCAGCCTCAACATCCTGGGCTCAAGCCATCCTTCCACCTCAGCCTCCAGAGTAGCTGGGACTGCAGGTGTGCACCACCGTGCCTGGCTTTTTTTTTTTCTATTGGAGAAGAGGTCTCGCTATGTTGCCCAGGCTGGTCTTGAACTCCGGGGCTGTAGCAACCCTCGTGGCTCAGCCTCCCAAAGTGCTGGGATTACAGGTATGAGCCACGGCACCTGGTCTAGAAGTCATTTTAGAGAGAGAGATTCAATTTTCTCAAAGCTAACATTAGATTTTCTATTTTCTTTTTGATTTGCCCATGTGGTCTAGTCTCTGCTCTGTATATAGTCAATAGACCTGCTCCTTAGCTGCTTAAGGTGGCTACAGGCTTAACCAAAATGTAGACTGCAGTAGCAGAATGGGGCCTAACTCTACAACTTTCTAAGACTCGAACTGAAAAGGTTTTTTTCTCTTCTCTGAGTAAGGACTAGGAGGGTCTCTAAAGGTAATCCCAGCTCATTAAAGTACTCAAATCTTAAGTTCTATGGTGAGATACATTTATGTTACTGTGGTTGATCTTTTAACGAACATAACTGAGGCACTTAATAAGTATTATTTATTGCTTACCTAGGAGGACTGTGCACTTACTCCAGTCACTTCCCACAGAGCAAAACATTGTTTAAAGTTTTATTCAGAAACCAAAGTATAAACTTTCAAAAAATAGTGTTATTAATTTTTTAATCATTTGAGAATGACTTTAATTCATTTAAGGACTCAAGAGTCACTTATATTTAACTTTGAAGAACAGAAAAAGGGTTTAAACCAGTTAAGAACTCTTTGAGTCAAAAACGGGGTGTTAAAGTAATGAACTATCTTTTCTTTCAGTGGCTTAAGAATTACTCTAAAAAAAATCAAAATTACTTAAAGCCATGGCACTGACATTACCGTATTTTTTAATTTTTTATTTGGTTTGAGTCTTTAAATAGTTTGAAAAAAGGAGGCCGATTAAATGGTTTCTAAAGCTAGTTCAAGTGATTTATGATTTATGCATGTAAATACAGAATCCCCTATAACCTCTTTGAAGAGTCAGTGATCATTAGGTTAGCTGAATTCTGATCCATTATGATCAAATAAGCCTCATTACATTGTCACACTTCAAGAACAACATCACGAGGTTCTTCAGTTCCTCATTTCTTGCTCTCACAGAGGTAATCACTGGGCATCTTTTATTTCTGTTAAATTAACTTTTGGTAAAGGAAAAGAATAACATCAATTATAAAAAATTTTTGAAACGTAAGTTCAAAAACCTAAAGAAATATTCAATTGATGATTCTTTTTCTGAGTTAAAATTTTTCTAATTATTGTAATTATTTTGAAACACTAAGATGCCAAGAGGTAAGAAAATTACTCCTGCCAGAAATTAACTGACGGTATTGACACAATTCCCTGCTGCCTCCTTAATTCAGGGACACAAAACAAGCATACCATAAGGCACCAACATGATGCCTGGTATATTACAGGAGCTAATCAATGCAATTAGTCCTGTTAAGATAGAGTTCACGAAGCCAAATTTCACCAATGTTGCAGCCAACATGAATCTTTTTAAATGCTGTGTTAGAACACACATGATTCTAACAGGAAATACTAGTCCAAGCTGCCTTCATGGAATAAAATAATAGCTACGCTCCTGATTTTTTGTATAAAAGCAGAAAATGAAGTGAGTTTACTTCTCAGCACCATTCAGAAATGGTGAGAAGGAAAACAGACCCACCTAGGCAACACAAATTTTCTCTCACATGCACCCTGACCTCTATGCTTCTAGTTAGTATCTGAATTCTAATGTTTCATGAAATTAGAAATTGCAAACTGGCTCTTAAATATGGGCTCAAAATATGTAAGTTAGTTATGAAATTTTTTTCCGACTTTTTGGTGGCTGAACACTGCCAAATGGAAACCAAAAACAAAGCAAAATAAAACAAACAACAAAAAAAACCCCACAACATTTCTTTTAAAAGACATTGGCAACCTCTCAATCTCTTCAGTTTGAATGGAATTCCAGCTCCTTCCAAACTCTTGTCACTCCATATATTCTCTAAAGAAACTAAATAGAATTTCTCTTAAAGGCTCTTATTTTCTGGAAACCTAGAAGTCCTTGAAATAATGGGATCTGGAATACAACAAATTACACAGCCATTGTAGGGATGTAACAGACCTAAATATTGTTTAGCTCATCCATCCTTAAGTTTAAGGGAGATGGTGCAGCGTCATCCCCACTGAATAACATCAGGTTAATTATTTTTGAAGCCTGAGGAACAAACACAACTAACTGCCATCCAGGGATTACACAAATCCAAGGTGTAACACAATATGTTTTTACTAATTCATTTTAATACTTGCCTTCTCTCTCCCACAGAACTCACATGCTGGATTAGTCTTGACTAGCAAAAACAGATCAGGAAAAAGAAAACTGTTATTTTGGTTTAGACTGGATCATTATTTTTGACTGTTTTGAGTTTTAGAAAAGCCAAAGCTCATTAACAACGTTAATATGAGAGACATTAGTCTGGATTGCTACATTATTTGTTCATGTGTTTGGGGTCATTTTGGAAACGGGAACATGAGTATGTAATATTGACATTTTCATTTTTGCTCAAATGTGTTTGAAACTGTTCAAAGAAATGCCTTCCTTCCAAACTGAACACATCATATTAAATGCTGAATTAGGGTTTAGACAAGGATATTGACTTATGTTCTGGGATTCTCTGCGTCTCCTTAAACCATCTTGTGGTTTTAAACTTCTTGCATTAAAAGTGAGTACAAACAAAAGGAAAAAAACTGCATTTCTATTAGGTCTATTATTTTGACTATTTAGATTAAATTGTATATTTTCTTTTCAGTCTTCTAGTCACCTTATAAAGGCAAGGAAGAACTGGTAGTTTGAAATAAAATATTTACAAAAAGTGCTGCACCCCCTGGGTATTCTGCTGTAATAAGGTAAAGACCTTTCCCCTTTGTTGATGCACTCATTTACATCTTCACCCCACAAACACCTGTCACATCCTTTTACATATTTGTTTTTCCTTTTCCTAGGATGAAATCCCGTAAGTCATTTTTTTCTCGGGATTGTGAAGTCCACTGCACACAACCAGCCTTATTTTACATCTCTTTTATTTCAACCATCTGGGAACTGGGCAGAAGTCGTGGTCAGAGGGGCATGTATGTATTGCATTGATGATGGGGGCAGAGAACGAACAGGAAGAAGTAGGAAATAAAAATTGCTTTACTTCTTAGATTGTGAGTAGAAAGGCAACCCAAATGGGAATCATAACAGGGATAGTTTAGGGGCAAAAAGACACCCTTAAAAATAGAAGCTAGAAGTTAAAGGAGGGGTGACATCACACTTTTAGAGATGACATCAGAGGAAGTTGCATCTCTTGGTGCCATGTTATACATGCATCGTCGGGGCAGCAGAACCGATTAGTGTGCCCAGTTGCACAAAAGGGCTGTAATGTGCATGGGCCCCAGTGTTAGCCATGTGACTCTCTTAATGGATCCAGCTTGATCTTTATGCTCTTCAACTAAGCTAGTGCCCAAGCAGTTCTTGTATTTCAGCTAAGAGGGGGTTCTGGAAAAGCTCTTGGTGATAACATTTTTGGAGAACAGAGAGAAAAAAGATTTTTATTAAGTCTGACTGAAAAAGTAGGAATTTCAGGTCAATGTTAAATGCCTGGCATGAGTTTTATATATTTTTTTAATATTTCCGGCTCATTTTACCAAAAGAAAGGTGGTGTAACACGTTCACGTCAGACAAAATAGGTATCAAAGCAAAAGGCATTAGAGGTGAAGAGGATCACTGCACAGTGGGAAAAGGTTCAGTTCAGATATAGGTACATATTATATAAAGCAAAAATATACAGAAACAAAAGGAAAATAATTAGATATTTAAAGATATTAGGTTAGGTGAAATTTTTATAAGTCTTGAAAACAAATCAGATGCAGGAAAATCATTTTTAGCAACAAAGTACTAAGAGGGTGCATGGACAAGGAAAAGTTTTCCCTCCCTAAGCCCATACCTCTAGTTGATAATCTGTTCCCATCCCCAGGTCCCAGCAAACATTCTAAGACCCAAGAACAGGTTTACTAGGGAGGAATTGGAGGCACTGCAGTTCATGTGCTGAGTTAAATAAGCTCTGGAAATAGAAGCTGAAGAATCAACAATACCCAATCTAATGTAACCAAAGTCTAATTAGAGAATTCACCAGAAATTGAGAGACTTGCTAGACATAATTTCTTGTTAGGAAGTAGTATTTTTCTCCTTTCAAATTATTAAATGTTTGATATAACCAGCAAAACAGAAGTAAATTATCAATTTAAGCTTAACGGCGATATTGTTTTGTTAAGTAATATCACAATACCTTATAAATAAAAAGTATTAATTATTTCCAGTTAGTCACACGTATTATTACTAATACTGAGTAAATACAAAAATTTACACTCAAACAGAAAGAGCCAAACTGGCTCCCATAATAATAGCAGGTATTTTCCTAAGCCTTGTACACAGTAATCAATAGCCAAATCTGCCACATCTTTACCATTCTTTAAATGACAAGCTGGGTTTTGATGAATTCCACTTTTTCAGTCAAAAATCATATTCATGATTTAAATTGTGCTGTATGACATTGTCCCTTTTATTTCTATATATTCTCGGATGAGATGCATACATATTGGTTCAAGACCTCTTGTTGCCTCTTTTTAACATTGTCTTTGTATCACTTGCAGCCGCGAAACAACAGGTTAAAACCAGCCCAACTGGTTAGTAAAATTGATTGAGAAAAAAAGAGAAAGAAAAAAGTCAAAATAGTTTATACAATAAAACTATTAGGAGACTATGAAAAGTTCGCTAATGCATTCAATAGAACCTGAAAAAGAGCTAAATACGTACCTGGAACAGAGAGGAGGAGACTAACTGTCAGGAGACCTTGCAACATGCTGGGTGATTCCAGGAGCATGGTGTCTGCTCTTCTCACTCAGATGGGTGCTGCTGGGCCTGTCCCTGCCTCCTCTCCAGTGACACAGAATGAAACTCCCTGGTTCATTCTTGTCTCTGATTCAGGAAGTGTTTACTAAAGGTGTTGCACAACCTCGAAGCTGTGGTCCTGCAACAATGGCCCAGCAGGCGGAAGTCCTGGCTGCCTCCTGTCTCTAAGATTCCTTGATCTGAACTATTGTTTTCTCTCCTTCTCCATACTCCCCACCCCAAAGTAGTACGTTTCCAACGTATTACTATAGCCAGATAAGCTATAAGGAAAGAGGCAACTGCATTAATGAGACTTGAAAAATATGCCAGACATTTATTTACATTATGGATATATGGATATGATATATAAATATATATATTTAAATATATTTTTACATATATATAGTTGTAGGAAAAAAGTTAATAAGAATGTTATTTTCCCCCACATACATATGTGGTTATGTAAAGCAATTTCTAATCCAACCTAATCACTACATAGCGTTCTCTTTTCCATTATTTTATGTTCTATTCTCACCGAAGGGTACTCTCAGAAAGTTTGGACTAGCCTAAGAACATCTGACAATATAAGCACAATAATTTTTAGATCTGTGGGGGTATTTGTATCATAACTGGCAACGAGGAGTGTGGAAAAAGGATTCACGACCCAAAGGATACAATTTTAGGATCTGTCACTGGTGGTAGTAAGGCTAAAATGGGCATGTCCAAAAATCATACTTATAACCAATAAAATAACTAATATCAATTGAGCTGCTTATTAAGTTTAGGTACTGATAGGGTTTGGTTGTGTCCCTACCCGAATCTAGTCTTGAATTGTAGCTCCCATAATCTCCATGTGTTGTGGGAGGGATCCGATGGGAGATAATTGAATCAAGGGGCCGGCTTTTCCCATGCTGTTCTCATGACAGTGAACAAGTCTCATAAGATCCAATGATTTTATAAAGGGCAGCTCCCCTGCTCAGGCACCCTTTGCCTGCCTCCATGTAAGATGTGTCTTTGCTCCTCCTTCACCTTCTACCATGAATGTGAGGCCTCCCCAGCCATGTGAAACTGTGAGGCCATGAAACCTCTTTTTCTTTATAAGTTACCCAGTCTCAGATATTTCTTTGTAATAGTATGAAAACGGACTAATACAGGTACTCTCCTAAATCTACTGTACTTGTTATTTTATTAGTCCTTATGATACTCATGTATTATGCATTTACAATCATTTTGCAAGTGAAAAATTGGGGTTTTAAAGGCAAAATTCGAAAGATTAAGACTCAGTTGTCCTCATTGTATAGATTAAGAAGATTAAGCAGATAAAGTCACCTATTCAGTAAGTGGTAGAAGTGGAATCTGAAATATGTGTTGTCTGGGCTCTTAGTCATATACTCTAATGCTTTCCCTTGGCTTAGCTGACTTGTACTCCCAGTATTATTTCTATTGAAAAGATTCTGGGAGAATAAAAATAATTATGAAATTCCTAAGGAATAGAAATAACACTGAGGACCAGTTATTACCACAAAACCTAGTCCTAGTCCACTAAAATCATGCATCATTTTACAGATTCTGAAACACATTCTCATACTAGAGGGATTACAGTGATTATTGATGTCTCTAAATGATCATACAGTCATCAGCTAAAACCACAGGGGAATTTTTGAGTCTAGTTACTGAGCATTTTAACCATCAGGATTGTGATTCACAGATTTCTTGCCTTTTCAACCCAAGTTCCATTGCTTTGTCTTTTCCAGGAAACAGAAAGGATACTTCAGCTTTTAATTACTGCATGTTTTTTCTCCATTAATTCAATGTAATTTTACTTATAGCTATTATGTGTCAGACACTGAGATTGCAGTTGAAAAAACACAATCATGGCCGGGTATGGTGGCTCATGTCTGTAATCCCAGCACTTTGGGAGGCTGAGGCTGACAGACCACCTGAGATCAGAATTTGAGACCAGCCTGCCCAACATGGTGAAACCCCCATCTCTACTAAAAAAAAAAAAAAAAAAAAAAAAAAAAAAAAAAATTAGCTGGGCGTGGTGGTGGGCACCTGTAATCCCAGTTACTCAGAAGGCTGAGGTAGGAGAACTGCTTGATTGCTTGAACCCAGGAGGCAGAGGCTGCAGTGAGCTGAGATTGCAACACCACATTCCAGCCTGGGCAACAGAGTGAGACAGTGTCTCAAACAAACAAACAAATAAACAAAAAACACAATCACTTTCATTGAGATGTTCACAATCTGAGAAAGATAAATTCAATTACCATAATTGCACAGAATTAGTACCACCTATAAATGATCACAATATCACAAGGCGTTTAGTGTTACAATAGATTTATCAATAGAAGTCAGAGGTCTACACCAAACAGGGCAGGGAGTGCATCCTGGAGGCAGGAGTCCTGGGAAAAGGACTCCCTGTTTCATAAATGGTGCTGGGATAGCTGGCTAGCCATATGCAGAAGAATAAAACTGGACCCGTACCTTACACCATATACAAAAATTAACTCAAGATGGATTAAATATTTAAATGTAAGACCCCAAACTATGGAAAACCTAGGAAATGACATTCTGGACATTGGCCCTAGGAAATAATTTATGACTTAAGTCCTCAAAAGCAATTGCTATGAAAACAAAAATGGACGAGGGGTACCTAATTAAATTAAAGAGCTTCTGTACAGCAAAAAGAAACTATCAGCAGAGCAAACCAACAACCTACATAACGGGCGAAAATATGAGCAAACTACACAGCTGAAAAAAGTCTAATATCCAGAATCTATAAAGAACTTAAACAATTGAACAAGCAAGAAATAAATAACCTCATTTAAAAATGGGCAAAATGCCGGGTGCAGTGGCTCATGCTTGTAATCCTAGCACTCTGGGAGGCCAAGGCAGGCAGGTCACCTGAAGGCAGGAGTTCGAGACCAGTCTAGCCAACATAGTGAAACCCCATTTCTAATAAAAATACAAAAATTAGCCACGCGTGGTAGGCAGCTGTAGTCCCAGCTACTTGGGAGGCTGAGGCAGGAGAATCACGTAAACCTGGAGGAGGAGGTTGCAGTGAACCAAGATTGCGCCACTGCACTCCAGCCTGGGTGACAGAGCAAGACTCCGTCTCAAAAAAAAAAAAAAAAAAAAAAGGTCAAAAGAAATGAACAGACACTTCTCAAAAGAAGAAATATAAGCAGTTAAAAAAACATGTGAAAAAATTGCCCAACGTAACTAATTATCAGAGAAACGCAAATCAAAACAATGAGATACCATTTCACACTAGCCAAAATGGCTACTACTAAAAAGTCAAAAAATAACAAATGCTGGTGAGGCCGCAGAGAAAAGGAAACACACAATGTTGGTAGGAATGTAAATTAGTTCAGCCACTCTGGAAAGCAGTTTGGAGATTTCTCAAATTAAAATAGAACTGTCATTTGACCCAACAATCCTTTTACTGTATATATAGCCAAAAGAAAATAAATTATTCTACCAAGAAGACACATGCGTATGTTCATCACAGTACTATCTACAAGAGCAACGACATGGAATCAAGCTGCCCATCAATGGTAGAATAGATGAATACGATGTGGTACATATATACCATGGAATACTATACAGGTATAAGAAAGAATTAAATTGTGTTCTTTGCAGCAACATGGATCACCTAGAGGCCATTACCCTAAGTGAATTAATGCAGAAACAGAAAACCAAATACTGCATGTTCTCAGTTATACATGGGAGCTAAACGCTGGGTACCCATGGACATAAAGATGACAACAATAGACGCTGGAGAAGGGAGGGAAGAGGGGAAAGGGCTGAAAACCTAGCTATTGGATACTATGCTGAGTACCCGGGTGGCGGGATTATTTGTACCCCAAACCTCAGCATCACGCAATATATCCATGTAACAAATGGATATGTACCTCCTTGAATCTAAAATAAAAGTTGGAAAAAAAGAATTATGAGAATAAGTAAGGACAATATATTATAGCACATTAGTTTATGGCTGGTAGTGTTTGGAATTGTTGGAGCAAAGAATGCCTGAGAGAATGGGAAGATATCCTGCTAAGTATAAGAATTTATGCTTGACTTTGACCCTGTGGTGAATGGTCACCACTGATGGGATCGAATGAGAAGAAGTTTAACTTTCCTGCTTGCCTCTTGAGGAGGAGAGTGCACTGGAAATGGTGAATGATGACAGTCTGCATGCTGATACATGTGGAATTTTAAATTGGCACTTGTTCTTTGGCTCTTTTCAATTCTCTTGTAGTCGTGACATGCCTTTGATCACAGTTTGTTCCAGTTATCATTCTCATAATTTTTCATCATTCTTCGTAGCCCAGAGTTATATTTATAATTCCCTTTACTGTCAAAGAATTTATACCAATCTCTAAATGAATTTTATTTTCTGCTTCCCTGGTTATTTCCTCAAAGATGTATCAAGCAAGCGTAAAAGTGGAATTTGGACAGTCAGTTTAATTTTCTCCTTTGTTTCTTTGTGATAAATACAGCATTATTGTTGACATCTTTCATTGTCATGACTTGTCAAACTCTTTGCCAGAATATAAAACATAAATGGCAGAAAGAAGAACTACATGAGTGAAAAAACATATATAATGCATGAAGAGGAGTACAGTAGAATGAGAAAAAGCACAAGGTAGCACTCAAAACCTGTGCTAAAACATATTTAACAATGTTATATATATATGTATATAAATAAATTCCACACATGAATAATGCATGCATATATACATATCATTACTATTGACTCATTACACACACACACACACACACAGTCATGGATCACTTAACAATGGGCATACAGTCTGAGAAATGTCATTAGACGATTTCATTGGTTTGTGTTAGAGTATACTTACACAAATCTAGATGGTATAGACCACTACACACCTAGGCTGTATGGTATAGCCTATTGCTCCTAGGCTACAAACCTGTATAGCATGTTACTGTACTGTATACTGTAGGCAGTTGTAATACAATGGTATCATGAAACTAAATATATCTAAGTATAGAAATGATATACAATATTATAATCTTATAGGACCACATCATATATGCAATCCATCAATGACTGAAATGTCATTTATGTGGTCCATAACTATGTATATACGTTTATATGTGTATATATACACACATAAATATACGTACATATACACACATAAATATATATAAACCCTCCTTTTCTTTTTGAGACGTTGCCCAGGCTGGAGTGCATTGGCATGATCCTGGCTCACTGTAACCTCTGCCTCCTGGATTAAACCCTCTTTCTATTATATACAGGTATGTGCCACATAAATGACATTTCAGTCATCAATGGATTGCCCGTATGATGGTGGTCCATCATCACATATAATTGTATGTATATATGTGTATGTGTATAAAAATATAAATATATTTAGGATAGTATTTCAGAAAGAGAAATAATACAACAAGGTATGAGTGCTGCCAAAGGAAGTATGGAATGGTGTAAAATCAGATGGAAATTTCAGAACAATTACCTTGGCAGCAGTGTAGAGAATGACTCTAAAGCCTGATTAGAGAAGAGAAAAGAAACCAGTTGTAAGTGAAAATGAAAGAAAGCAAGAGTCTGAATTTAAGCAGAAACAATAGGGATGGAAAGAAGGGGAGAGGTTTGAGAAATATTTATTAAGTATATTAGAGAGATAGTTATTAATTAGATATGGGGGTGCTGAAATTAAGAGGGTTTATTCGCTAAGTACTTACGTAGTGTCTACTATGTGCCAACTACTGGAATAGGTTTGGGGGATTAGGCTTTCAACACAGAGATTAAAATGTATACGTGCTTGGAGATTAGAATCTAGTTGGAATGGGAACGTGAGCAAAATAAATGCTATGAAAAAAATTAAACTAGATGACAAGTTCTGAACAAACATCCATTGCTCATTCCTACTGTTTCCTGCCATGGGAAGACTACCCAGTAGCATAACCTCTTAGCCCCTTTCTGACCCTTGTCTTATTTTGCCAAGGCGAGTAGAGGGACCCATCTGCGTTGTTTCTCTTCTCCTCTTGGGAGCACATGTATGTTCTGCTTCTCCATCCTTAAGTGTCCAGGGGTGCAGTGAAGAGCTGTCCTCATGTGGAACAGAGCCAGCCCCCTGGACTTCCTGGGAAAGGTAAATGAGCCTAGTGAATTCTGGGAACTAGTGCTAGCAAACATGCTAGTCCAAAGTTATAAACCCCATTTTGGTCATATCCAGCATTAACAATTACAAGGGGGCTATTTTAGTCTTTATTTTCCTTGCCTGCTTTCTCAGATGGCTCAGGGCTATAGTGAGGAAGATGAATATTTTTAATTGCCTTATCTTAAAGACCAACAAGAAGGGGTAGGAAGGAAGGAGAGCTGGGGCTACTTATTCCTCTTTTGGGAGGTAACAGATGTTGGGCTCTAAATAATGAGAACCTAAACGTGAAAAAACATGAGGGAAGAGCATTTCAGGTAGAGGGAACAGAAAATGCAAAAGGTTGAGGCTGAAGCACACTCAACGTGTCCAAGAACAAAAAGCGAATCCATGTGGCTAGAGCGACTGAAGGAGAAGAGTCAGTGGGAGATGTGGGGTAGGGGTGTAAGAATGTTGAGCCTGAAAGTGGCTTATTTCAAGTGCAATGGAACACCCTTGGTGGAACTTCAGCACATTTCTAAAATTTATCCACAGAGACAGAAATACAGAGTGGAAGAAGACAGACCAATTCAGAAGCTGCTAAAACACATCCAAAAAACAATGGGTCAGTGAGGAAGCAGTGAAAATGGAGGTCAGTGCTCAGGTTAGGGTCGTATTTAGGCAGTAGAGATGCCAATGTTTGCTTATGGCTTGATTCCCTGATCTTTGTGTAAGAATCTGGGTTAGGTAATTGCCTTGTTCCCTTAGAGTGGAGATTCACACAAGAGAGCAGGTAAGGGGAAAAATGTGTAATTGTAATTTGGGACATGTTACATACAGACAGGATATTCAGTCATTAATTAGAAAAAAAATGTTTGGAATTCAGGATTGAGATCTATTTTTAAAAAATAATAGATATCATAAACATAATTATCATGCTGTGTTCTCTGGATATTTATTATATTCAAGAGCTTAAAATACTTTTAATAGTAATTACTAACAACCATCAGTTTATATGAATGAGAAACTGTGTCTTTTTTTAATTTAAGTTCCAGGGTATATGTACAGGATGTATAGGTTTGTTACATAGGTAAATGTGTGCCATGGTGGTTTGCTGCACCTATCAACCCATCACCTAGGTATTAAGCCCCACAGCCCCACATGCATTAGCTTTTTATCCTGATTCTTTCCCACCTTGTCCCCGCTGACAGGCTCCAGTGTGTGTTGTTCACCTCCCTGTGCCCATGTGTTCTCATTGTTTAGCTCCCACTTATGAGTGAGAACATGCAGTGTTTGGTTCTCTGTTCCTGTGTTAGTTTGCTGAGGAAAATGGCTTTCTGCTCCATCCATTTCCCTGCAAAGGACATGCTCTCATTCCTTTTTATGGCTGCATAGTATTCATTTGTGTATATGTCCCACATTTTCTTTATCCAGTCTATTATTAATGGGCATTTGGGTTGATTCCATGTTTTTGCTATTGTGAATAGTGTTGCAATAAACATGTGCATACCTGTATCATTATAATAGAATGATTTATATTCCTTTGGTTATATGCCCAGTAATGGGATTGCTGGATCAAATGGTATTTCTGGTTAAAGATCCTTGAAAAATTGCCTCACTGTCTTCCACAATGGTTGAACTAATTTACATTCCGACCAACAGTATAAAAGCGTTCCTGTTTCTCCACAGCCTCACCAGCATCTGTTGCTTTTTGACATCTTAATAATTTCCAGTCTAACTGGCATGAGATAGTATCTCATTGTGGTTTTGATTTGCATTTCTCTAATGAGCAGTGATGGTGAACTTTTCTTCATATTTGTTGGCAACGTAAGTTTCTCCTTTTGAGAGGTGTCTGTTCGTGTCTTTTGCCCAATTTTGATTGGGTTGCTTTTTGGGTTTTTTTTTTTTTTTTTTTTTGAGATGGAATGTTGCACTGTAGTCCAGGCTGGAGTGCAGTGGCGCGATCTTGGCTCACTGCAAGCTCCACCTCCCAGATTCACACCATTCTCCTGCCTCAGCCTCCTGAGTAGCTGGGACTACAGGTGCCTGCCACCACACCCAGCTAATTTTTTGTATTTTTAGTAGAGACAGGGTTTCACCATGTTAGCCAGGATGGTCTTGATCTCCTGACCTCATGATCCACCCGCCTCGGCCTCCCAAAGTGCTGGGATTACAGGCGTGAGCCACCGCACCTTGTGAATTTGTTTAAGTTCCTTGTAGATTCTGGATATTAGACGTTTGTCAGATAAGTTGCAAAATTTTTATCGCATTGTGTATGTTGTCTCTTCACTCTGATGATAGTTTCTTTTGCTGTGCAGAAGCGTTTTAGTTTAATTAGGTCCCATTTGTCAATTTTTGCTTCTGTTCCTGTTGCTTTTGATGTTTTTCTCATGAAATCTTTTTCTGTGCCTATGTCCTGAATGGTATTGCCTAGATTTTCTTCTAGGGTTTTTATATTTTTGGGTTTTTCATTTAAGTATTTAATCCATCTTGAGTTAATTTTTGTATAAGATGTAAAGAAGGGGTCCAGTTTTAATGTTCGGCATATGACTAGACAGTTTTCCCAGCACTATTTATTAAATAGGGACTCCTTTCCCATTGTTTATTTTTGTCAGATTTGTTGAAGATTGGATGGTTGTAGATGTGTGGTCTTATTTCTGAGATCTCTATTCTGTTCCATTGGTCTGTGTGTCTGTTTTGGTACCAGTACCATGCTGTTTTGATTACTGCTGCATTGTAGTATAGTTTGAAGTCATTTAGCATGAAGTCTCCAGCTTTATTCTTTTTGCTTAGGATTGTCTTGGCTATATGGGCTTTTTTTTTGGTTCTATATGAATTTTTAAGTAGTTTTTTCTAATTCTGTGAAGAATGTCAATGGTAGTTTAATGAGAATAGCAATGAATCTATAAATTACTTTGGGCAATATGGCCATTTTCATGATAATGATTCTTCCTATCCACAAGCATGGAATGTTTTTCCATTTGTTTGTGTCCTCTATCTTTCCTCCCTCATTTCCTTTGAACTACAAGCACTAGTTTGTAGTTCTCCTTGAAGAGGTCCTTCACATCCCTTGTTAATGGTATTCCTAGGTATTTTATTCTCTTTGTAGCAATTGTGAATGGAAGTTCATATATGATTTGGCTCTCTGCTTAACTATTGTTGGTGTATAGGAATGCTTGTAATTTTTGCACATTTATTCTGTATCCTGAGACTTTGCTTATCAGCTTAAGAAGCTTTTTGGCTGAGATGATGGGGTTTTCTAGATATAGGATCATGTCATCTGCAAACAGAGACAATTTGACTTCCTCTTTTCCTATTTGAATACCCTTTATTTCTTTCTCTTGCCTGATTGCCCTGGCTAGAACATCCAATACTATGTTGAATAGGAGCGGTGAGTGAGGACATCTTTGCCTTCTACTAGTTTTCAAAGGGAATGCTTCCAGTTTTTGCCCATTCAGTATGATATTGGCTGTGGGTTTGTCATAAATGGCTATTATTTTGAGATATGTTCCATTAATACATAGTTTATTGAAAGTTTTTAACATGAAGGGATGTTGAATTTTATCAAAGGCTTTTTCTGAATTTACTGAGATAATCGTCGTTTTTGTCATTAGTTCTGTTTATGTGATGAATTATGTTTACTGATTTGCATATGTTGAACCAGCCTTGCATCCCAGGGATGAAGCTGATTTGATCGTGGTGGATAAGCTTTTTGATGTGCTGCTGGATTCGGTTTGCCAGTGTTTCATTGAGGATTTTTGCATTGATGTTCATCATGGATATTGGCCTGAAGTTTTCTTTTCTTGTATCTCTGCCAGGTTTTGGTATCAGGATGATGCTGGCCTCATAAAATGAGTTAGGGAGAAGTCCCTCCTTTTCAATTGTTCGGAATAGTTTCAGAAGGAATCGTACCAGCTCCTCTTTGTGCCCCTGGTAGAATTCAGCTGTAAATCCATCTGGTCCTGGGCTTTTTGTGGTTGGTAAACTATTTATTACTATCTCAATTTCAGACCTTGTTATTGGTCTAATCAGGGATTCGACTTCTTCCTGGTTTAGTCCTTGTAGGGTGTATGTGTCCAGGAATTTATCCATTTTTTTCTTGATTTTCTAGTTTATCGCATAGAGTTGTTTATAGTATTCTCTGATGGTTGTTTGTATTTATGTGGGATCAGTGGTGACATCCCTTTTGTCATCTTTTATTGTGTCCACTTGATTCTTCTCTCTTTTCTTCCTCTTTATTCTAGCTCACATTCTACCAATTTTTTTTTTTTTCCAAAAAACCAGCTTTTAGATTCATTGAATTTTTGAAGGGTTTTTCGTGTCTCTGTCTCCTTCAGTTCTGCTCTGATCTTAGTTATTTCTTGTCTTCTGCTAGCTTTTGGATTTGTTTGCTTGCTTCTCTAGTTCTTTTAGTTGTTTTGTTAGGGTGTCAATTTGAGATCTTTCCAGCTTTCTGATGTGGGCATTTAGTGCTATAGATTTCCTCTTAACACTGTTTTAGCTGCGTCACAGAAATTCTGGTATGCTCTCTCTTTATTCTCATTGTTTTCAAAGAACTTCTTGATTTCTGCCTTATTTTCATTATTTACCCAGGACTTATTCAGGAGCAGGTTGTTCAATATCCACGTAGTCGTGTGGTTTTGAGTGAGAGAAACTGTCTCTTCAACTCCAGATAAGGGGGTTTACTACTGAAGCACCAGAAGGACTTCATCGTAACTTTCTTTCACTCTCAGAAACAAAATAGCTATGCTCCCAGGTGCTCTATTCACTTAGGGGAGAAGAAGGGCTGTACATGTGAAAGATTGTATCTTTTCTCCGAAGAACTTCACAAACACCTCTTTTCAGCCCAGAATTTTCCCTTCCTTCTGCTTGCCAGTTGGATTATTTCAAAGAAGGTCATGTAGCAAGAAGAGTAAATGGTTTTTTAATTGAAAGCTGGGAATGAGAGAAAAAGGATGACGCCTACTGAGCCCCGGCCTCAGGTCAGGGGGTGCACAGTCTTGCTAAGCGGAAAAGGAGAGAGGATCACATGCTCACTGGGCAGTTGGGATGTGCCAGATGGCTTATATTAGCACATATCAATCTTCACCATAACGCTAAGAAGGAAATATCGTGGAAATATCAGAGACAATAGACATTTCTGATCATGTGTGACAAATTTTGGGGCCGCTAGATGTGGGATCTTCAACATATGTTTTTATTCAGTTAGTCAGTAATATTTTAAAAGCTGCGCTCTTACAATTGCTCCTGGAACGGACAGAAAAGTACCACTCTTTCAACCCAAAGGCAGACCAGAGTCATGTAGTGCCAAGGCACTGTATTTGTTTCCAGTACCTAGAAATGGCCTGCACAAAACTGGCACTGAGTGAATGCTTTGGTGATGCTTTTAAGAGATGTTTGGTGGGGTTTCAGGAAATTGGACTTTAACATGGCTGACCACATTCTTTCCATCTGCTCACTACATACATTGTATATGTGCTGAAAATGTATCTGATTTCTTTCCTTCCTCTGTTGAGTTTAGCAAAACAGACAAAAGTGCAAACTTAGAGTTAGAGAGTAACCTCCAAAAGAAAAACAGGCTGGTCAGTGTCAAATACAAGATTTCAAAATATTTTCTTAAATATTAAACAAATACTTCAACCATTGATTGTCTGAAATGTAAAATGTATCAAGATATTAATTATATTGTTAATACAAGATAAAAGCAAAATTAAATGTCCCAAAATAAGAACATGGTTATGTAAATGTTTCATGCTTGCTCAATAAAATACTGAACCATAATGTAAAATTGCCATTATAATGAATTTTTATATTATAGAAAATGTTTACATTATACTGTTAAGGCCAAAATGATGTACTACAGTTATATAAAAAAAGATCAAAACTAAATAAAAACGTCAAGAATCCATTAAGAATAAAAAACCAAGAACAGAAAAAGAAATCCAAACTACTTAGAGGCATGTGTGAAAGTGTGTGTGTGTGTGTGTGTGGTAAGAAGATAAGTATTTTTATCTCCTCTATTTCTTAATTTTTAAGCAGTGGTTGGTATTACTTTTATAATTTAACAATTACATAAAAATAAGCATGGTAAATAAATATTTTCCAAATTTAATAAAATAAGCTTTTTCTCCCCTAACCAAGATTTTCTTTAAGATATATGTGTTATTCATAATTAAATCCCCAAGACTCCAATATAATTATTAGAAAATAGTAGCTGCTAAATATTTGTACACTAAATTCATAATTGAAAGAGGTTCACTCTTCAAAATCAAGCAGAGCCTCAGAACCACAGGTCATGAACTGCTGAGCCTTAGAAGAGGAGGAAAAAAAAAAGCTATTAGGGTTTCCTATTCTAACTTGCTGTGTTCCCACCTGTGGTAAGTAGATAGTGTTGCACAAAGAAAAGAAAGCTATTTGGGCCGGGCGCGGTGGCTCACGCTTGTAATCCCAGCACTTTGGGAGGCCGAGGCGGGCGGATCACGAGGTCAGGAGATCGAGACCACGGTGAAACCCCGTCTCTACTAAAAATACAAAAAAATTAGCCGGGCGTGGTGGCGGGCGCCTGTAGTCCCAGCTACTCGGAGAGGCTGAGGCAGGAGAATGGCGTGAACCTGGGAGGCGGAGCTTGCAGTGAGCCGAGATTGTGCTACTGCACTCCAGCCTGGGCGACAGAGCGAGACTCTGTCTCAAAAAAAAAAAAAAAAAAAAAAAGCAAGCTATTTGCTTTTGCGCTTAGTAAATACATTTCCACAAAAGAAAGCCAAGCGATTTTGTTATCACCTTTCAGGTACTATATTTACATAAGTTTCTACCCTCTTGCTTAGGTTGCTGTTTTATAATTAGTTAATAACCTCTCAGGCCCTGAATTACTAGCTATGTATTTAAGACATGCTACATGCTATTAGGTCCTTTGTAACATGAAACAGCCCATCCTCTCATCATACAATATCTAAGTTTTAAAGCAATAGGTAATCAGCAGATATGTCAATATATTGTGTACAGTCAATGGACGCACTATTTGCAGAATTTGATGCACTTAACAAGCAGACAGGGCTTGGCAGAACAATCTGCCTTCCAAGTAGAATGAGGATAGACACCACCCATCTCTATATCTATGATTCTTCTATGCTTTCTTTCTTCTCCCTACACTCTCCACTGGCATGATGAGATATAAGGACTAAAATTAAGGTCCAATGTTATGTATGACATGACATTTGGGGAAAACTGGTAGGGCCTGGAATGGCTTAACCACCAATCTTGCTCCTCACCTTTCTCCCATGGATAACATCCACTAGTCAAACAACTCTCCTTATCACAGGGACTAGGCAAAGTTCCTGCTTATCCCTGAGTAGTGAGCTTCAGTTCCCTGCCAGCTACAGAATTACTCATATAAGGCAATCACATACTCCCACAGGAACCAGAGGGCACCTCACCCCTTTGATACTAATTACAAAGCCTGCTTCCCACAGCCCTAGTTGTTCCCTGTTCCCTGTACTTATGTTCCTCATGTGGCCTTTATGGCATGCAGTGTCCTCTTCCTTGAGCGATGAGTATATGTGACATGAGCATTTGTCAACCTTATCTGTCCAGGACCAGGCAACATGTGTTCAGCATCTCCATAAACCTAGGATGGGAATCCCTCCCCAGCCAACAGGGCAAATAAAAGCAGATAAGACTGCTCACTATATAGCTGCATAATTAAGAAGGCCTCCAGTGGATCCTTTGTAGGACAAAGAGGATCAGCTTTTTTGGGTTGAAAATCCTAGATCTACTTTACAAAGTAATGGACACCCACATGAATAATAATACCCAAAGATATCATAAGTGGATTAAAATGTACTTTAAACAACTGGGAGTATGTAGACGCATATATATATATATGCACACACACACATACATATACACATATATACGCACATATATATGTGCGTATATATGTGTATGTATATGTATACATATACAAACTCCCAGATGTACTATATATATTTACATATATTTTACATATATTCATACATATACACACACATATATACTCCCAAATGTGCTATATATAAAAACATACAATACAAATACATATATATGTGTGTATATATATATGAACCTACTACGTATATTCAGAAAATTGTGTGTATATATATGTATATATATGTGTGTATATATGTGTGTGTATATATGTGTATGTCTATGTATATATATAGACATATATATATATATATATATATACTGATTCTTCATCTTTTGAGCAGATAAAATCTTATAAGCCAGGACCAACAGATTCTGAGGCTGACAGCCCTGTCCTCACTTTTAAATAAGCAATGTAGAAGAACACTGACAAGAATACATTCAACATATTGATCTCTTTAGGAATGAGTCATTCTACAATCTTACCTGCTTCTGTGTCATGTGCTTCTGGATTGATAAGAGGTGCTCAGGTGAGAGAATCAAAATACAAGACTGGGCAATTCTGATTTCTCTCTCAATTTGCAAGCAAAGAAGGTCGTTAACCCATCCTCTTAAAAACTGGTTGATTATTTATGCACAATGTGTATGAATGTCAGCCATCCAAATATTCATATTTTGTTAATTTGGGATTAAACAGATGGGGATAGGTCGAGAATGAAGCCATTTGTGAAAATGGCTTAAAAAGAGAGAAAATAAATTAAATGGAGTGTCATTTAACTGAGAGATAAGAGTTTGAAGAAATTAAGATTTGGAATTTTAACCTATAAATGTGTAATGGTTAATTTCTTTTTCCTTTTTGGCATTGAATTTATTTTTATTTTAAGTTCTGGGATACATGTGCAAAATATGCAGGTTTGTTGCATAGGTATTAATGTGCCATGGTGGTTTGCTGCACCCATCAACCCATCATCTAGGCTTTAAGCCCCACATGCATTAGGTAGATGGTTAATTTTATACGTCAACTTGACTGAGCCAGAATGTCCATATATGTCCATATATTTGGTCAGATCTTATTCTTGGTCATTCCTGAGAAGATTTTTTTATGAGATTAACATTTAAATGAGAAGACTATGAGTAAATCAGATTATGCTTCATAATACAGGTGGGCCTCACCAATCAATTGAAGGCCTTAGTACAACAAAGACTGACCTCACCTGAACAAGAAGGAAGTCAGCCAGCAGACCACCTTTGGACTTGAGCTGCAACTCTTCTCTGGTTCTCCAGGGAAAACAAAATGCTGATTTACCAAGCTTCCACAATTGTGTGAGCCCAGTGCTTAAAATAAATCTCTTTCATATGTATAGGAAAGAGATACATATGTGAGATATATATGTGTGTGTGTGTGTGTGTATATGCGCACACACACACACACACCCCCCCTGTTAATTCTGTTTCTCTGGAGAGCCCTGATGAATACGAAGTATTCATTCATTTCCCTGCACTTCCTATGGGAATTAGGATTTTTTGGATACTGGATTCCATGTTCCCCTTTCTACCACTTAAGATGTGATAGAGGAAGAAATTATGAAAATGGCTGTGCAAATACTTTTTCCGAGAATGGGAAAATCACCACTCTTATCCCACTAGTCATGTTTAGTAGTGTACAGGGCATGGAGATAGCCATGCTGATAGAACCCAGCATATGACATGTGCTCACACTCAGTAAATACAAGATGGAGAAACTGGGCCTTGAGCAGGTTACTGAGAATAAATCAGAGTGGTGGACAAACAGGGAACAGAAGAGACTTTCTAAATAAATAAAGTAGTCAACACACCAAATATCCCCGAGAAATTATAGTAATTAAGAAGTAGTCTTTGAATTTGGAAATGAGTAAGTCACTGATGTCTTTGTCAAGGATCGTTTCAGTGGAGAGGTAAAGGCAGAATTGAGTAAAGAGTATGAATTAAAATATATTGTTTATAGAACTTGTACTTGGAAGGAAAGGAGAAATAACAAGTTGTTTTTTTTGCCCCAAGATGAAACTGGTTATTTGTAAGTTGAAAGAGTCTAGAAGGATGAAAATTATAGAGTGGCAGGTTAGAGTTCATTCTCATTGGGCTTGAGATGAGCTGGGATTAAGAAAGCAGGTAAGTGGATTCGACTAGGGTGATGGATTATAAGTGATAGCCTATAATGGATCTAACCCAACATAGTTTATCATAACCTAAAAACCTGTATTGATTTAGATCCAATAGAGGTTATCACAAGACCTAAAAAATATTGGGGTCTAATGAAGAAGTATGCACACTGTGGAAATTATCGTATCCATGAAACAAGAACAAAGTAATCTGCTAGGAGTGAGGGCTGAGAGTTGAGTGAGAGTCTCAAGGAGCACGTTGGATGTTGGGATCAATAAATCCTTCATGGCAGTTCTGCTGACACATATATTGGGAAAAATACAGAAGTACAAGTATCATACTAACCAAGTTGAATATACATAAAATAACCAACTTGAGCAGAACTAAGGTGATAGAACACTTCTCTGAAGTTCTCCCCAAAAAAGCAAAACAAAAACAAAGCATGGCTGTTAAAATAATTTTATGAAAAGTATGTAAAACAATTTAGGAGGCCTATGTTACCCCCCCCCCCAAAAAAAGATTTTTTTAAAAAAACCACTCTATAAAACAAGAGAATAAAGCCACAAGGAGGAAGCACACTTAAATGACTAGCTACAAAGGAAGCAGCCTATCTTGGGAAAAGCATGCAGGAGAACATTGGGTAAGATGCCAACATGAGCTTTCGGGTCTAATCTTTCTGCTGCTGATACTCTGTCCTTTGGAGATACACAGAACAGAGCACAACTTTTCACACTGTTGATTATTAGTCAAGAGCTATAGGCAATTAGATCTTTAATTTAAACTATGGGAGGTAATATGGCTACAACTGTGCATCTTGCTCAAAAGAGCTTACTAAAACATCACAGCTTTTAAAATTCATTCACACATCCATTTCTCCAGAGCATATACTTACTTCTGGCAGGTCAGGCCAGAATAGGCTCCAATGCCACTTCAAAAAGATACAGAAAAAATATGGATGTGTACCTATATATTAGTATCATGTGTGAGTGTGCAGAAGTGGGTGTAGAGAGGAAGAATTATAGCTAAATATACAGATAGATAGCTAGATGACAGGTAGCTAAGTAACTAGATAACATACTTATGATGGACTATTGATAATAGATGGATGGATGGAAGGATGGATAGATAAATATAATCTACTAATTACCAATATTATAAGCTTACTGGTGATTTGTATATACTTTATTTATGACTTCTTAAATGTTTTCTAAGATGAAAATTATTACTTTTAGAAAATGGGAAATCAAAAACTTTTTAAACTTTGTTTCAAAGCTGGAGAATTTCAAGTGACGAACAGGCCAAGGATGAAACCATTTCCGAGTGGCGTAGGAAGTGGTAAGAAAAATGCAACTGATTATCAAGGAACTGAGACAGAAGCATTTTCTATAGGATTGCATGGACATTGTTATCACTCAGGACTGTGACAGGAACTGGGGATTAGAATAGGAAACCTGTGAAATGAGCAGTAGATCCCGGGTGAATATGGAGAAGTAGCTTTCACGTTAAGCAAATGTAGAGGGGTGCCTAACTTAATAGAAAAAGAGGTGCTTGCACACATGTAAAAAGTATAATACTGTGGGAGGCCGAGGCGGGCAGATCACGAGGTCAGGAGATCGAGACCATCATGGCTAACACAGTGAAACCCCGTCTCTACTAAAAATACAAAAAATTAGCCGGGCGTGGTGGCAGGCGCCTGTAGTCCCAGCTACTCGGGAGGCTGAGGCAGGAGAACGGTGTGAACCCGGGAGGCGGAGCTTGCAGTGAGCCGAGATCGTGCCACTGCACTCCAGCCTGGGCGACAGAGCGAGACTCCAACTCAAAAAAAAAAAAAAAAAAAGTATAATACTGGAAGTGGAAAACAGAGAAACCAAACACTGGATCCTAGGCTTGTCATTGTTATAAAGTGGTAGAATGAGGGTCGTCTACTAAAAGCCTGCAGGTGCACGTTATCCTTGGTGTAGCCAAACAAGGTGAAATGTTAAAAGTGAGGCATGAATTGTAAACAAAGGAACAGTCATTTCAGAAAGCACAGTGGAATGTCTAGAAGAGACAGCCATGGTGTGGTGACAAATTCCCAAAGGAAGCACAGGGAAATACTGAGGTAAAAGTATCGGAAAAGATCGACCGAAGTAGTTTGCATTTGGAAAGCTGATAAAGGCTGGCAGACTCCTGAGAGAAAAAGGTACAGTCCTAGGAGAAAATACTTGGAAGAATAAGAGCACAGAAGCTGGAAGGTGGGAGTTTTATCTCCTCTATGTAGATCACAGAAACTTGCAGAAGCTCTCAAATGTCTACAACAAGCATTTCCTAATTAGCTGCTGCCCAGTGTTGCTTGGCATACCATACCTATTGGGTACACTCTAGAAGGTATTATTATAGGAAAGTATTTGTCAGAAACAGCGACATCTTGTGAACAGGCCCAGAGCAACAGAGTAAATAGAACGAAACATGAACCACACAATCCAAGAAGCTCCAGGGGGGTTCGGGGTTCTACATGGTACATGGTTACTGCTTGTTCTTAGGAAATAAGCCAGGGCAGGGATTAAGGACATTTACAGCAGGGAAGCTGATCAGGAGAAATACTGGTCTGCAAGAGAAACATAGTCTAGACATGTAAACAATTCCTCATGAAATTACTGACTCAGAGACCTAGAGAAATACATCATCAGTTTACCTGCCAAATCTTGTAAAGGGCCCAAGGGCACTGTTATTCATGTTCCAACTGTATTGATTAATAGTTCTCAATTCATTTTAGCAAACAATAAAGTGAGTCCAAGTGAGCATACTTTTTTTTTCTTACCAGATGTGAAAATCAATCACGAAGATTTTAAAATCTTAAAGATTTAAAATCAATCACGAAGGTTTTAAAATCTTACCAGATGTTAAAATCAATCACCTTTAAATTAAAAAAGTTAAAGGTCTTGTACAGGCATAGTAATAGATCAGTGGAGCAGGAGAGTCCAGAAATGCACCAAAATATACCTAAGTATTTAATGTATGATAAGGTTATAGTTTCACATCAGAGGAGAAAGTTTAGAGGGCTCAAAACATGATATTAATTAGCAGTCTTAGTAATTAAAGCTATGAGGCCGGGCGCGGTGGCTCACGCTTGTAATCCCAGCACTTTGGGAGGCCGAGGCGGGCGGATCACGAGGTCAGGAGATCGAGACCACGGTGAAACCCCGTCTCTACTAAAAATACAAAAAATTAGCCGGGCATGGTGGCGGGCACCTGTAGTCCCAGCTACTCGGAGAGGCTGAGGCAGGAGAATGGCGTGAACCCGGGAGGCGGAGCTTGCAGTGAGCCGAGATTGCGCCACTGCACTCCAGCCTGGGCAACACAGCGAGACTCCATCTCAAAAAAAAAAAAAAAAAAGAGCTATGTATGGAAAAGAAAAACATAAACTTAGAATCTTCTATCTACTCATTCCAGATTGCTTAAAGATTGAAATGTAAAATATAAATGTAGATCATATTTTTCATCCATCAAATTTGCAAAGATTTAAAAAATGGTAATGAAACGGTATTTTCAAAGGTATTCCTAAGGATGCCACTGCTGAAGAAAGGGTAAATTAGCTCAATTTTTATATATGTCACTTATATCATTAATCATCTTCTTGGGTTATCTATACACATTTTCTTATGCAGAGGGCATGATTTTCCTTGACCTTTAACATATATTAATAGAAGCAAATAGTCCCCTTGAAGATATATTTTTTAATTCAAAAGAGAATTTTTTTTAAATGTTACTTTAAGTTCTGGGATACATGTGCTGAATGTGCAGATTTGTTACATAGGTATACATGTACCATGGTGGTTTGTTGCACCTGTCAACCCACCATCTAGGTTTTAAGCCTCACATGCAATAGATATTTGTCCTAATGCTCTCTCTCCTGTATTCCTCCATCCCCCTACCCCACCTACTGGCCCTGGTGTGTGATGTTCCCCTCCCTGTGTCCATGTGTTCTTATTTTTCAACTCCCACTTACGAGTGAGAACATGCGATGTTTGGTTTTCTGTTCCTGAGTTAGTTTGCTGAGTATGATGGTTTCCAGCTTCATTCATGTCCCTGCAAAGGATTTGACCCAGCAATCATTACTGATACATACTATAATCATTAATGATATATACGATTACTGGGTATATATCCAAAGGATTATAAATCATTTACTATAAAGACACATGCACACATATGTTTATTGCAGCACTATTTACAATAGCAAAGACTTAAAATCAACCCAAATGCCCATCAGTGATAGATTGGATAAAGAAAATGTGGCACATATACACCATGGAATATTTTTGTTTATTATAATGTTAACTGATGTTGAGTATTGAAAAATAGAAAAAGGACAAACAAGGAAAAATGGGAAAAAAATGTTTTTAAAGGTTCTAACTTCTCTAAACTGATATAAATTATCACTCCAGGGTATATTCTTTTAGAAAATTTCTCTACAAATCTACACGTACGCTACTTTTTACTTTTCTTTTTTTTTTTGTGAGACGGAGTCTCACTCTGTCACCCAGGCTGGAGTGCAGTGGCACGATCTTGGCTCACTGCAACCTCTGCCTCCTGGGTTCAAGTGATTGTCCTGCCTCAGCCGCCCAAGTAGCTGGGACTACAGGTGCATGCCACCATGCCTGGCTAATTTTTGTATTTTTAGTAGAGACAGGGTTTCGCCATTTTGGCCAGGCTGGTCTTGAACTCCTGACCTCAGGTGATCCACCTGCCTGGGCCTCCCAAATTGCTGGGATTACAGGCATGAGCCACTGCACCTGGCCTATTGCTTGTGCTATTTAAAAACACAACAAAACCTGAAATAATTTTTTTCAAGGATAATGTACTCTGGAAATACTTGCATAAAACATGGCATAGCCCCCATTTTTTGTCAATGTGTCTTGCAAATTGGAATGCTAGTCTCTAGATGTAAATTTCATCCACTGCTAACTTTGGATGCTAGCTTTTTTCCAGTTTGTTTGCCTTGACAGGTTTCAGGACATATTATCTCAAAGTAATATAAAAATATTTCATATATAAATATATTTGCCTTTTCATGTGACATGACTTTTCCCTAGTTGAATAAATACAGATATACATCATTTTTAATTACAGCATGATATTCTGAGAGTATGTCATAATTTTAATATTGCTTTGTAGAGCCACTGCACCTGGCCTACTTTTTTCAAAATGAGAGCGTGGTATTCATACATTTTATAACATATAACATTCTTTTTCATTTAAAAATTTGTTGTGAAAATCTTCCAAGAGATGCAGTTCTGAAGCTGTTTTATTTCTTCATAGCACTCCATTTTATCGACATACAACATTTAACTGATGTCTTTTGCTGGGATGGCTTCTGACACTTTTCTGTCCTAAACGATGTTACAGAGAATCCCCATGCACAGACTTGTACACACACTCACCATTTGAAGACAGACACACCACTTTTAAAAGTAGCTGGTGTTTTGTACAACATCCTTCAGTAACCTTCTTTGGCATTTCAGCCAATTTTTATTGATACTGGCAAAGTGGATTGCAGTCTTGGTTAGTTGGGTTCTTTACTGGGATCTATATGTAAAACAGCATTAGTGTAAGCTAGTAATTAATAAATTCATTCCACTTTTGCCAAAGTGGACAGCACATTTTACTGGAAATAATAATGTACTTCTTATTGGTAAATCTAACCCCACTGAGTACAGCGTGTTCACACAGTCACCATCCACTGAGAATTAACAGAATTGTCTGAGAATTTGAAATCAACTAATTCTTAGTGTAGTAATGTTTGCCAGAGGTCAGGATTTATTTTGCTTATATTTTACACCCTTAAATAAACATTCCAAGATTTAAGATTTGGAAAATTCTAAAATAAATATGAACAGTAGAAGCTACAGAAAAATACTGTTGAGTTTTTCAAAACTTTGTCTGTTTTTTAGGTAAGTAAAGTGAATTAGTAGGTGTTTCCCTGTTCTGTTTATTAATAGAAATTGATACTTGCTATAACCTCACTAATCTTCACATCTTTTATCCAATTGTATTCATTCATACCATAAACGATTATTCATTACCTACCACTCTGCAGGGAGATGGCAAAACCAAACACACATATATTCTCTCTCTTCCTCTCTCTCTCTTCCTCTCTTTCTGACACACACACACACACACACACACACACACATCAGATGTTAAAGAAGTTCACATAAGCTCCTAATGTATACAGTTTAGAAAAAAGTAGAGCAAGGTAGGAACGCAGCTAATTTGCGATATGAGGACACTGTAAGACTGAAGGGCAGGTTCTACTAAGGAATGAGTTTGCGTAAGCCACACACCAATCCCTTGCGGAAGAACACATAGCAAATAACAAAGTAAGCATGAGAATTCAGTTATCTCACAAACCCTACTCAAGTGCAGAACATTCTCCTCTGAATTTTGCAGTAAAGAACTGGCAAGCAAAATACTGGAAAATAAAACAAATAGCACACATATGGGAAAAGATAGCAGGTGAGGGGCAACATTTTCATTTATGAGGCTTGAATTGGCCTTTCTGTCCTGGAAAGAAGGACTTCTCATAAGAATAAACTGTGCTTAGAGGGGAAGAAGCTGGCTAAAGACACAACAGAACAGTTTACTGATTGCCAATGACTTAGAGACAAGATTGAAGGCTGACAGGGAAGAGCCAACCAGGAAATAAGGAGAAGGTATGTAGAGTTTAAGAAGGGTAGTTAGAATTTAAAACAAATGAAAAATACAAGGGGTGAGAAGGCTAGAGATGCTATTTGAGGCAAAGTTAACTAATAACGTGTGTGGTCATTTAATGTGTGAGATTTTCTTGAACAGGTGGAGAAAAGGAAGATGACAGAACCAGAGAAGGTATAGATAGATTAAAAAAAAACCAAAAAACAACCCTGCTTTCTACAACACACCACCATTGAGTCCAGTAGAGATGCTGCTGGATGTACCAGGGATTTGAGCTGCAGAATAACCAGTTAGGTGAGAAGAATTCTTAGCCTTTGAGCCAAACCTATTCATTTTCCAAACAAGAAATCTGAAGTCAGTGAGGACAAGTTACTTTTGAAAAAACTTCCACTACCAGTTAATGCCAAAGCAGGAAATCAACTCAGTTCTGTCTCTTAATTGTATTATGTTGGTTTTATTTTGTTTTGTTTTGCTACAAATCTCTGCTCCAGTTATAGCTTTCCTCATTTGTGAAATTTAGGCAGAAATGTAGAAGGGCCAAGGCCAGAGATTGGTCAGTGTAGTCAGAAGGAAAGTGGCATCTCCCAACAATGTGATAGAGGATTGGCCTCTAGGAAGCCTGAGTGTTTGGAGCTAAGGCTCATGTTAAAAGAAAAAAAAAAAACAACTCATGCCAGACAATTTAGAAGTTCCTCTTACAAAACAAATTTCTCCAAAGCCATCTGTTCCCACCATTTCTGGATAGAAAAGAAGGACAGAGCTTGCCATGTTTGTACACAGGAGGAAGTGGTTGGAACCAGATTACCAAGTGAGTCATGATCAACTTACACTTCCCTTTATCACTTCTTGTCAAAGCTTAATTTCAGAGCCAACTGTGTGTCACACTCGTGTTTTCTTCAAAAGCCCTACGTGCATATTAATCACAGTTCTGTACTCCTTACTGTTGCTCTGGTTGTGTTGCAGCATTGTATGGTTTACTTCTGGTGAACTTCAGATGACGCTTCAGCAAACGTTGTCTTCTACATGAGAATTAGATATTCAGGAGACCTTCAGGTAGATCATTTGAGCTCAGGCTAACTAGAGGCCTGAGTTTTATTGCATTGAAGCCTAATAATCCGTGCTATCACTCCTGGGTTCTGTCTAGCTCAGCTCAAGCCCATTCTTAAAGGTTTTTACTGTCCAGATAGGATCTTTGGTGGCTTGGATCAAAACCTCTTGCTAAGTTGCAGAGGATGAAATTAGAAAGATAGCAATGCACATAAAAGCATAAATTTAGCCCCTAATGAGATATTCTAGCAACAATTTAGAACACCACGTTGAAACCAATAGTGTTTCTAAGTATTTTCACTGTGCTGTGTGAAACATTGTGATTTTTGAGACATTAAGAGTTTTATTGCTACCAAAAAAGGCAAGGGGTGGGGGAGGGTGGTGTCATTGAAAGCACCGTTTAAGCAATGACAAATTCTCAGAAACTTTAAGGTGTTTTGAAAGCTAAATATAAAATGCTAAGCCCCACAGCTGACTGAACAGATTCCCTGTTGGCCAAGAGGACCTCAGAGAAACCTTAAAACCTAAGTCATGATGGAATGGAAGGTCAGACACACTTTGTTGTATCTCCTGCCTTTTGTGACTTAAAACCTAAGTCACGATGGGATGGAAGGTCAGACACACTTTGTTGTATCTCCTGCCTTTTGCCTTAGACATAACAACCGACCAGCATTAATGTTAAAACAGAGATTATAAGACTGACAGAATGAACTCTTTGTGGCAATAAGATACTAAATTAATAAATGAGACCTAAGGTCATGTAGGCGAGGGTTAAGTCCTGCACCCCTACACTTAAAGAATAAACTATGTTGTAACTGCTACAAGGCTTTTCTTTTTCTCTAGCAGCTAAGGGAGCACTAGCCTTGAGATAAGCAATATCAAAACATATGCAGCTCACCAAACATCAGACCCTGACTCATAAGCCCCTGTTCCACCAGGGTGGAATGTGAACATGGGTGGTAGGTAACATGCACGTTTATTCAGTACACATGCATCAGGATCCCCTTCATGGATATTAATAGCTCCTCCTATAGCCTGTTGAATCTGAATACTTAGCCAACCTATTCAGCACAAATCCCTGTTCTAACCCCTCCTTCAGAGTGCCTGCCTTTGGGGCTCTGCTGGAGGCTAAGCTTCCTGGCCTATCAGAAGGGTCACCTTGCAGGCTGTAGCTCTTTACAAGAAATAAAGTCTTCTTTCCAAATTTATAGATGTCATGATTTTTTCAGTAGACAGTTACCTTGCCTGGTGACATGCCAAAATAATACATAGAATTTTCAGAAGATATTTGATCATAGAACTATTTCTGGTAGAAAATGTTTACTATCTGTTCTAATTCTTCATGGCAGCCGGTCAAACCACCACACACACTTTAATACTCATCAAACAAACATTTATGAGTATTGTATCCCTCACAGCTCCAGAATGTGCCTGGGTTTAGCCAGGACTTTCTTGCCTAGAGGCTCTCATGCAATTGTCATCAGTCGGTAGTTGGGTCTGGAAACATCTAAAGGCTCACATTTTCTCATATGTCTGGTGGTAACTGCGGCTGCTGCCTGGGACCCAAGCCAGGCGCCATCTGGGCCACCCTCATGAAAGTGCTCTATGTGGCCTGGGTTCTCATTAGACCCTGGCATCTGAGTCCTAAGGGCAAGGGTCCCAAGACAGACCAGGTGGAAATTGTGTTGTCTTTTATATTCTACCCTCAAAAGCCATACAGTGTCAGCTAGGCACAGTGGCTCACGCCTGTAATCCCATCACTTTGGGAGGAGGCCAAGGCAGGCAGATCATGAGGTCAAGAGATGGAGACCATCCTAGCCGACATGGTGAATTCCAGTCTCTACTAAAAATACAAAAATTAGCTGGGCGTGGTGACATGCGCCTGTAGTCCCAGCTATTCGGAAGGCTGAGGCAGGAGAATGGTGAATCGCTTGAACCCAGGACGCAGACGTTGCACTGAGCTGAGATAGCACCACTGAACTCCAGCCTGGGCAACAGAGAGAGACTCCGTCTCAAAACAAAACAAAAGCCCTGCAGTGTCATTCTCTCCACATACTATTCATTAGAAACAAGACACTAAGTCAAGTTCACATTCAAGGGAGCAGGAATTAGACCAATGGTCCCCAACCTTTTTGGTACCAGAGACCAGTTTCATGGAAGACAATTTTTTCACTGGGGAACGGGGACATGGAGGTGGGGGGCACAGTTCTGCCTTAGACTCTCCAATGAATCTATTCAAACAGCTGTCTCTGTTACTTTGACTTGTCTCAGATTTTGTCGACCTAAGATGGGTCCTGGCATTAGGAATGTAAAACTCTTTCTATTATTTTGACTTGCTCCAGCAAGGGAGAAGCCCATGCAAGGCTCCTACTGGCCGTATGTTTCATTTCTAGCTTTGATGTCTGGACACCGATTTCCCTAGGTTTGACTATTTGCTCAACGATAAGGCAGTACTGTGGAAATTTGTGTAACTGGGTGCTATGCAGGCCTGTCTGTGTGACTGTCAGGGAGAATTGGCCTGCCACACTAAGATCAGCGGCTGCATTAGATTCTCAAACAGCAGGTGCAGCTCAGGTGGTAATGCTCACGCACCCACAGCTCACCTCCTGCTGTGCAGCCTGATTTCTAACAAGCCACAGGCCAGTAATGGTCCATGGCCCAGGGCTGGGGACCCGTGAATTAGACTACTCCTCTTAATGGGAAGAATGTCAAAAATTTGAGAATATATTTTTGAATCATCGCATCATTTCAGGCAGTATTTCTCAGAATATAGTTTGGGAAACTCTGAAACTACTTTTAGTAAGAGTCCAGAGTCTGGAGTATTACAGTACCAATACTTCACATTTGAGTCTTATTAACTTATTAACTAAAGCAAAAAAAGGGCTAAACAAAAAGACAGTAATACCTAGATAGGTGATTTATCACACCCTGTGATCCTGTGTCACATCATCCAGAGTGTATGAGAGCACAGTTCTACTTCCAAGTAGGCTGGACTTAAGTTTCCCGGGAGCTGACCAAACCCAAAATCCACCTGGACTCTTCCTGTGCTTTGAACCCCATATCCACGGTGACCATACATCTGAGTTTCCCTGGCACAGTCCTGGTTTTCTCTTGTTGTTCTGGCCTGTTGATAGAATTGTGTGTCACAGTAAATTATGTAGTGGCTCTCCTAAGCTCTCAATCTAGTACTTTTAATGGCAAAACCACATGTTACTTTTGCACCCACCTAATACTGGCAAGCCTTTCTATTCACCTGTAGTTTCTATACCATGCTTATCCCGACTTCCATTTACATTGCCATGCTGGACTTCTGCAATTTTCCAGTCTGCAAATTCTCTCCTCCAGAGCATTCTGTGCTCCCCACTCCGATGGATCTTTCTGAAACATCACTTTGATTGTTCTTGTAAGTCTTGAGCAACATCCCTGCCTCTGACTACCCCAGCTCCTCACAGCAGTCTTACTGCTGTCCCACCCGAAGGTTTAGTCAATCCCATGCAGCACTTGAGTCCATCTTAAATAATATGGGATGCAAAAAACAGTCTCTGCTCCTCTCCATATTTAGCAGATGTGAGAAGGAAATATGACCCTTTCTAGACTCAGGAATAAGTGGTCTTGTCTTCCCTGCTGGATTGGTATGATATTCTCTGAGTTTCTTTTGCTGTCCAGAACTAATTGTTGTTGCCAGAGGAGATTTCTGGATACAAGTTATATGGCTGATAGAATACCTTCTCTATCCCTAGACCTTTTTCTAGTGTTTTCTGATTTGAGGGATTTTTTTTTTTAATAGAGGTGTCCTGATGCCTTCAGGCCCACCTTAAGACTTTTCTAGATCCAAATCAGTGCAGAGGGTTTTGCCAGCCATGTACAGTTCTCAGAAGTAACAACTGCCTCCCTGTCCTCTGGCCTAAATCTGAAAACTCACCTTTGCCTAAATTATTTGCTACTTGGTTCTAAATACCTGATTCCTTGGCCACCTGAATCTTTTACAATTGCCCACTGTCTGTCTATCCCATCTGCACCTCTAGAGTCAGTGCTAGAGCTGAGCCACTTTCCTGACCCCCTGAAGTCTACTTATAGACCCAGTTTCAAAATCAGTATTCTGAAACATACACTGATTCCTGGTACCAAAAGGAATCTATGATAAGCTTGGCATGGAGGTTGTTCCAACCCTGTGTTGTAATTCCCATCATAACGCCCTCAAACTAACCAGGCAGGACAGAGGGAGGCGTTGAGTCCAGCAAGCCTCCTACATCTATTACCTTTGTCAGGAAGACATGGTCAGTCAGGGAGCTGGTCCTGGAACATTTCACCCATTTCCTAGAACACCGTCTTCCTAAACTGCATTTATTTAGTAATTTCAAAGCTGAGGGGTTCACTACAGACAGTGAGGAAGTGGAGAAAGTGAGCAGACTTGGACTTGAAGATTTGGGTTTTAGCCTCAGAACAACTAGACTGTGTGAGCTTAGGCAATTCAATTAACCTCTGTACATTTCAATTTTCCCCTCTGTAAAAATAACACAGCCAAGTAAGATGATTTTTTTTTTCCTGAGATGGAATCTTGCCCTGTTGCCCAGGCTGGAGTGCAACGGTATGATCTTGGCTCATTGCAACCTCCACCTCTTGGGTTCAAGCGATTCTCCCACCTCAGCCTCCCGAGTAGCTAGGATTATAGGCACGTTCCACCACGCCCAGCCAATTTTTGTATTTTTAGTAGAGATGGGATTCTGCCATGTTGGCCTGGCTGGTCTCGAACTCCTGACCTCAAGTGACCCACCTGCCTCATCCTCCCAAAGTGCCGGGGTTACAGGTGTGATCCACCATACCCAGCTGTAAGAAGATTTTTAATTTTCCTTTCTGCACTTGTGGACATCTCCACAAGAAGGTGAGATTATACCTGGGACTGGAGAGTCTGTTAGGATTCACAAACAGGGAAAAGAATCAATGCTACATTTTTGATGAGCCTTTATTAAGTCTCCAGACTACGTTAGAAACTGACTTTAAGTTTTTCCATAAAGAAACAGACATATAAATTTCACTGTGTTTAGAGTTTGGGCATGGCGTTTTGGAATAAGCATGCCTTCTGTTAAATAAAAGAGGATACAAACAAATGGAAGAACATTCCATGCTCATGGGTTGGAAGAATCAATATCGTGAAAATGGCCATACTGCCCAAGGTAATTTATAGATTCAATGCCATCCCCATCAAGCTACCAATGACTTTCTTCACAGAATTGGAAAAAACTACTTTAAAGTTCATATGGAACCGAAAAAGAGCCCGCGTCGCCAAGTCAATCCTAAGCCAAAAGAACAAAGCTGGAGGCATCACGCTACCTGACTTCAAACTATACTACAAGGCTACAGTAAACAAAACAACAGAGACATAGATCAATGCAACAGAACAGAGCCCTCAGAAATAATGCTGCATATCTACAACTATCTGATCTTTGACAAACCTGACAAAAACAAGCAATGGAGAAAGGATTCCCTATTTAATAAATGGTGCTGGGAAAACTGGCTAGCCATATGTAGAAAGCTGAAAATGGATCCCCTCCTTACACCTTATACAAAAATTAATTCAAGATGGATTAAAGACTTACATGTTAGACCTAAAACCATAAAAACCCTAGAAGAAAGCCTAGGCAATACCATTCAGGACTTAGGCATGGGCAAGGACTTCATGTCTAAAACACCAAAAGCAATGGCAACAAAAGCCAAAATTGACAAATGGGATCTAATTTGTCAGAAAAAAATCAGAGAAATGCAAATCAAAACCACAATGAGATACCATCTCACACCAGTTAGTATGGCCATCATTAAAAAGTCAAGAAACAACAGGTGCTGGAGAGGATGTGGAGAAATAGGAACACTTTTACACTGTTGGTGGGACTGTAAACTAGTTCAACCATTGTGGAAGTCAGTGTGGTGATTCCTCAGGGATCTAGAACTAGAAATACCATTTGACCCAGCCATTCCATTACTGGGTATATACCCAAAGGACTATAAATCATGCTGCTATAAAAACACACGCACACATATGTTTATTGTGGCACTATTCACAATAGCAAAGACTTGGAACCAACCCAAATGTCCAACAACGATAGACTGGATTAAAAAATGTGGCACATATACACCATGGAATACTATGCAGCCATAAAAAATGATGAGTTCATGTCCTTTGTAGGGACATGGATGAAACTAGAAAACATCATTCTCAGTAAACTATTGCAAGGACAAAAAACCAAACACCGATGATGAGTTCATGTCCTTTGTAGGGACATGGATGAAACTAGAAAATATCATTCTCAGTAAACTATTGCAAGGACAAAAAAACAAACACCGCATGTTCTCACTCATAGGTGGGAATTGAACAATGAGAACTCATGGACACAGGAAGGGGAACATCACACTCCGGGGACTGTTGTGGGGTGGGAGGAGGGGGGAGGGACAGCATTAGGTATATCACCTAATTAGGTGATATACCTAATGCTAAATGACGAGTTAATGGGTGCAGCAAACCAACAGGGCACATGGATACATATGTAACAAACCTGCACATTGTGCACATGTACCCTAAAACCTAAAGTATAATAAAAAAAAATAAAAAATAAATTTAAAAAAAGCATGCCTTCTGTTTAGAATACATTGTAGAACATAGAACATCTATTGGAAATAGACAAGTCACCAAAATATTTTTTCCATCCTATTGTTTTTGTAGAGCGATACTCTCAGGTAAGACACATCAATCCATAGATATTTCTGTTTTATACCAGTATTTCCAGAATGTCACACTGGAGAATTCTGGGATCCTTCTTTCTCTTACTTTTTAAAATTTAACTCTTTATCTTTCCAAAGGAAAAATATTAGGTTTTTTTTCACCCTAATAGACACATCCAGCTGTGACTATTAAGGTGATGACAAAATAATCTTAAGGTGATGCTACTTCTTTATAAACTAAGCACATACACACCCCCCGAATAGATACATGCCACCCCCCGAATAGATACAAAAATGAAGCCAAACGTCTCTCGTGGCATTAAGGAGCTCACAAAGAATTTATATGTTCTTTGTATTTATGTATGTATGGTATTTATAAATTTATACTATCTATACTCTATATACTAATTTATAGTATTTATAGATGCATTTATAGTATTACTACCTATGAAATAGTAACATAATGATAATATTTTCCTTTTATATAGCTGTTTGTCATTTTACAAAATGTTACTACCATTTTTTCATTTAATTTGACCTAAGTTAATGGGATAAATATTTCATAGTGAAATGTGAACTTTGCTTTGCCTGTATAGGTTGAAAGAGACAATGAAAATCAAAGCAAAGTTCTGGCACTTCTTTTCCTTTTTTCCCCTTATTTCTTCCCTGTGTTCCACATATCATGTGTGAGTCTAAGATATCAAATATCAGACCATTAATGCATTTCTCATTCTACATCCTGCTGGTGGAAACAGTAGCCCACACCAGCAAGTTCATCTTCAGCAAATGGCTGTGTTGAAAAATCCAATATAATTCCCATTCTCACAGTGGAGGGAGACTGTCATTTGCCCAATAAGCATTCTATGAAGGTATAGCATCTTGGTAATGAAAACAAGAGACTGGATTTTCTTGACACATTTTCAAGCATGTCATAGAGCCAGTGCCAAACTAACGAGGAGGCAGCATAAAACCAATTGTAAAAAACACACAAGAACTGTGGCTTGACTCTAAGCCAACCCAGTTTCAAGATGAAATCAAAAGTGCTGGAATTTTATGAAGAATCTTAAAGTAATTCTGTAACTTTACGAGAAAATTTACGAAGTTGGAAATTAGTTCTCTTAAGGTCTATGTTTTCGTAATTCCTGACTCAAACTGTTTTAAAATGTGTAAACTCTGTTCAATGGCTCTCCCATCACCACCTCCAGTAAAGTTTTAAACAGCAAATGACTCCATAGCTCTGCTTGTACTGAAACTTTTTGTTAACTAATTGCTGTTACTAGTAATAATCATGGAGAAAAGTTGCTCATGTTTCGTGAGTGAGCTAATCTTATGATATTTCTGGAAGAACCACCAAAATGAACAGTTAAGCTAAATATGTAGGGCTTGCCAATCCCAAAGAAAAAAGATAAAATATAAGAAACACATGGTGACAATGTAGGGTAGAAATCTATGTAATTCTTTTTTTTTTTTTTTGAGACGGAGTCTCACTCTGTCACCCAGGCTGGAGTGCAGTGGCGCAGCCTCGGCTCACTGCAAGCTCCGCCTCCCGGGCTCACGCCATTCTCCTGCCTCAGCCTCTCCGAGTAGCTGGGACTACAGGCGCCCGCCACCACGCCCGGCTAATTTTTTGTATTTTTAGTAGAGATGGGGTTTCACCGTGGTCTCGATCTCCTGACCTCGTGATCCACCCGCCTCGGCCTCCCAAAGTGCTGGGATTACAAGCATGAGCCACCGCGCCCGGCCTGAAATCTATGTACTTCTTGTATTTATTTCCTTTTTTTCTTGCTGAAGATGCCATCACTTTACCTGGGCTTAGGAATAATGTGAAAGCAAGCCAAGAATGTTTCTATAATCTCTCTACTCTGTCACCAGCAATTTTCCCTCCAGTCATTCCATTTTTGGGGTGGCTTTTTTCATTTTACCTCAAGTCCTGAATGTCTCTGTGAATTTAGTGATTATTTATTGATTACCCGCTAGATATAGGCAGTGTGCTAGGAACTTTTAATAAAATCGAAATAAATGGGACATAGTGCTTGCTATAGCTTAACATTAAGACAAATTTTAAAATACACTTCAGATAGGATTTAACAGTATCATAAAGAGATTCACACCACACTAGCTCTTTGGTTTGTTTAGTTCCAGGGCAAAAATTGCATATCAGATTGCAAAATAAATGAACTCATTTCTTCTTATAAATACAGTGCCATTAACTGGAACAATTTCTAGTAATTTATTTCATACTAATTTTTACAAAATATCCATACCATTACACAATGACAATAAAGAATCATGTGTATATATCTAATAGTTATTGCATGGGCTAGACTGATTAAATAATTTTAAATATGAATCTAATTGCATTTAGACTAAATATGGCTGAGTGGATGATTGAGATTGAAGCATTAATATTAGGTAATTGATCATGCCATTAATAGAAACAAAAAGTACTGGAAAATGAATGTGCTTGAGGGAAACATAATGAGTTCAGTTTTAAATATGAATTTGGTGGGAGCGAGCACCAAACAACTGAAAATGCAAGAATGGGGTTCAAGAGAGTGGTGTTGAACACACAGATTTCGTAGTTATGTACATATTACAAGTGGTGGGAATGGATTATGGCCTTATGGGAGAAATCGTAGGGAGAGAAGACAGCCATGGAATGGACGTATGTAAAATCGCACTTAGAGGCCAAGGAAGAATAAAAGAGTCAGTGAAAGAGTGAAATGGAAGACACAAATGAGAGCAGCCTTTGTCACAGAGGACAAAGGGAATGCTGGCGTCATAAAGGTAGGAATTGTTAACTGTGGAAAATGCAGCCAAGAGGTCACAGAAAATGAGGCTTGAAAAGGGGATAAAGGGAGATAGGAGGTAAAAGCAAAAGAAGATGAGAAGATGCTACTATGAAGATGTGGGATACTGGTAAAAGAGAGATATGGTAGGCTGGGTGTGGTGGCTCATGCCTGTAATCCTAACATTTTGGGAAGCCGAGGCCAGCAGATCATTTGAGGTCAGGAGTTTGAGACCAGCCTGACCAACATGGGGAAACCCTGTCTCTACTAAAAATACAAAAATTAGCTGGGCGTGATGGCAGGTGCCTGTAATCCCAGCTACTGGAGAGGTTGAGGCAGAATTGCTTGAGCCCAGGAGGTAGAGGTTGCAGTGAGCCAAGATTCTGCCATTGGACTCCAGCCAGGGCAACAAGAGCAAAACTCCATCTCAAAAAAAAAAAAAAAAAAAAAAGAGAGAGAGCGAGGGAGAGAGAGAGAGATGGTAATTTAACTAGAAACAGGGTGAAGGAGAGTTTATATTAGGATGGTGAAACCAGAATGTTTCTGAAGGCAGCAAATCAATAAATAGAAAGTGAGGAGGCTGGTCAGAGCAGGTAATGAAATAGTAGGTTTCATAGAAGGAGGAGATAGAATTCAGTCAAGTTCATCTTTAAGAGAAATTTTTGGCAGGAGCAAGGAGAGATAAGAAGGATGAAAGACTAGGGAAATATGTGGACAAAATATAGAAACATTAAAGGGACATCCCATCAGATGGACCCACAAATAGAGAGAAGACCATCTACTTACAGGAGCTGAGATGGGGGAAAAGTAGAGATTTGAAGTAGAAAAGTTATGAAACAGCAATCTGGACAATGCAACAGGGAGGCCACAAAAGTTGAAATAATTATGGGACAGCAACGAGTACAACCTGGCATTGAATATTCCAATAGGAGAAGCATCTATGAAATGCATACCGCATTCATGCTTGGTGGTAGAAGAAAAGAAAGTAAACCCTGTGAATTTTTCTAGGTTGAGTAGCAGATGTTTACAGCATACTTTCCCATAAAATAATCAAATTTTTGTTCTAGTAAAAACTATAGGACATATCCTTTGCCCAAAACAAACAACCCCATCAAAAAGTAGGCAAAGGATATGAACACACTTCTCAAAAGAAGACATTTATGCAGCCAAAAAAACATACGAGAAAAAAGCTCATCATCACTGAGATACCACAATGAGATACCATCTCACGCCAGTTAGAATGGCGATCATTAAAAAGCCAGGAAACAACAGATGCTGGAGAGGATGAGGAGAAATAGGAACGCTTTTACACGGCCGGTGGGAGTGTAAATTAGTTCAACCATTGTGGAAGACAGTGTGGCAATTCCTCAAGGATCTAGAACTAGAAATACCATTTGACCCAGCAATCCCATTACTGGGTATATACCCAAAGGATTATAAATCATTCTACTATAAAGACATATGCACACATATGTTTACTGCGGCACTGTTCACAACAGCAAAGACTTGAAACCAACCGAAACGCCCATCAATAATAAACTGGATAAAGAAAATGTAGCACATAAACACCATGGAATACTATGTAGCCATAAAAACGGATGAGTTCATGTCCTTTGTAGAGACGTGGATGAAGCTGGAAACTATCATTCTCAGCAAGCTAACACAGGAACAGAAAACCAAACACCACATGTTCTCACTCATAAGTGGGAGTTGATCAGTGAGAACACATGGACACAGGGAGGGGAACATCACACACCAGGGCCTGTTGGGGGTGGGAGGCTAGGGGAGGGATAGCATTAGGAGAAATACCTAACGTAGGTGATGGGTTGATGGGTGCAGCAAACCACCATGGCATGCGTATACCTATGTAACAAACCTGCACATTCTGTACATGTATCCCAGAACTCAAAGTATAATAAAGTATAATAATAATAAAAAAACTATAGGACAAGTAATATTCCTCTTTCGCCAACAAAGGAACTGAAGTTAACAAAAATTAAGTAAGTATGAATCAGATGGGACAAAATTTTAATGGGATATTTGTTAGGCACCTTGACAGTGAGATTCCAATTGAATGGAAATAGAGAAGGAAGAAGGGACTGCAACTTCAAGTGTCAGTAAGATTTGGGAGTAGGATATTGTGAAGTCCAGTCATGTTAACAGTTGGGAAGGAGAAGGCAACACAGAAAGAATTGGGGCAATGTCTGCACTGTGGTTTCAGATATGTTGGTGGAAGTAGTGCTTCTGCTCGGACTCTGCTACCTAATGTTCCATTCTTTTTTTTTTGAGACGGAGTCTCGCTCTGTCGCCCAGGCTGGAGTGCAGTGGCGCGATCTCGGCTCACTGCAAGCTCCGCCTCCTGGGTTCACACCATTCTCCTGCCTCAGCCTCTCCGAGTAGCTGGGACTACAGGCGCCCGCCACCACGGCCGGCTAATTTTTTGTATTTTTAGTAGAGACGGGGTTTCACCGTGGTCTCGATCTCCTGACCTCGTGATCCGCCCGCCTCGGCCTCCCAAAGTGCTGGGATTACAAGCGTGAGCCACCGCGCCCAGCCCTAATGTTCCATTCTTGTTCAGAGATGACTTCCAACTAATCGCTGTAAGTGTATTAATACTATAACTAATAAAAGTAAGTAATCAAGACTTAGTAAAAAAAAAAAAAAAAGATTTGCTATTTTTGAGGAATGAGACCCTACCTCCTTCCTTATTGTGTTGAATCATGCAGCCCTATTCCCACACAATTTTTTTATTCCTCAGTTGTGGAGCTTATAGACATATTGCCCAGGACTCATCAACCACACCTGGCCCAACGACTTCAAACTGTAGCAGCTTTCTCAGCATGGAGGAAAATACTGATAAGGGCTGCACATCACCCTACGTTCTTACATAACTCTTCATGTGTTATCACTTTCACCTTCAACAGCAACGAAATAAAATACTGGACAGCTGTTTCCAAAGAATTTGCCAATTCCTATTTATATTCCTAAAGTTAAGAGTTTTGGCTAACGTTTAATCTTAGAACAAACTACACAATTTTATTTTTATTAAAGATCAGTGATTATTACTGCAAGAATGTTACCACTTGAAGATTTTGAACAATGGTGTTTCAAGACTGTGTTAACAACCAAACCCTATCTTTTGCATTAAAGATCTGACAGCCTGATGTTTTATCGTGCCTGTGTGTGTTTAACCTCTAACTGCAATGTTTCTGGAACTCGAAAGAAATTAAAGATCAATTAATCCACACTTTCTGTAGAAATACAAATAAAATGCACTTCTGATTACATTATCTGTGTATTTCATATGAGCAGTTGAGACAATGATCAAGGCTAGTGGTCTCAACTCTGTCTGTTGGTGTCACCTGGAGAGCTATTAATAAACACCATTGCTCAGATGTCACCCCAAGCAAATTAAATTGTATACCCCAGGGGAGAAACCCAGACTTTGGCGTTTGTTAAAAACTCCCCCAGGTGATTCTAAGACTCAGCCAGGCTTGAAGATCACAAATCTCAGCTTTTCAGTTCATAAGTCCACTTGGTTAAAATACCTCAGTTAGGAAGAATTTTCCTTTTGGATGATTGTCTTCTCTGCTTCTTCACTCCTTTTTGTAAATCTTCCCTTCTCCTTGAGTAAATCATTCCCATTTTCTTGTTTCACCATTGTAACTCTTTCCCTGAGTATTGTCAAATAATCTTACAATAGGCAGTGACTCATTTTTGATAAATGTTGAAATACAGCAAAAGCTTATTCATTAAGCTTGTCTGAGAAAGCCACCCACTAGAAAATTGAAAACCAAAATGTAAGAAAATCTGGTTTGAAGTGCATTAAGAATAAGTTGTCTTACAGGAGAAGTTTACCAACACTTTGATGAGGATTTAGGAAGGTTCAAGTATAGGCTTCTCTGACACTGTCCAAGTCTACAACATCAAGATCTAATATTACAATTCAGTCACCTTAACAATACATATTTATTTGGAATCTATAATGAACAATCCAAAGTGGACTTAGGTACGTTAAAGAGAAACCTGATCATCATAAAAGACACAAGTGAAACCATTTCAGATTTATGTAGAACCTTTACAGAAAGTGAAGAGAAACAAATCTCAACTGTTATCTATAAACCATTTTCTCATATCCAATTCGAATCTGTTGTAACCTGAACCTAGTATTTTGGTTCTAGGTACAAATTATTGACTCAGATAGGAAGAAAAAGCCATTTTCAGGCACTTCGGTGAACATTTTTTAGACTTCAATTTATAATATATTGCCAGTACTGTAATTGAACAAAATGTCTTAGTGGATTACTCTCATCCTTTAAAGTTTTATTTAACATTAGTGTCTACTCTTTTAGTGAATTGAGTAACTCATCACTGAATGAATGAATGAATACATGACTCAGAACAGGTCAGTATAATAACTTTTATTTGGTGGTTCTTTCAGCTGCTGGCAAAATAACATGAATCCTGTTTTTCCAATAATTGAAAAACACTTTCTGTACATCTTATTTGGGTAGTAATACATAAGATATGGGAGTAATAGAAGTTTTTTAAGTGAGTTTTAATAAAACTGGATGAGACTTTTTGTTGTTGGTAGGCCATAAACTATCACTAGCAACCAACGCCCCTGTGTAACAGGCCTCTTTAGTTACTTGCATCAAATCTGCCTTCCCCCAAAGGGTTTTAATTTGGTGGGTTCTACTATTCATAATGTGTTACTAAATTTAAAAGCAAATTATATATTATCATTGAGTCATCTCTCTCAATTCTGCATAAAAAGTTTATGTTATATATTCTAAGAAAACTGGAATTATAACAAAGTATGAATGGATGGGAATAAGAAAGATTTTTTTTTTCTTTTTTCTAACGTTTTGCTTTCAAATTATCGGTGATAAGTGTGTATTACATTGAATAACTTGGTTCATTGTTTCTTATAATTGCTTGCCAAGTCACTTCTTGTTCTCCTCATTCACTTTATTTTAAATGCTTCTATTCCTGGTGACGTCAATATAAACGTTGTGTCTCTCGTTGAGACGTTTACCAGAGCTTCTCTTAACAACTCATTCTCTTTGCTCCCGCCCCTTTTTCCTCCCCACTCCCTCTTACACTTCTGGGAGGAAACACACACACGTACACCCTCACACACACACATCCCTGACCTCTATCCCCACAAAACAAAGCAAAAAACAAACCTCAAAAAATTTGTAGCTAATGAAAAATTAGCCATTAACAGAGGTTTTAAAAATCTGTACCCAAAGTTATAATTTTTTAAAAGAAACTGAATGTCTTGAGATTAAAACAGGACAGATTTGAAACTGGAAGAAGGTTCTGACAAAATAAAATCAACTTCTTGCTTTCTTCTGTAAGAAGTTTTGCCTATTGAAAACTATTTCTAATATTGTATTTATAAGCCATATTAATGAAAGACTTTATAAAATTTACTGAATAATTAACATTTAGTAATTATTCTTCCTCTTATTAATCTGAATGAACTCACCTATTTATGAATTACTCATGAAAATACTTAAAGAAGGTACTTAAAGAACGAAGTTGAACTGCGGCATCAACAAATAGCCCTCAATGAAACAGATATGCTGTAAGACAGAGAAGAAAATGTTAGCAAATATTTAATTTTTGTCCATTGGGTTATATGAGCAACTATTACATTCTAAAATTAGACCATAATTTTCTGGGAGAAGAGAAAATCTCAAGGAAATTTCTAGAGATGAAAAATATCTACTGAAGTGCACTGAAGGAAGGATGCATTAGATTGGATACTAGAGGGAATTAGAAAGCAAGCTTGAGAAACATTTTTTTTAGAACTCAGAGGAAAAGTATATGCATTAAAGGAAAAGGAGAACAGAGAACTTATTTATCTGATACAATATAAATATAATAGGAAGTTAATATGAATGCAGAAAAACGGGAATAAAGATATGGCAGAAGTGTTTGTAATAGTTATAAATGGAAGAATAGTTATTAGAATATTACTTAAAATGAGGAATAGTGAGATAATGGAATACTATGTAAATATTTAAATGACATTATAGAATATCATGTAATGTATAACATGATATGCTATTCATAATGTGTTACTAAATTTAAAAGCAAGTTACAAATTAGCATTGTATGATCTCAATTCTGAATAAAAAAGTTATATATTCTAAGAAAAACTGATATTACAACAAAACATGAATAGTGGTCCTTAAATATGGATGGGAATAAGATGTTTCTTTCCTTTTTTTAATTACTTTTTTTGCTTTCAAATTATTTTCGATAAGTTTGTATTACTTTTTAAATCATGCTTTTTTTCTATTTTTGAGAGTAGAATTCTTAGCATGACACAAATAAATGCTGAATTATTTCCTGATGACTCTAAATGGAAAAGCCAGATCCCTGTACATCTGATTCTCTCAGGTTATTTAGATAAGTTAAAAACAGTTAGAAAATATCACCTTGGTAATTGACAGAATGTTAGGTTAGAGATATATGTAATATCTTTATGGTACTAATTGACTCTGAAGGCAGAATGTACTGGGGTGATTGGTTCTAATATACTAGAACAATCCTAGAAAGGTGTTTTTACTTTCCAAGTAGGTAATGGAATATTATATAGCAGATATCTGTTTGTTACAGAAGAGTCAATTATGATAAGCATAAAGCAACATAGAATAAATGACCACAATTACAGGCTCTGCTCATTCCCTTAGTCCCTTGATCCCAGTCTCATTCATCTGGGAACCTCTGAATTCTGGAAAATTCAGCAAAGATGTTCCTATGATCATTTAAACCCATTATCTGACATCCCACTAACTTGCCAAACATATGTTCCTTTAATTTTTTGGCTCCTGGGCAAACAAACTTGACTGTGCTATACTTCTTCACAATTCTGGGAGTGTTTATTGTACTTTTAACAAGAAGCTCTAGGAAAACTATTGATTTTTTTCTTCCCAAGTTCAGTATAGGAACTGACCCAATCAATAAAGCCTAATTTTTAGCCCAAATTACTATTTAATACCTTTAAAAATTATGCTTGGACATTTAAAATGAAGGGTTATTAAAATCAACTGAAAAAAACTCAGATGTTATCCAAAGATATTATAAAAATTGAAAAATCAACATTGTTTTCTTCAGAAATTAAAATATTGCTGTTATAAATAAGCAGTTAGAAATGCAATTACAGCTACATTATTTCTACTTCTCTTGGGTGTACAATCAATTAAATACACATTTGAGTGCAGTGTGAAAGGCACCGGTTGTGTGCTATGAGAGAATACAAAAGAGGCAAACATCCAAGTTTCTAAGCCTATTTTCCACAGAGCTGAAATAACAAGATGTAAACAATTTTTTTTAAAAAAAAAAAAGGTGTCTGCAATGCAGACAGTGTATGTCAAGACCCAAGAAAATGAAATGGGCCTACAATTCTAATGAAATTCTGGAAAATAACATTTGGTTTGGGGGCTTGAGAAAGGCTTTTGGGTTCAGGTGCAATGTAAACTGGGTGCTATGATTTGAATGTTCCCCAGATTCCCCAAATGTCTCCCAAAGTTCATGTGTGAAAAACTTAATCCCCAACGCAAATGTTGACAGGTGGGACCTATAAGCAGTGTTTAGGTCATGAGGGCAGAGCCCTCATGAATGGGTTAATGCTTTGTCACGGGAGAGGTTTAGTCACCATGGGAGTTTGTTAGTTATCATGGGAGTGGGTTATTTTATCGTGAGAGTGGCTTCCTGATGCAAGATGAGTTTGGCCCCCTTCTCTATTCTCTTGGTATCTCTCACATGCACTCTCTTTCCCTTCCACCTTCTGCCATGAGGAGGCCCTCGCCAGATGTGGGCACCTCAACCTTGGACCTCCCAGCCTGCATTCTCCATAAATTACACCCCCCACCCAGGCTCTGTTCTCTCTGAATTATTTCTCTCCATAAATTACCCAACTTGCGGTATTCTGTTACAGCAACACGAAACAGACTAAGACACTGGGTGTTCGATTATAAGTAGGACTCAGAAACATGAAGCAGAATTTGGTTCCTCTTTCTGAAGAGTGGAGAACCGTGAGCAAGGTATTTTCCTGGGGAATGAGAAAACTGTGTCGGTGCAGATGAAGCACAGGGTTCGTAGAGCAAGCTGGAGAAAAATGAGGCTTGAAAGAGTGAGTACAGCAGATTGTGAAAGTTGCTGAAAATATTGAGCTAAATACTTTTAATTCTTGTCACATGGATAATGATCATGTAAGGATGATACTGGAGCAAGGTCATGATATAATAAATTTGCTAGGTACCAGTTATATTTGAATACTACACCAGGTATAGAATACTATTGAAACCCTTGGAGTTTCATTGTTACCTCATATAGACATATTTGTATACCAGATTCCAAGGATATAATCCTGAGATGCTTTGAGTAAGCTTATATTTTTACATATTAATTCATATAACTAATGTATCAGTGCCACCTCAGAATCTACTTAATGATACACACTCCAAGCCTACTTTTCACCAGGTTTGAGATTAGCTTTTATATTTAACTTTTAAAATTATAAGATGTAGGAGCTCAGTCAGGGTGGTGGGAAAAGTTATACGATAAGACACAAACCTTCTTGGAAGGCCAGGAGGTTTTTGCAAAGCTTAGGGAGAGAATAAAAGCTGAAGGCAACTAATTCCCTTACCCTGAGGCAGAGGGCAAGAAGTAGGTGCAAGGGAATGTAAAGGAGTTTGTTTATTTATGTTGTCTGGAAACTGAACTTTGATCATCCACATGCCTGACTGCTCACTGTAAGTGGGGGGATAACGATATTAATTATCCACAGGTTGTGTTGGCTCCAGGCCTTTGTCATTAAATCTGCACTGAATAAACATAAGCCACTCCAGCTTATCAAAGCTGCACTCTCTCTTCGGTATCTCTAAGCCGAGCAGTCCTCTAGCCATGCTCACGCAAAATACCTGTGTCTGCATACTCCTTTCATCCATCGCTCAGCCAGAGTCTGCAGGATAGACTTGGCAATGAGACTTTGTGTTTATGTATTTAAATATATGTACACATTACACTTAGTATATAGCAGGGCCCCAAAGGAATACTACATTTACCTAAATCAGAAGGAACTGTGGGAAGACTATACTATTGCTGTAATCATTGATGTTTCTAATAAGAGGAAGCTGTTTTTAACAACAGAAAAATATTCTTTAAAAATAAGAAAAATGAGATAAACAGAAAACAAATAAGAATGTTTAAATTTTTATAAAAAGTCAAGAATGGGAGACTAAGAGACATACCATGTATGGACTGGGGACAAGATCCTTTTTAAACTGAGGTCCCACACATTATGTAAAATTGGCCAATTTTTTGAAAATCATTCTACATATGTCACGCAGTTCAAAAATCTTTAGCAACAAATAATGAGATGAGCCAAACCACTCACGAGAAGCAGCTGAGTAACAAAAACTGACATGCCAATACTTAGAAGCCTCCCAGGCTTGGAAACCACTCCTTCCTTGTGGCACAGATTTTACTTAAAAA
>NW_026652297.1:29028058-29042969 GCF_009828535.3 Hylobates moloch | reverse complement strand
GTTTCAGGTATGCCATGCATGTCAGGTGACAATAAATTCTTTAAACCTCTGAACTCTGAAAGGTTATTGACGAGGGGTTGTCCCTGCCAAGACATCCGGAGCCATTCTACTCAAAAAGCAGGAGGATTGTATTTAAGGTTCTTGCTTTCAGATTAAATGCTGCTCAAAGCCTTAGTGCTTAACTCATTCTTACCTCTGATTAAAATTTGTTTTCAGTAGAGCACTCATTATATTTCTATTGAGGTAAGAAGAATGAGGCAAAGAAGAAATAACAGTAAATTGAAGTCAAACTATTTAAATTTCTACACTTTTTAATTCTCATGTAGTTACTTAACCTGTCACCTCAATTGTCTGTAAAATGAACAGAATAATGTCTGTTTCACCTAAGATCACAGTAAAGATTGCAGTAAATAGTAAATGTGTAAAAATGGTTGAAAATCGGGATAAAATACAAATTGGCAGATGTGAAAGGTTTTGAAATGATAACAAGCACGTGAAAATGACTTTCAAATTTTCGTTTCTTTGGATAGTGACTGGTTCCTAAGCTTCATCTGGACCATGGCATGTCCTTAAAACCAATTAATTCCTTGAAATCTAATTCCCAATATGATGGAATTTAGAGGTGGGGCTTTTGGGAGGTAATAGATCATGAGGGTAGAGCTTCCATGAATGGGATTAGTGCCCTTATAAGAGGCCAGAAAGCTAGTTCACTTCTTTTCTGCTATATGCAGACACAAAGAGATGTCAGCTGTTTACAACCTGGAAGAGAGCTATCACCAAAACCCAGCCATGCTGGCACCATAATCTTGGACTTCCACCCTCCAGAATCATGAAAAATAAGTTTCTTTTGTTGGTAAGCCATCTAGTTTATGATATTTGGTTGTAGCAGCCCAACCTGACTGAAACATCATTCTTCATCATCCATTAACAGGTATAATATTTTATAGGGCCACTGTTATTAAATCATTCATTCAATGGTATGAGGCATACAGCTAGCCACCAGGATTACAGAGAGGTAAAATATCCTTACCAGGAAAGTATGTGGGAATTCTTTGCGCTATCTTTGCGCCTACTCTGTGAATTAATCTAAAATTAAAAAAATTAAATCTCCATTAGTTCTATACTCTGTGTTATGACTGGTTAAAACAATTATCTTCCATAGACCATTATAACTAAATTTGGAGAATGATGAGAATGTGTAAGTAAAAAATGTTGAAAGGTCAAAATAAATATCCTCACAGGGGCTCATGATGTAACTACAGAAACAGCCATAGAAACAGCTTATGAGGTAGCTACAGAAACAGAGGACAAGCTTATTGGAATTGAAATAGAAGCAGTCCTAGGATCAATGGGCAGCACTTTTGAAGTACCACTGTTTATTCAGTAATATTTTTTACTAAAAATGTTTGAAATCCCCAAATGACACGCTAACCATTCTGTTGAGGTGGTAAAGACAGACACTATTGCCTTGGGTCCTTAGCATCAGCTGGGAAATGCTCTCGGTGATGGGAAGTGACTCAGGTCCATCACAGCAAGTGGGAGACTGACAGGCTGGTTGTGATTATGCAGAAGAGCCAACTTTTTGCAAGCGAATGTCAGATCTTCAGGCTCCTTCCCTACGTATTGCTGCCACCTAGTGATCAAATATTTTTGTGAAACACCAAAATGAGAAATATAAGCACTCTCAGATTGCTTTTTTAGTTTAATGTTTATGTGAGCAATCTGAAGTGCTCAATACGAATGCAAAAATTCATAAAGTTTATTGAATAACAATTTCATATTCATCATATGTCTGGGTTATTTGGAAGATGTATAAACTCTATTCTTTAAAAAAGTTTGCAATCTACTGATGCACAAAATTGAAAGTAGTACAATACAGTATGAGTGGGACAAGATCCTTATACTTTGCTCCTACTTTGGTGGTTTTGATATCAATACGTGTATTAGTTCATTTTCATGCTGCTGATCAAGACGTAACCCAGGCTGGGCAATTTACAAAAGAAAATGGTTTAAGGGAGTACTCACAATTCCACATGGCTAAGGATGCCTCACAATCATGGCAGAAGGCAAGAAGGAGCAAGTCACATCTTACACGGATGGCGACAGGCAAAGAGAGAGCTTTTGTAGGGAAACTCTCATTTTTAAAACCATCAGATCTCATGAGACTTATTCACTAGCAGGAGAACAGCACAGGAAAGACCGGCACCCCCAAGAGTCAATTACCTCACACCAGGTCCCTCCCACAACACATGGGATTTCAAGATGAGATTTTGGTGGGGATACAGCCAAACCATATCAGTATGTATAGGAATAACTACCATTTGCAGGATGTCTTCATTATGGCCAGCACTGAGCTTTGTGCTTTAAATGAATAATATTTATAATCCTCAAATCATGCATTTAAGAAAGTCTTTGTTACTGTATGTTTAACTATGACAATATTGAGTCAGTGAAGTTCTGGAACTTGCTCAATATAACACAATTAATGAGTTAGATAGGCAGGATATTAACTCAAGTAGCTGACTTCAAATTTAGTATATTTTGTATAAGATTGCATTGACAAAATGAGAATGTTTTCAAACAATGCAGCATTTGCAAATCCTTGTGAATGTTTTTTACTTCAAAGCATCCACCATAGGAGGTTATCTCTCTTTTAAATTATTCTAAAGATATTCCACCATTGCCCTAGATCATGTCTTGGAATTATTTTGGAATTAATTTTAGAACCACTCCAGAAGGAAAACCTGTATTACTAAATTTAGTAATCCCTATTTGATTTCACATTTTTTAAAAAAGTCCTAAGCTTCACACATTTTATTTTTATGACGAAGTCTGCGTGAGAATGAGTCGGACCCTGAAATTAATGCCAAAATATTACTGGCAATGAGTAATATTCTCAATGAGTTTCCCACAAACTGTTTCAGCTGCTTCTAACAGGTATAGCAAAACATCTTCAAAAAGATTCTATCAATAAGCTAGAAACTACCAAGAACACCAGAAAACAAAGACTTCCTATTTTTTGGAAATAAAAATGACTCTATCTTAAATAGTCTGTGAGTTAGTGATGAAATAAAGCAAAAAATTCACAATACCCCCAAATAGTGATCTAGTCACCCTTGTATATGGACTACAGTTAAAGTACAGCTCAGAAAAATTGATAGCCTTACTAAAAATAAATAAATGAATTAAACTTACAAATCCAAAAGTACAAAAGAAAAAAACAAAATTAACTGAAGGAAAATGAAAGGAGAAACTGATAAAGGCAGAAATATACCAGAGAAAATAAAATTAATAATAATGAAAAATAGTTCTATAACAAAATAATCATCTAAATCTAATAAAGAAAAAAGGCAAGCTGCACAAATAAAGATTGAAAAGATGGAAAACGGCCGGGCGCGGTGGCTCACGCTTGTAATCCCAGCACTTTGGGAGGCCAAGGCAGGCGGATCACGAGGTCAGGAGATCGAGACCATGGTGAAACCCCGTCTCTACTAAAAATACAAAAAATTAACCAGGCATGGTGGCAGGCGCCTGTAGTCCCAGCTATTCGGAGAGGCTGAGGCAGGAGAATGGCGTGAACCCGGGAGGCGGAGCTTGCAGTGAGCCGAGATTGCGCCACTGCACTCCAGCCTGGGCGACAGAGCAAGACGCCGTCTCAAAAAAAAAAAAAAAACAAAAAGAAAAGATGGAAAATAACCACAAAAATTGAGAAAAACATATGTAGAAGACAACTTTGCACTGTATGCACATAAACAGGAAAATATGAATGAAATGGAAAATACTTAAAGATATATACTATACTCAATTTTCATTTTTTCTTTCTTCCAACCTTGCTGTCTTTGTGATTTGTTAATTTTTTGCAATGGTAAGCTTTGATCCTTTATTCTTTATTTTCTGTGTATCTACTAGAGGTATTTTCTTTGCAGTTACCATGAGGCTTATATAAAACATTCTATAGTTACAAAGGTCTATTTTGAGCTAATAACAACTTGATTTTAATAACATAAAAAATTCTACAGTTTTACTCCCCTCTCCTCTTGCATACACATTTTATGCTATTGGTATCTTGCTTTACATTATTTTATATTGTGTACCCATTAACATAGCAACTCACAGGGTAAAGCAAGATATTTTACTTTTTCCTGGCAAACACGATAATATTAGCAATCTAACATGGTATATTATACTAGTGTAGCAGGACAAGCCGCAGACAAAACCCCTCAGGTGCCGAGTTGTAGAAGGAAGGGCTTTATTCAGCTGAGCATCGGCAGACTCACGTCTCCAAAAACCGAGCTCCCCGAGTGAGCAATTCCTGTCCTTTTTAGGGGCTTACAAGCTTTTTATCATTTGAAGAAGTACAGGTAGCAAACAAGGGAGCAGTAAGCAGATTTCTATTACTATTATAACTCCTATTATAAGAGTTTTAAATCTTCTTAGCGATGGGAACCATTTTCCAAACATGGCCCCAGGATCAAATCCATGCCACACTTGCACGGGCACATGTGCCAGTTTTGTCATATTTCCAACTATGTCTTCAACTACTTGCCCTTGATCATCTATGTGTAGACAGCAATTAGTAAGGTTAAATTGCCTACGGAGCCCTCTTTCAGCTGCTAGCAAGTAGTTGAGAGCCAATCTATTTCGATAGATAGCATTTTTCAGCTGAGTTTCTTGCCAGGCCAGAATAGTCAAGGCTCTGTCAGTCTTATTAGTGATTATTTCTAAGACAGCTTGTAACTGTATGATTCCGTTGAGCGTGTAAATGGGGGTCCGGTATTCCCACGAGCCATCTTGTGCCCAAGTAGCAGGCCCATAACATTGTATGATTCTCTCAGGGGGGCATTCATTATTTTTCCAATTTCTTATAGCTACGCTTTTTTTTTTTTCCATGGGAAGCATAGACAGGGAAGCCCAGGAGTTCACCTGTCTTTATGGGCAGTAGGAAGAAAGATGGTTTAATAGTGCCAATAACACCATTACCTGCCCCCTGGTCAGGTAATTTGACGTAAGCTCTATGCCCACATATCCAGTATAATCCAGTGGGGGCTGTCCAGTCCCTGTGGGACTCCGGGTGGGTCCACACGGTTTGCAACTTTGGGAATTTACTAAATGGATTTTTCTTAGTGTGGTTTGAACTCCACTAGATGGCTGTTTTTGTAGTACTATTATACAGTTTTTGCCCAAGACAGCTGAGTCTTCTCACAGGAAGGGTGAAGTCCTTCCCCACTCTTGCTATACAGTATTGTCTAATGATTGAGGCTTTTAGGACCCAGAAGTTATCAGGGTGATTCTTTTTAGCTGGGAATTCATCAGGAACTGGGTCTGTAGTACTAATTCTCTGGCTTCCCATGGCCATTGATCTTCTATTACAGTTCTTCCATATACATAACATGAAGTGACATTGAGAGACTGGGATACATGCTCGGCTAATTGCAAAAACAAATTTCTTGGTATTCCTGGAATTTGTGGTACTGGCACATTCAGTTCATCGTAAAAGGTTTGAAATACTGGCTCAGGAGGCCGGGCGCGGTGGCTCACGCCTGTAATCCCAGCACTTTGGGAGGCCGAGGCGGGTGGATCACGAGGTCAGGAGATCGAGACCATCCTGGCTAACATGGTGAAACCCCGTCTCTACTAAAAATACAAAAAATTAGCCAGATGTGGTCGTGGGCACCTGTAGTCCCAGCTACTCAGGAGGCTGAGGCAGGAGAATGGCGTGAACCCAGGAGGCAGAGCTTGCAGTGCGCTGAGGTCACCCAACTGCACTCCAGCCTGGGCGACAGAGTAAGACTCCATCTCAAAAAAAAAAAAAGAAAAAGAAAAAGAAATACTGGCTCAGGAGAGTGTTTATAAACTTCTCAAACCGCGATACTTACTTGAGGATCCAGTCCAGCCCCATCGATTCCTAGGGTTACACGCTCCCTTTTTTTCCAGGGAGGATTAAGGGGGTTGGTTATTACTAGTTCTAAGGGGTTACACTGGCCACTGGTACAGGAAGGGCTACTTTTCGTTTTCTGAAGGTGGACAGGATCCTTTTCATTTTTTATGCAAGTAGCCTAAGTGACGCAAGACCAGTATCCACTTTCATTTCCACACAGTCCTCATTCATGAAAAATATACTTATTTTCTGCCATATAGCCTCTTCCTAATTAAGAGAACCACATCCTATTCCTAACTTATTACTATTAATGACAGCACAGGCATCAAATTTCAAGGTGACTTGTTTGGGCACCCCTTTTTCTTCTGTTTTGGCTAACACTACTCATATCATTTATGAGTCCTCAGTCCTTAATCTTATTTCAAAAACTGTGGTCATGGGAGGCTCAGATGGGTCGTAACACACATCAGGTTGGTCATTTCCGGGGCTACATACCTTGTATAGAATAACATTATACAAACAAGTTCTTTTTAGAGTTCCAGTACACTCATAATAACCATAAAATAATAGGACCGTAGCAACCTTTCGTCCTACTTCAGTGACTTGATGTATACACTGGGAACAGTCCTCAGTCTGAGGAAGGTCAGTTGAAGTCCTTACTGTACAAGTCCAAATTTTAAGGAAAATGAGTCCCACGATGAGTTTTCTCATGCTTTGGCCGTGCGTGGACCAGTCAGCTTCCGGGTGTGACTGGAGCAGGGCTGGTCGTCTTCTTCAGAGTCACTTTGCAGGGGTTGGCGAAGCTGCTTCCATCCATGTACCACTCACAGTCTACTGATGTTCAAGGATGATCTCAGAAATTGGACCTACTAGAATAAACTGAGTCCAACACCTCTACACAGTTATGTTCAACTGGGCTCTCCGATACCAGGAGCAAGGTCGTGGGGTTTAGGGTGTTGCAAATTTCAATGGTTATGCGGGGATTTTCACATAGCAAGCTTTGGTACTTGGTTAATCTAGCATTTGTTAACCTTTGGTATTTATGTCCTTTGGTATTTATCAAAGTTACCACAGCATGGGGGTCCTGTATATTCAGGTTTTGCCCAAGCGTTAGTTTATCTGCTTCTTGTGCTAACAAGGCCATTGCTGCCAGGGCCCTTAGACATGGGGACCAGCCTTTGGAAACCACGTCTAGTTGTTTTGAGAGATAGGCCCCTGGCCTTGACCAGGGCCCCACAGTCCAACTGCCATTTTTTTTCTTTCTGACACACAGAGTGTAAAGGGTTTTGTCAGGTCAGGTAGCCCCAGGGCTGGGGCCCACGTGAGTTTTTCTTTTAACTCATGTAAAGCTCATTGCTGTTGGTTGTAATAGATATAGTTTATCCAATCTACATTTTTATTAACTGTCACCCACCAAACCTGCAGCTATTTGATTTCAAGCTTTAAATTGATCTGGTATTCCCTATGGGACTCCAGTTGCATCTAGATAGATGTGAGAGTCGAAAGACCCATAAGGGGCTACTCTCGCTTTACGATGTCTTATTTTTTCTCCCTCTGGTTGATGAAATGCCAAGGTGAAAGGGATAGCCAAATGGACTAAAGTACAAGTGCCACTCCAGTTATTCGGCAAAGTGCCCAGTAAAGGTCCACCATGATACCACCACACATCCACTCGCGGATGAACAAGGGCTGACTGATAAGCTCTTGAAAATTCTTAAGCTCACTGCATCCCTTCAGGTCTCCAAGGAATGCCAATTTCCTCCCTGTCATGAGAAACATGAAGTGAACTTAGTGTTGGGAGACAGAGGCTGGATGGCCCTCGGGGGCTGACCCGCAGGGTGCTGGACTTCGGGATATAGCAGAGAGGGCTTGGCATGACTTATTACTCCAGTCTATAGAATCCTGGAAAAGAGCTACCATGCAGCCCACACCTGGTTGACTGGAGGACCACCTTAGTAGAAAGGGGACAACCTGGGCCTCTGGCCTGTGATGCACACAAGCATAACAATTGCTTTTGTTTAATGTGCAGATGGAATATTTGATCCATTCCAACTAGGCATTTGCATCTTGGTATTCTGTCTTATTTCCCAAAGTTTGTTTAAAGTCTTTAACTTCTATGATCGTCTATTAAAATGAATGTATGATTTTAGGATATTACAAAAACCGGTTGGGGCAGTCCATCCTTGCTCTTTAGTGGTCCACAGAATGTTGGGCCAACTATGGCATAAAAGCTCTACATCGGCGGGACAAGACTCCTTGTTGACACTGGAGTCTTTATCGAAATTTCCCCAGATTAAATGGTCCTAATTTACTAATGCCCAGTCTGAGGAGAGTCAGGAGGGACAGGGGTACTTTTCTGAAGTAGAGAGCTGTCTTTGACTTGGTAAGTCCCCACAGGGTATAACAAGGCAAGCATTAAATGCAATAGTTTGAGGTGAAATTGACTTGGTTATGTTAATAACTAGATGGTGAGCAATAGAGCGATGAAAGAAGAAAGAGTAATAGAATAGATGAAAGAGTTAAATTTTTCTTAGCTTCAGTTTGGTAGGCTTTTCCCCTGGGACTGTGGCCCATGACTCTGGAGGGGGTGGCACTTTGACTCAGGTGTGATGAGTCCATCCCTTTTTTGCTGTATAAACAGCAGTCTCGGTGGTTAGCAGCACAAGGTAGGCTCCTTCCTAGGCTGGCTTGAGTTTTTCTTCTTTCCACCCTTTGATGAGAACGTGATCCTCAGGCTGGCGCTGGTTTACTGGAAATTCTAGGGGTGGTACCTGTGCTAAAAGACTTTTAGTTTTGAGGGAAAGGAAAGTGGAAGATAAAACAAGTATATAATTTCTAAGAAATTCACCTTTTGTTTTAAATGTGGGGACATCAACGGTGGACTTTATAGTCTTTGGTGCCTTCTTACTGAGAAATTTCCTTTAGCACCTATTTTTATTAGTTTTTAGACCAAAGAGAGCCAAACACCATTTTATATTTAAGAATGCTTTTTGTATGACTTTTATACCAGATAAGCTAAATTTCACCTTTATATTAGTGTGTTATTAATGTTAAATTTAGTTTTAATAAAGCTTTGTAGACATATTTATTCTATTTTTAATGTCAGACCACAATGTAAGATTTTTATAGACCTTTTTTTAACCTTTTATAATCTTTGTTGAAGAGCAGGTTAGTGCTTTAAGAAAAACCCATTGTGTTTTTACTTTAATGTCCAGTTCACAGAAAAACTGGATGATACCCCTTTAACTTTAGCTAATATGTTTACACACAGAATTTACACACAATATTTGAAAACTTGCTTAAACCTTTACAACCATTTTTTGACCTTTTATTGTAGGTAAAATACTTATGCCTCCTTATAATCCCTTTACCAAAGGTATACTTCACTTTCCTTATACACCTTGCACATAAACTGTCTCTTCAATAGTTTTACATTCAGGAGGCCTAATTACTTTTAAATTATACAACATTTCTTGCATAAATTCATTTTCTAACACACTAAGAAGTTCACACGCTCAATAAGTTAAGTAACTGTCATTTTTACTTCATTAAAAAATAACATTTTTCTTTGAATTTACATGGTTTATCCTTTTCAGATGGCTATTAAGTTGTTAGGACATAAATATTTATTTTATCTTTTGTACCTAACTACTTAATAAGTAGTACTTAAAGGTATTTTTTTGGCCTAGGGTACCATGAAAAATGATTGGGTGACAAAAGATGCAGTGGATGAAGACAGCTGCAGAAGCTTTAAACTAATGACTAAAGTTACATATGGGGGCTCATGCCTGTAATCCCAGCGCTTTGGGAGGCTGAGGCCAGAGGATCACTTAAAGCCAGGAGTTTGAGACCAGCCTGGGCAACACAGCAAGACCCTATCTCTGCAAATAAATAAATCAAATAATCACTCAAAAGTATACCTATTGGCAATTAACACAATCAAACCTGTACTACTTTATATTAGAGGTCAGCAAACTTTCTCTATAAGGAGTTAGATAGTATATTAGGTTTTGCAGTCCATATTTAGTGTCTGTTGCATATTGTTCTTTCCTTGTTTTTACAACCCTTTAAATAAGTAAAAATAATTCCTGGCTCACAGGTCATTCTAAAACAGGCTTCAGACCATATTGGATCACGTGCTGCACTTGCTATTCTTGCACCTGCTTCTGGCTAAGTTGCAGTCATGGGAAAGTTGCCATTGTCTCCACACATATGAACTTGATCACAGACATCTGTATTGTTCTCAGTGAAGTTTTGGGGATTGTTCTACATATGCTAAGTTTAATTTTTTAAAAAATTCATAAATGATTATACTATGATTTGGCATTGAAAACAAAATCTTACTGTACAAAGGTGTTTTATTGGCCTCTTCTTCATTTTATTAATGAGGAAATAATTCTCACCATAGGGTTATGGGGATGATCAAACACAACACTCAACACAGTGGACAGATGAAATTGTCAGTGAACTACCCAAGACTGGGTAATTTATAAAGAAAAGAGGCTCAATTGACTCAGTTCCACAGGCTGTACAGGAAGCATGGCTGGGGAGCCTCAGGAAACTTATAATCATGGTGGAAGTTGGAGGGAAAGCAAACACATCTTACCATGGCAGAGCAGGAGAGAGAGGGAAGGGAAAGGGAGAAGCGTTACACACTTTCAAACAACCAGATCTCATGAGAACTCACTCACTATCACAAGAACAGCAAGGGGAAAATCCATCCCCATGATCCAATCACCTCCCTCCAGGTCCCTCCCCCAAAATTGGGAATTACATTTCTACATGAGATTTGAGGGGTACACACAGCCTAACCATATCAGTTTATTACTCACATGCAGTCAGCCTGGGAGAGGAGGGCATTGCACCACACAGGACCACACAGAGGTTGCATTCAGGAACCAAGTACAGAACCAAGGACTATTAGAAACAGCATCAAGAAACGGGATACTCCCTGGTGCCTATAAAAGGATGTGATGGACTTGTTTGAATAACTCTATGGACTGATAGGTAACCCAGGATAAGCAGGAACTGGTCTCTGCAATTCCAGTTGCATAAGTGTCCAGTGTCAGTCAAATGTGCCACCTAAATCTCAGCAGCAGCAGAAGAATGTGTCCTCTTCTGATTTGAGACATTCTCCCTGCCTGTGTAACCTCCAAGCTTATTTTCCTGGCATCTCAAAAGGTTCTGTAAGGTATCACTATCCTTTAGTAATTTCTTTCTGCCTTCATCAACTCATCATTGTTTTGCTTACAGTAATGTACTTTTGACACTGGATGCTCTAAGTTTGACTTTTGTGCTTACAACTAAACTAATATGAAAATTAGTGCTGGAAAAAAAAAGTGCAGCCAAGAGCCTTTCCAGCAAAGAAGTTCATGAAATTCAGGATTTATGACCTGGCCTTGTTGGTGCTGACAGCTATAAAAAAATCTTTGTACAATTAAGGGCTTGAACTCTCTGGCAGCTGGCAGCTGATGACATGCATAGGCTCTCTAGGTCACCTGTAATGAAGAGCCCATTAAACAGAAAATTTGGAAGCCTGGGTGGCTGGTGAATGGAAGAGGATGTAAGTCTGAGAACATCAAGGGATTTGAGGTGAGCTGCTTGCTTTTGATAGTGGTACACAATCTAAAACTCCAAACTTTAAAGTCCAAAATTCTCTGCTCAAGGCATAGACTAAAAGTTAGTAACCGTGATTTAAAATTGTGTTAAAAAATCTTTTACCACTTGCAGCATCAGACTGGGATGGCCAAGAAATAAACTTTGCATGTTTCAGAAAGACAATAGACCACATGCCGTTATGTCATTTCTATTATTATATCTTCTCAAGTTTTGTCTAAAATATTTGTTATGGTTTATTTATGGCATTTTCATTTTTGTTACTATTGTGAATGAAGTATATCCCATTATATTTTGAATGGACTATTTTTCCATTCACAATAGAAGCTGTTATGGCTGTTATATATGAAATTTCATATATGTTCTCTATAAGTATTTTAATCATTCACTTAAATTGAATCTCTTGATTCTACGTAGTTGTCAAAGTAATGTTTTTATTTTCCTGTTAGGTACATCCTCTGCATAATAATAACTATCTGTCCTTCTTTCCAATAGTTGTATGCCCTTTCTCCCTAGAAAATATATTACCTACTTATTCAAATATAATTTTTTTAAATTTCAAGTGCACTAAAATATTTTTCAATTGTGAAGAGATGCTAACTTTTCATATTCAAATACCTTTCCAGCATCCTCGGGATTATCCTGTTTATCTTGCCCTTGACTTCAAAGTGATGAAAGATGTTGTTTCCTATCAGTGTTCTTTCTTAGTCTGGACTATATATATTTTATTAACAGCAAGTCTCCTTCTCCAGCGATGAACCTAATTGATTCAGGGAGATTTCAGGACCTGACTTGAACCCACAGCTCCAGGTCCTTAGCACTTCCTAGGGCTGACCTGGCAGGAAGTAGAGTAGGTAAAACCATGTTTCCTGCCCTCCCTCACTGCCTTCCAGAGCCAGAAAACACATGAGCCTGGGTGCCAAATGAAAAAGAGCAGCAATAGCAACTTACTTATGAGGAGAAACACCTTTTCCCTCAATTTTGTGATAGTTGAGGGGTGGGGTGAATTTTGGCAAAGATCAACTAGGAGCTGTGATTATTTTATAAGAATCAGCTAACTTTCATGTTACCTCTTACCTTCTCTGACTTTTGTTTCCTGAAAATGATATTTGAATAGTGACATACAAAAAAAAGACCTTTCATTTTAGCTGTGTTCCATCTCTTATATTCGAAAGGTGAGATTTCCAATATTATGACATAGTCTACTTCTTGGATAGGTGATGGCTGATGACTCGCGCTATCTGTTTAGGGCAGCACTGACTTAGCCAGTAGAGTTCCTGAGGCATGCTTACCTGACAGTGAGAAACTTTTCATATGCCCATATACGCTCATGTTTCTAAGTGTTATACCAACACTTAACATCATTGATTTATGTATTAAAAATAAATGTAAAAATGAATTACCTGCTTAAAGGTTAAAACTTAAATAACGTTTCTAAATATATGTTGTGAACTTATACTGTAAATATGTTATAATCTTATGTTTTACATGATAAAAAGTACATATATATGAGAACAGAGTAGGTTTTTTTCTTTGTATCATCCTTTAAGGGAGGAAAATAGATTAATATTTAGTATCACATATTATTTGTGTCTTCACGAACATTCTCTCATTGACAAAAAGTAGAGCCAGGGTGAAGCAATGGAACCCTTGATTTCAAAGCCTATGGTCCCCCTGCATACCCATGGCCTCACAAAGCTAGGTTCTTTACATTCAATCCTGCTCACATTTTATCAAGACTTCTAAAATCTGCCTCTGATCCTTTTGAGTATCCAAGGTCATCTATTCTTGTAGGCTAAGCTCATCTCACTTTGTCCTTTGATTCCTGCAAAACATACTGCTCTCCCTTTTCTCTGAACAGCTATAAAATGTAGACTACTTTGTCACATAAATTTCAGCATTCATGTATATTTTTTGGTATTATCCAGTTATATTATGTGATAGTACTTTCTAGCCTTCAAAATTCTGTCCACTGGATTACACTTCAATCAGCTTCTTTATCCTGCTCAAATCCAGCATCAAGTTGAGTATCTGATACTCAGGAGTATGTGTGATTAAACAGAAGTATTTGTAGACTCATAAAATGTCAAAAGCATTATGAGGATACACAGGAGGCTTGGGAGTGCATTTTTATTTAACCTCACTACCTCTGTGCGCACACTAATGATTGAAGTTAAAAAAAAAAAAATAATACTAGAAAGCAATAGAAAGGTTAAAAATTTAAGTACTGGCCAGGCACGGTGGCTCACGCCTGTAATCCCAGCACTTTGGGAAGCTGAGGAGGGTGGATAACAAGGTCAGGGGTTCAAGACCAGCCTGGCCAACATGGTAAAACCCTATCTCTACTAAAGATACAAAAAATTAGCCAGGCATGGTGGTGCATGCCTGTAATCCCAGCGACTCGGGAGGCTGAGGCAGGAGAATTGCATGAACCTGGGATGCGGAGGTTGCAGTGAGCAGAGATCGTGCCATTGCACTCCAGCCTGGGCAACAGGGGGAGACTCTGTCTCAAAAAAAAAAAAATTAAGTACCTAATAGCAAACTAATAAAATAATATTTAGGGCATTTTTAAAATTAGAGCTTAAACAATAGAGATGACAAGTAAAAATGATTTTTGAACAGTGTCCCATGCAATTCTAGGGTTGTATCAGGCTTCCAAAGAGACTTTGGGGGAAACAAAGATCTAAGTTGGCCAAGCTCAGCCTCCTCAGCACAGCCTGAGCTGGAATGGTTCCACAGTCTTTCATTTTATTTTATATTTTTGCGTTCTGTGGAATATTTCATCCATAAAAAGGGGCTCAGCTGATTAAACCAACGGATAATTTTAGAAACCACCAGTTTGGTTCAATGCTTTGTTTTTAGGAAGGAAGAAATTGTAGGTCAGCTAGGACAAATGGTTTGACCTCACCCAGCTAGATCATGGTGGATTTGAGACAAGACACAGATTCAAGAAGCATTTATAAAGTACTGGCTGATTACTAGAGGTACTGGCTGCTAAGTACTTCCACATATTCTCGAGCATGCATAACGTAGCCTCTAGTTTCAGGATAGAAAGATTTGCCCTAGTAGCAACTTGTTGAGTGACTAGGTTGTCAAGAAAAATATTTCTTGTACCTTACCCATTCAGAAGCGATGCTAATGTTATTTTTAAATACAGTGAAGACTGCTTGATATTTTTACACATTATAATTTTGTTTAAAAATATTGATGTAGGCCGGGCGTGGTGGCTCACGCTTGTAATCCCAGCACTTTGGGAGGCCGAGGCGGGCGGATCACGAGGTCAGGAGATCGAGACCACGGTGAAACCCCGTCTCTACTAAAAAATACAAAAAATTAGCCGGGCGTGGTGGCGGGCGCCTGTAGTCCCAGCTACTCGGAGAGGCTGAGGCAGGAGAATGGCGTGAACCCGGGAGGCGG
>NW_026652297.1:29025743-29027958 GCF_009828535.3 Hylobates moloch | reverse complement strand
TGTAATCCCAGCACTTTGGGAGGCCGAGGCGGGCGGATCACGAGGTCAGGAGATCGAGACCACGGTGAAACCCCGTCTCTACTAAAAAATACAAAAAATTAGCCAGGCATGGTGGCGGGCGCCTGTAGTCCCAGCTACTCGGAGAGGCTGAGGCAGGAGAATGGCGTGAACCCGGGAGGCGGAGCTAGCAGCGAGCCGAGATCGCGCCACTGCACTCCAGCCTGGGTGATAGAGCGAGACTCCGTCTCAAAAATATATATATATATATTGATGTAAAGGATTTATATGCTTCTACCATATCTTTTCCCCTCTAAACGGGCTTGAAGAGAATTTCTGTCTTCAACTAAGCCTCCATCACCCGAGTGATTTCTACATAGAGGAGACCACTAGAGGGCGCCAAAGGCATTGCTCTCAAATCTGCATCCACTTGGAGGCTACGTTTTTTATTTCATTGTAAATTTAGAGGAAGTGGGTGGGGAAGCCTAAGGTCTGGGAAAATGACCATAATAATGGTACCTCGTGTTTATATAGCACCTTTCTTCAATTAGCTCAGCATGTTGGGATATGATTATTCAGCTGGGAGCTTCCAGTTGTGGGAAATGAGGCACAAGGCAAACACGTGGTCTAGGTGGGACGGAGGGTAAGACTAATTCTTACTCATTTCAAACGTCCATTCATTATTTTTACTCTCAAAAGCTGATATGTGACGTTTCCTGCGCATTTCCTTAGAAACAATAAACTGAGAAATCAGAGTCCCAAACTCGAATAGATTAAATGGAAAGATTCATTCTGCAGGGGAAAGAAATCACACTCTTCCAAGAGCCAAGGAAGGAAATAAAACCAAATTTTAAAAATTATATAATCAAATTATAAGATGTTAAGTGGAATGTATTATTTTGCAAAGCACGTCATGAAAACAATATAGCTTAAAAAAAATCTCAGCTACATCCTTAAACAAATCGACTCAAATTTGTAATGTAAGTCATTCATCTTTTCTTCATCCAAAGTGACAATAAGAGTAAAAAACAGGCAGGAGAATCGCTTGAACCCGGGAGGTGGATGTTGCAGCGAGCCCAGATAGTGCCACTGCACTCCAGCCTGGGCAGCAGAGCAAGATTCTGTATCAAAAAAAGAAGAAAATAATAAAAAAAGAACAAATTGAACTTTAAAAAGCTAAACGTTAATACTACAAAAGAAAATATTATTCCAGAGTTTAGTGTGTTAAATAAATGTGCCTCCCAGCACTTTGGGAGGTCGATGCGGGTAGATCACCTGAAGTCAGGAGTTTAAGACCAGCCTGGCTGACATGGTGAAACCCCACCTCTACTAAAAATACAAAAATTGGCTGGGCATGGTGGCAGGCACCTGTAATCCCAGCTACTCAGGAGGCTAAGGCAGGACAATCGCTTGAAACCAGGAGGTGGAGGTTGCAGTGAGCCAAGACTGTACCACTGCACTTCAGCCTGGGCAACAAGAGCGAAACTCCATCTCAAAACGAATAAATAAAAACAAACAAATGTGCCAATGTGAATTAGTAGAGAAACGTTAAGAAAGAGCATTTGATTAATAGACGATTAGGTCTGTGGCTTAATCATCGATGAAGAATATTGCTCTAGTGAATGATTCCAATGAGAGCATTTGCAAAGACTGATATGGAATACATGACCAAGATGCTGTCTTCCTCTAGAGTCATTTTGGGTCTGTCCTACAAACGCAAGGTCCTGAGTCTTTTCAAAGTATGAAGCATGGTCTTTAACTTCAAAATTAGTAGGTGGGCATTTACTCACAGGTATGTTTGAGACTGCGACTTTGCAAGTTTACACCCTCAAGGGTCATCTGTTTTCAATATATACATATATATTTTCCTTACATTGCAGATGGTGCTTGAATATGGCCTCCTTAATAATGCATATGATCTTAATGAATACCTGTCATGTAAAGGGTTTGTCCAAAAGTGTGAGGGGATGAATATGTTTGCAATTAGCTGATACTCATTTTATGAAAATATACATTTCGCTTGTAATCCCAGCACTTTGGGAGTCCAAGGCGGGCGGATCATGAGGTCAGGAGATCGAGACCACGGTGAAACCCCATCTCTACTAAAAATACAAAAAATTAGCCGGGTGTGGTGGCGGGCACCTGTAGTCCCAGCTACTCGGAGAGGCTGAGGCAGGAGAATGGCGTGAACCCGGGAGGCGGAGCTTGCAGTGAGGCG
>NW_026652297.1:28918417-29025643 GCF_009828535.3 Hylobates moloch | reverse complement strand
AAAAAAAAAAAATATATATATATATATATATATATTTCAGAGACTCTCTGCATGTCCTGAAATGGAAACAAATGAAAACATGTTTCTTTCTCTCTTTCTTACTTCTTTCCCTCCTCCGCATTTTGTTGAATTTGAGAAATTCCAGTGATTGATTTGGGTTTTGTGATAGTTAATACTGGGTGATAAGTTGATTGGATTGAAGGATGCAAAGTATTGATCCTAAGTGTGTCTGTGAAGGTGTTCCCAAAAGAGATTAACATTTGAGTCAGTGGGCTGGGGAAGGCAGACCCACCCTTACTTAATCTGGGTGGGCACCATCTAATGAGCTGCCATCGAATAAAAAGCAGGCAGAAAACCATGAAAAGGCTAGACTGGGCTAGCCTCCCAGCCTACACTACATCTTTCTCCTGTGTTGGATGCTTCCTACCCTTGAACATCAGACTCCAGGTTCTTCAGCTTTGGGCCTCCGACTGCCTTCCTTGCTCTTCAGCTTGCAGATGGCCTATTGTGGGACCTTGTGATCGTGCGAGTTAATACTACTTAATAAACTCCCACATACATATACATGTATATGTGTGTATATATAATATATAATTAGTTCTGTCCCTCTAGAGAATCCTAATACAGGTTTTATGGGAAAATATTTGTTTTTACCTCGTTTATTTGGATATTTACTCACATGTCTACTTTTCTAGGAATGGGGTAGATTGACTTCTGCATACTGACTATAACCACTGTACATCATTTCTCTCCCTGAAAATAATACAGATATATAGGATTTGGCTTTAGCGGTTAGGGGTTTTAAGAATGTTAGACTGAGTAACTCAAACACACATGGATCTAAAGGTACAAAAAGTAAAGTGTTACTACTTTAAACTCATCCTGATCACCACCCAATTCCTGTTTGAAATCATTGATTTGAGTTTTCTAGAAAACCAAGCCACAGCAATGTTAAGTGGCTTGCTCATAAAGAGTCAGTGGCAGCTCGAAGTCACTAACCTAGGTCTCTTAAAGTAGCCTTTATTATTTTCATTAATCTTCTTAATATTCCAGAGAGATTTTCTTTTTAACTTCTAGGTAAAAAAATAGGATGAAAAAGTCAATTCTCTTAAGATACTGGGTAAATTAATTTTATTCCATAAATATTTTTGAGACACTACCACGTGTAGGGTTCTATTTAACACAGAGGTGAACACAGCGTCGGACCTCTAAGGACTCAGAACTTCTTATATTTTCTAATTAATTTACATAATTTTTTAAAAAGACTAAATCTTGGTGTCTGTAGTTTCACATTTTCTGATTAGAAATATGTTCACATCCAGGTAAACCCTACAAGCAGTATTAAATAACTATGGCCACCCCTCTTGGTACTTCCTCTTTATGATAGTTTTCCTCTGGAGAAAATTCAAAAAACAAGTTTTACTCGGAAGTAATGAAATAAAAAATTTCATTTAAGGTTTGAGAGCTTTAGTCATTACTTTTCATATTTTGAGCCTAAATTTAATGTTGAGTATTTCCAGATTTCAAATTCCTTAGTAATGCTAATCACTGGAATTACAATTTTATATCACATATACCACACATCTGTTAAAACACGAAGTACATTTTACTGAAACTGTTTGATTTTTGCCTGAGTAATCGGTGAAATTCCTATAGGGTTTTATTTCATTCATCCTTATGTCTCATAGCACATGTAAAACTAAAGATAAATGCATGGTAAATGAATAATTCAAGATTGAGTAGATAGATGAGTGTTTGTAAGAATCAAGCACAAATAGGGTCATTCGAGGACAGGGAAAAGTGATAAAATGGAAAATGAACAAAGATAGAAATTTAGGGATCAACTACACTTAGGTCATTGCAAAAAGAAAAGTTGGAGAAAATTATGATAAACAATCAGAGAGCTAGAGAAAAAGGCCATTGGTATTTTGTGTTGTGGAAAACAAAGAGGACATTTTTAGAAGTTTGGGTTGGCAATAGTGTTAAAGGTTAGAAATGATAGGAAATGTGGTAGTTATTAGAACTGTCCATAAATATTCCAGCCCTCTCTCCCCTTTGTGGTACATTAAAGACTGTTTCCCTGACTTGTTTTAGCTGATGAAATGTGATTGGAAATGACTTGTGTTATTTTCCATTGAAAGCTTTGATAGCCAGTGAGAACTTCCCCATGTCTCCTTTTGTTTCCGCTGCTAGATGACAGAACGTTTAGATAACGGCTGCTTCATTAGCCTGGGACTAAGCACAGGGTGCCGTGCAATGTGAACTCGATTCTTCTGCCAACCCACAAAGGACATGTTGCTTGAATGAGAAATACATCTTAGTTCTTTAAAGCCATAGATTGTGGGATTGTTTGTTACTACAGCATTAACTAGCCTGTTCTGACTGACACAGAGAGTGAAAAGAAGTAATAACCTGTTATTAGATAGGAAGTAATTAAAATAACAAGGAAGTAGGCTGAAAGACTTAAACAATGAGTCATTGATAAGAAATTAGGGGAAAAGATGTGAACTACTCATTTAATATAAAAAGAAGAGAACTACCTGTTACCTCTATAAAAAATGTTATTTGATTTGGGAGGCCAAGGTGGGCGGATCACGAGGTCAAGAGATCAAGACCACCCTAGCCAACATGGTGAAACCCTGTCTCTACTAAAAATACAAAAATTAGCTGGGCATGATGGTGTGCACCTGTAGTCCCAGCTACTCGGGAGGCTGAGGCAGGAGAATCACTTGAACCCAGGAGGCAGAGGTTGTAGTGAGCCAAGATCGTACCACTGCACTCCAGCCTGGCAACAGAGTGAGACTCCATCTCACAAAAAAAGAAAAAAAAAAGTTATTTGGAAAAAGAATCCTAAGAAATAATGGGAAAAATGTGTATTGACACTATACAGGGAAGAGTTTCATGTTTGGAAAGTGTTGAAGAAGGCTATATGCAATATACCCGCAGGTGAGAAATGATTGATGAAATTACTGCGTGAACTGCTATTCATCACAATTCAAGTCGTGTTTGGAGAAAATGGCACTTATTACCTAGCAGACTACAATACCATCTTCTAGCTTAAAAAATAAAACACCAGAAGTGCAGATGTCTCTTAGGGTGATTGGTAAAGGCCTAATATCTATCTACTAGCTTCTTGGAGAACTAGAGAGTCTTCTTTTGAAGTCACTCATTTGTGTTGGTAAGTGAAAAATAACCTTAAGTGAAATGTGGTTGCTATTCCAATTGGCTACTAATGAAGTAATTTGGAGAGGGTGTCACTGGCTGAGTTATACTCAAGCTGCCATAACAACTATGTAAAAGAAACTCTGTAGTGCAGAAGCAAACTTGACTGTGCAGAATACTGCCCATTATTTTCACCAAAAGTCCTGGATATATGATCTGGCATAGTTAAAGCTTAATAAAACTAATTTTTTTCACCCTCCTGCAGAGTTTTGTTAACTAAAATAGAGACTTGAAAGATATATTTCTAAAAGCACCCATTTTGACTCTCTGAAATAGAAAAAGATTTTGTATCAAAGGTATTGAAATAAAAACATAAAATAGAAAAATATAATCTGTTAGTACCAGAGCAGTGAACAGAAACATCAATATAAAGAAAGGAGAAGTCAGTAAGTGTATCTTGTGAAAGCTGTTGAATCAGAAGAGGACTTCAGAAAATCTTGAACTTTCAAAGAAATCTGAGAGCGTATGACAGCTATGAAATTAGAAGAGGAGGGAAAAAAGTCACAATAGAAAATAAGTTAAGGACATGATTACTAAACAGAAAAAGTGCAGTGGAGGAAGTGAACTGCTTAAAATAATATTTTTAAAGTAGAAGACAATCTTAAGAAGCCATCTAGAAAAATCAGAGTAAGACAATAAATACGTAAGTGTTAAAAAAAAAAATCAGAAATATAGGTAACAGAACAGCGAGGTCAAATGTCCTTCTAAGTGGAATTTCAAAAAAGTGAGCTGAGAAGGCATAATAAAGGAAGGAGAAAATTGACCTAAGATACAGAAAACCTGAATATTTAGATGCGAAGGGCCTCTTATTAAAAACTAGGTAATTTTAATTAAAAATACCCACATCCCCCAATATTTTATCACTAATATGTTACAGGGACATTTTAAAAATTATTTATAGAAAAAAATTATATGCTCATCCTAAAATTATATGAACTTTACATAGGAAAATGGAAGATAGTAATACTTAGTTTATCAAAGAAGAAATGTAAATAGCCAGTAAACAGGTGGGAAAACAAGGATTTAAACGAGAGTGACAATTTTAGCTTATTCCATTGCAGTTAATTAAAATAGAATAAAGCTTGATGTTATCAAAAATACACAGAAATATGAACTCTAGAATATTTTTAAGAGTAGAATCAGAACAAACTGTATGACAACTGAAAGCAGGTAGTTAATGCTTTTTGTAAACTCTTTGACAAAATTTGTTTCCTAGAATGTATCTGAAGGAAAACAATTATCTGTATGTACAAATATCTAGCCATAAGAATATTCAGCAAAAAAATAAAACAATAGTGTATCATCACAAATTCAGTATCTAACATGTGGCCTTGGGGTAAAGACATTACATTCATGAATCACATACTGTTGATGTATTAGGTTGGTGCAAAAGCAATTGCAGTTTTGCTTCAAAGAATAGAAAAGTATTCATCAAATTGGAAAAGAACAAGTGTTAAAGGATACAAATAGTATATTTTAAGTTTATGATCATATCTGCCTAGAATTAAAAAGCCACATGTTCACATTTGTTTTCTGGACAAGATTCCCTAGTCAAACAACCCTCCTTATCACGGGGACCAGGGACACTTAATACTTATCCCTAAGTAGCAGGCTTCAGTATTTTGCCAGTCCACAGAAATATCAAACAAGCCCATCACATTGCTCCTACAGAAACCAGAAGATACCTCCCCCCTTTGATGCTGCAAAGCCCCGCTAACATCCTACAGCCTCCAGTTGTTTATGATATCCCTGAGTGTAATCCCTACGTGGCCCCATGCGTGGCATGTGATGTCCTCTTCCCCTAGGCTGTGAGTGTTTGTGACTAATACACTGTTGTTGATCTCATAGGCACAGTGCTGAGTGTCATGGGTTTGGTCCTCCCCACAACCCTAAGATGGAAATCCCTCCCTCACTAGTGGGAAGAGGAGGAGGCACATAAAACACAAAGATGAAAGGTTCAGGTGAGATAAAGGAATTGGTAGAGCCATGTCCTAGACCAAGAACAAGCTGATGGTCTCTAACAGATAAACGAGTTAATTTTGCTAAGAAAAAGCACTCCCTTCTATTAAACAGGAGAAAGGGAGGATAGAATGGGAGAATGGGAGAAAGGGAGTGCCATCTGTGGCACACCCAGATGTGTCACTATCCACCCAGATAGAATGGGATATGACGCAGCTGTGGGATCAAATGGGATATGACCCAGCTAGAAGGAGATTGACCCAGGATAGAATGAGAGATGACCCAGCTGTGCCGTCTGTGGCACACCCAGATGTGCCACTATCCACCCAGCTGTGTGGACAGTTTGGGGCTTGTTAGTCAAATAGGAGGTGATGTCAGCTGCTGAGATCAGAAGCAGTGATAAGGGTTGGGCCTTAAGAAGTGGATTCAACAGGATAATTTTTGCCCCCACAAACAGCATAACTCCCAGCTAACAGTAATTTAAAGGCAATTAGTTATCTCACTTAATAAGAAGCCTAGAAGTAAGCAGTTGCAGGATGGGGTAAGGATGCTCTGTAAATCTCAGGGTACAGGATTATCATCTGTGAAATTTCCTTCACCTTTCCCTGAAAGTGGCAAGATGTGGTTGAAGAGTCAAACATCACTATTTTACAGGATATCACCAAAAAGCCAAGAAAAAAGAGAGAAAATAAACACATTATATTACATACAAAATATATATTTATTATATATAACACATTATATATATTTATTATATATAATGTGTTATATATAATAAATACATTATATATTCTATTTCACACACACACTACACACACACATATACAGACACTCTTTTTTCAGAAGCCGCCAAAAGTATCTCCTTAATCTCAGTAGCCAAAACTGCTCAGGGGTTATTCCAAGATCAGCAACTACCAAAGAAAATAGGATTAGCTTCCACAATGGTTGAACTAACTTACATTCCCACCGACAGTGTAAAATCGTTCCTATTTCTCCACAGCCCACCGGAATCTGTTGTCTCTTGACTTGTTAATGCCATTGTCTGGTGTGAGATGGTATCTCATTGTGGTTTTGATTTGCATTTCTCTAATGATGAGTGATGTTGAGTTTTTCGTATTATTTGTTGGCTGCGTAATTGTCTTCTTCTGAGAAGTGTCTGTACATGTCCTATGCCCACTTTTTGATGGGGTTTTTTTTCTTGTAAATTTAAGATCCTTGTAAAATTCTGGATATTAGACCTTTGTCAGATAGGTAGATTGCAAAAATTTTCCCCCATTCTGTAGTGTTTTCTGTTCACTCTGATGATAGTTTCTTTTGCTGTGCAGAAGCTCTTCAGTTTAATGAGATCCCATTTGTCAATTTTGGCTTTCGTCACAATTGCTTTTGGGATTTTCGTCATGAAGTCTTTGCCCATGCCTATGTCCTGAATGGTATTGCCTGGGTTTTCTTCTAGGGTTTTTATGGTTTGGGTTTGTACATTTAAGTCTTTAATCCATCTTGAGTTAACTTTTGTATAAGGTCCAACCATACAGTATGGCAAAGACAGTACGGTGATTTCTCAAGGATCTAGAACCAGAAATACCATTTGCCCCAGCAATCCCATTACTGGAACAGAAAACCAAACACCACATGTTCTCACTCATAAATGAGAGTTGAACAATGAGAACACATGGACAGAGAGAGGGGAACAACACACACCTGGGCCTGTTTGGGGGCGGGGGGACGAGGGGAGGGAACTTAGAGGAGGGGTCAATAGATGCAGCAAACCACCATGGCACACGTATACCTATGGAACTAACCTCCATGTTCTGCACATGTATCCCAGAACTTAAAGCAAAATGTTTTAAAAAAGAAAATGGGATTAGTATGACTGGTTTAGACCAATCATAATTTTTACTTCCAGGCTGAGCATTGTGCTACCTGAGTAAGAGTGGGGTTCTGTTAGCAAATAATAAAGGCGAATAGTTCAGGGTAAGCAACCTGCAGAGATTGCTCAAGTGAGCATGGAAAAGTTTTGGAATAGCAGCTGCATGAATAATGTCATAGGAAATCCACAAGATGTGAATAAAAGGATTACTGGGCAGCTGTCTGTGCAACATTGAAGCTGGGAAGGCATGAATTTATAGAGAACATGATATCCTAAATCTGAGACGTTTTTTGGCAACACATAGCAGTCTAGGAATCAGAAGTAAATTAATATGTGGAGTAGGGAAGGAAATAAGAATGCTAGGATCTTCATGGAAAAGGTGTGGGATGGCTGACCATGGGATCCAGAACTTTAGGAGGTAACGGAGGCAGCCATGAGTTACAAGAATTAAGAGAGGAAAAAAAGTACAGCTCTGGGTATCTGGAGATCAGGATGAAGAAAATGGAATGAACGGGTGGGATAGAGAAAATAGATGTTATTAAGTAAATCCAAGTTCACTGATATGGATCCATTTTACCTCAAAGTGTAGACATGGCAGAGGGAGTCTGAGGAAATTGAGATGTAAAGGCAGTGGATGTAAAGAACTCATGTGGTAGAGGAAGGATAGAATAAATATAATATATATTTATTATATATTATATATTATATACATTATATATAAATAATATAAAATATATATTATAATATTATATGTATAAGATATATTTCATATGAAATATTTCATAAAATATATTATTTTATATTTATATGAAATATATTTTATAAATACAATTATATTTTTATATATTTATATTTTGTATATCTATAAATTTTGCCTACATGGTCCTGTATTTCTAGCTTTATCGTATTTTCTTTCAGGCCGAGGTGCATATTTCACATTTCTTTCTTATCCTAATCTAGAAATGGGGTGAGGGGACATAGTGTATGTGGTGTTGCTGGAGACATTCCCTAGGATTCTGAGATTTCACAGGAGCTTCAACTAGCAATTATCATATTAGACCTGCACAGTTAGCTTTTAAATACTTTCATAAAACCAGAGAATAGTTTTGCATTGTTAACTTGCTTGGAGGTATTATGTGTGGATACAGGTCTTTCTCTTGTAGTTTCCAGTTTCACTCTCATCCTATCTACCAGTGGTGCATTTTCCCCAAATACAATCAATGGCTGTGCCTGGAACTTATGCAAGTGCAGGTAGATCCCCACAATGCTACAGAACGCCTGCATATGAATATGCAGAATATGCTGCAGAATACCTGAGACCTATCTGACAGCAAAAATGCATTTGTTGTTCTGAGTCTAAAAACAGGAGGCTAGAAAATACATCAAACAACAGTCAAGGGGTTGAATACACATTGTGACATTTGTACAAAGCGATGTTCTATGGCCATAAAATGATGTTTAAAAATGTGTTAACATAAAAAGCACAATGTCATTTTAGATTAATATTTTTATGCACATGAAATATCTGCAATATTTGATTATGAGAATATGGATTATTTTTTAAATCATGTTTAGGATTTTATGTTTCCCAAGTAAGCATATATTATTTCAGTAATAATTAATTGTTTGACAAATAACAGTGATAACAGACCTGGCTAACTCTGCCCTTTAAAAATGGTGGGTGCTAGATCTGAAAAGAAAAGAATTGTGGAGGCTTATCCTCTCAGAACACCAGAAGGCTTTTTCCTGTGCGGAGAGAAAGAATTCCCACCAGATTCCTTACACTAGTCCCAGCTTTGTGGTCCCTCTCCCTTTCTTCCAGGTAAGTCCTTAGTGTCTCTGTCTCTGTCTGTCTCTCTTTCTCTCTAGGTAAGTAGGTAGTAAAATTAGCTTCTGTGTCACCATAATGCATACAGCTTCATTTCCTTCATTTCCTGTTTGGGATCTAAGCCAGAAGGTCTCAGGACAGTCTGATTCAGCCTCTGTTTGTGTAAATATTACCCCAGGCTCTTTCCAGCCCCTAAGGCAATTTCCTTTGCCCCTTCAGAAAGCTTGTGCTTTATCAGCTTATTACTTTCTGGGTTGCCAGAATTGCCAGATTGAAAACACTGTGCACTTGGTGAAGAAGACGATGAGCTTTTTGCAGGCTGCTGCTATTCAAACAGGGATAAGTCCATCACAGTGGTGAGGGTACTTTTGGCTTGGGTTTGGGGGGGTTCCATGGAAAGTAGGCAGAGAACTGAAAGGTCCCTCTTGGGCTGATGACTGGACTCTCCCAGGAGTCGCGTCTGTGCCACTCACCAGGACTCTCTGCTGTCACCTCCCTATCGGCTCTTTGAAAATAGCAGTGTGTGTGAAATATCCTATCATAAAACAAACAAGTAAAACCCAGTCATGATTGCACCCCGGGATATTTCCACAGTCGGCTACTCATTTTTCTTGATGCTTTTTTCAATTGTCAGGCTTCTTTAAAAGCCATTCTTCCTTTTGAATGTCAGAAATTCCCAAGGAGCATTTTGACCTCTTGCACCGTCTCTTCGTGAACTTACCTACTTCCTGTCCGAATTTTCCCCAGCAGATTGATGAATCCTAGAATTAGATCTGTCTCCAGAAGCTTCAGTGTCCTGACGAGATACATTCGGATCCCCTTCACTGATTTCGTGTCTCTTCTTCACAGATTCAGCGGGTACACATGCAGGTTTCTTACATGGATATCGTATGATGATGAGGTTTGAGATACGAGTGATCCCAAGGCAGTGAGCATTGTACCAATATGTAGTTTTTCAGCCTTTCCTCCCTCCATCTCTCCACCCTCTAGCAGTCCCCAGTGTATTATTCCCATCTTCATGTTCATGAGTACCCAGTGCTTAGGTCCCACTTATAAGTGAGAACGTGCAGTATTTGGTTTTCTGTCCTTGCATTAGTTCACTCAGGATAATGATCTCCAGCTGCATCCATATTGCTGCATAGGACATGATTTCATTTTTATGACTGCGTAGTATTCCACACTGTATATGTACCATATTTTCTTTATCCAATCCACACCACTGATGGGCATCTAGGTTGATTCCATGTCTTTGCTATTATTAATAATACTACAATGAAAATACGAGTGTATGTCTTTCTAGCAAAATGATTTATTTTTCCTTGGGTAATCCAGTAACAGGATTGGTGGGTTAAATGTTAGCTATATTTATAAGTTCTTCCAGAAATGTTCAAACTGCTTTCCACAGTGGCTGAACTACTTTACATTCCCACCAACAGTGTATAAACATTCACTTTTCTCTGTAGCCTCACCAGCATCTGTTACTTTTTTACTTTTTCATAATAGCCACTCTAGCATGAGATGGTATCTCATTGTGGTTTTGATTTGCATTTCTCTGATCCTAAAGGCTAACTCCAGCAACCTTCTTCAGAAGGCATTCCTTGGGCTACTGGAGCCACTTTGCCTAAATAAACCAAGTGCCTTAAGTGCCTGAAAGCTGGTCCCTTGGGGCAGACCACAGCAAATGACTGATGCAATGGTATAAAAGCCCAGATATCTTGCTTTGAGCAGGACCAGCTTTGTGGTGTGATGTATTCTTCAGAGTTCCGTTTGACTTTGGAGAAGGCTGAAACGTCACCGAAACTTCACTCTTGTCCGACTCCTTTCTTCCTGAAAGAACTCCTACAAGCCACTCTTTAATGTCACAGGCACATGAATTTTGTCTCAGCATCTGCTTCTGGGGAAGCTGAGCTAAAATACTGCTGAATCTGTAACTCACTTTCACAGATGCCTACTAAATATGGTCATCTGGATGAACATATGCACCTGAAATTCAATTTGTCTACAAATGAATTTATCCTTTTTCTCCTAGTCCTGCTCCCCTTTCCATACTCCCAAGTTTATAAAGGTACCGACTTGTGTAAGAAAGACAGTAACATGGAAGTCACACTGGATGCCTCCCATCCTCAAGCCCCACATTCACTTCATCACAATTTCCTCCCATTTTAACTCTCCAGTTTCGAACCTTTCTTCTTGTCTCCATTAGCACTGCCATGATGTTTTAGGAAACATCCATTTCTTTCCTAATCTCTCAGTCCTCAGTTAGCCCTTAATTCTACCCAAGCTGGGCCCAAAAGAAATCCTTTCCCCTTTCACCAAAAATTTCAACTCTTTTTCTTCCCCTTCCTTCTGCTGCACCCACGACTTCTTACTCCAAATCCCTTCTATGGTGTTTTCTCTCCTCTCTCAGTTAAGCATTGGTAGAAAAAAAAAAAAAGAAACACCCAACCTTATATATGATTTGTAAGTCACCACAAAAGTTTAAATTTCAACACAGAACTTCATTCATTTTATTATTTTTTTGAGACACAGTCTGGCTTTGTCACCCAAGCTGGAGTACAGTGGCACAATCTCTCCTCGCTGCAACCTCTGCCTCTCGGGTTCAAGCAATTCTCGTGCCTCAGCCTCCCAAGTAGCTGGGAATACAGGTGTGTGCCACCACACCCAGCTAATTTTTGTATTTTTCGGTAGAGACCGGGTTTCACCTTGGTGCCCAGGATGGTCTCAAACTCCTGGCGTCAAGGGATCTGCCCACCTCGATCCCCCAAAGTGCTGGGATTACTGGTGTGAGCCACTGCTCCCAGCCTTCATTCATTTTAGAATGTGAGAGGTCTTCTAGTTCGTAACCAATTCCTGCTTATGTTCTTCTTTGTCTCTCAAATTTTTTTGTTTCCTAAATTTTTCCAAATTTCATCTTTCTCTATGGGTTTTCCTCTCAAGAAAAGGTCTATTTCATCCTAAAACACACATACACATATAAAACAAAACAATCTTTATCTTGACTTTTTCTCATACTTCAGCCACTTTCCTAATATTCTTTACTATGAATCATCTAGTAATTTTAAGAAGCCATGAACTTTGTCTCCACTAGACAGTCTTCAGTGTTCTGTTACTATGCTTTCAAAGTTTTATCATGATTTCATCTTTTCCATTTGAACATTTGATGCATTGTAATTTATTTTTGAGTAAAGGTATAGATATAGCTATATTTTTTAAGAAACTGAATCAATTATCCCATCACTATTTCCTAAATCCATCTTTTCATATTTATTCAAAAGTTTGCCCCAATTCCTCCTAAGAGGAAGATAATAATAGCATCTACTTTATAGGGATTGACTTAATGCTGAAGTGAGAGTATTTCTAAAGGACGTAAAAGCATGAAAGTACACAGTAAGTACCCAATATTTCTAGCACTTATTATCTACAACACGATTTTTAGTTTATTTCTGGACTATCTTCTGTTAGGTTAGTATGTCAATTTGCGGACTATCTCCCGCTTACTTTCTAAAAAGAAAACCTTTTTTTAGAGGTTTTCTGGCTTTTCTTACATAGTTATTTTCTTATTTCATCTTTCCATGCCTGTGTCTGTGAATCTGCACTTCTCAACCATAGTTGGGTTTTGAAAGGAGTCAGTCCTTGTTTACAGGAATCAGGATGTGAATGTTCTCAAGTATGTAGTCTTTATCCTGAACTACAGTATAATGTGCTTCTTGCTAGTGGATTAGGGGGAATTCTTTTCCTACTGTAGCTCCCATATTGGGAGCAGAAGTTTCTCTCATCCTTGTCACATGAAGAGGGATAAATGTTGTTGAGTGGATTTGAATCCTTTTTATATATTGTCTAGGAAGTCTAGAAATTACTGACATAGGACCTGGTATAAATGAACTAAACCCATGAAATAAGTGAAACACTGAAGATTCCATTTAGATATCTAAATAAAATGGCCCCAGCTCTGAATTAAAAATAAGTAAATAAAGTAAAATAATCTTTCCTTGCTAACACCAAGCCAAGGAAAACATAGGATATTTCTAATATTATAGATAACTTTAAGAAGATATGGATTTTTTAAATATTTTTTGAGTTTTCCTATCAAGAGATTATTTATTATTTTAAATATTTATATCTCACTGTTTCTACATATTTGTTTAAACATTTTTGGACTTGTTTTTCTGTTGATCTCTCTTTCTACTCCTATATCAAACCGTATCATTTCAATTGAGTTTGCCTTGCATCATTTTCTGATAGCTCATAGGGCAATTTCTCTCATATTTACATCCATGCTATTTTTAAGCATTTCCTCTTCTAAATAAATGGTAGGCTCAGTTTATCAAAGTTCATTTAAAATCTCCTTGTAATTACATTAGCAGTGTTTTACATTTGCAGGCCTGGCATTTTTATAATCCTTGTTGTTCTTATTTTTTAAAATAGAATACCATATTTAGTCTATCATTTATTCCATTAGTTAAATTTATTAATTCATCAGTAGTCTTACCTATGTCCTGTTAAATTTTTTACGGATATCTTAAGGTTTATTTAATTGACATTGGGAAATGAGTGTTTCTCTTGTCATATTCTTAGATTTTACTTTTGACTAATAAGATATAATCAGCAGTTAATTTTACTTTACTAAATTCTTCATTGCAATAATTGCAGTGATTATTATGAGTGCTTGAAAAGAATGTACTCTTTAATTACTGGACTTAGTATTCTATATATTATATGGAACTTTATGAAATTGTCAGTTTTCATTTATCAAGAATATTTGAATAGTGACAATTTCTAAATAAATATGTATATATCTACATATATGCACATATATATTTTCTTCTTAATCACTTAGTGACAAACTCTAAATTCTGTCATTATAATGATGTATTTAAATTTTTCTTCTTGTAAATCTGTCAGGTTTTGCCTTGTACAATTTGAAGCTTTATTATTAGTTGCATACAAATGTCATCTTCTTGGTAAGTTGTTCTTTTTATGATTATGTAGGGATGATTTTTCTGTCTTAAAATATTTTTCCTAATAGTTCTATAGCTTCACTAGCATTCTTTTGGTGAGTTGTCTAGTGTAATTTATCTTTTTTTTTTTTTTTTTTTTTTTTTTTTGAGACGGTGTCTCTCTCTGTTGCCAGGCTCGAGCGCAATGGCACTATCTCGGCTCACTGCAACCTCCGCCTCCTGGGTTCAGGTGATTCCCCTGCCTAAGCCTCCCAAGTAGCTGGGATTGTAGGCACATGCCACCATGCCCAACTAATTTTTGTATTTTTAGTAGAGATGGGGTTTCACCATGTTGGCCAGGATTGTCGTGATCTCTTGACCTCGTGATCCGCCCGCCTTGGCCTCCCAAAGTGCTGGGATTACAGACGTAAGCCACTGTGCCCAGCCTATCTTTCTGCTTTTAATTTCTCAGTATACTCTTGTTTTAGATGTATTTCTATAGCTGAAATTGTTTCTTTTTTCTCTGTATTAGACATTTTTAGTTGATAAGCTTAGTCTTATTGATATTTTAAAATTTAGGTTTACTCTCGTTTTGTGTTTCTATTTATCATGTTTCTACAGATTTTTTAATCTTTTTTTTCACTGACGTATATATGTTGTATTCATTTGTTAGCTGATTGCCTCAGCTTTTTAGCACGTATCTTTACTAAACAGTGCTTAAAGTTAATCGTAATTGCCAGTTTTCACCCAAAGTATTCAAGAGCCTTAGAATGCTTTAATTTCAATTTCCTATCTTTCATTTTTACATCATATTTTGGCCAGTATGTTAGTTGTACCTTTATATATCCTTCAATACTATTATTATTTTATACAGTTAATGTGAGTTCATATGTTTTGCATGTTTGCCAGTTTATTTGCTTACCATTCTGCATTACATAGTCTGTCTTCCTTTTGGTTTCTATTGTTTTCCTTCCAGGATTATGTTCTTCAGCAAGTGTATGTTAATGTTAAACATGGTCTTTGTAGAAAGTTTGTTTTTTCTCTGTGTTTGTTTAAAGGATCTCTTTTTCTTTTGGTGTTTCAAAGTTCACTGTGATGTGTTTGCCTAAATTCAGTTTTATTTATCCTTCACTGCATTCCTTAGGCTTCTAGAATTGGGGCTATTTATGCATTCTTTTATTTCTGAAAAAATTCTATTCATTGAACATTTATACACTGTTGGTGGGAGTGTAAATTAGTTCAACCATTGTGGAAAACAGTGTGGGGATTCCTCAAACAGCTCAAAACAGATCATTCGATCCAGCAATCCCATTACTGCATATATACCCAAATATATAATCCCATTACTGAGTAAATTGTTCTCTGATAAAGACACATGCACATATATATTCATTCCAGGACTATCCACAAAGTGAAGACATAGAATCAACCTAAATGTTGATTAGTTGGTGGTAGATTAAAGGAAATGTAGTTAATATACACTATGGAATACTATGTAGTCATAAAAAAGAGTGAGATCATGTTCTCTGTAGCAACATGGATGGAGCTAGAGGTCGTTCTCGTTAGCAAACTAATGCAGGAACAGAAAACCAAATACTACATGTTGTCACTTATAAGTGGAAGCTACATAATGAGAACTTGTGGACACATAGAAAGGAACAACAGACACTGGAACCTACTGGAGGGTGGAAGGTGAGAGGAGGGAGAGGATCAGGAAAAATAGCTAATGGGTACTAGGCTCAATACCTGGGTAATGAAACAATCTGTACAGCAAACATGCATGACACAAGTTTACCTGTATAACAAACCTGCCCATGTACCCCTGAACTTAAAGTTAAAAAAAAAATTGTAAAAAGAAAATTTTACCCACTACCTCTTTAATATTGTTTTTCTCATTCTTATTATTCTGTCCTTCCAGAATTCCTATCGCAACAGTACTCAAAGACCTAGAGAAGAGGAGTTCTCGTCTTGGATTTCATGTCTTAGAGGTCCTGCATCTCACAACACACACTTTCCCTCCGTCCCTCCCTTCCTTCCTCTCTTCCTTCCTTCCTGTCTCGCTCTCATATTTAACATGTATTTTCATCCCTCTCTCACTCATATTTAACAAGTATCATCACTTGGGATTCAGTACTCAATGTTGGTACAATTTAACTTATAACTAAATATCTGGTCTTAAAATTAGCACCATTTAGGCCCCAAGAAATCTTCTTGATTATATTCTTGCAAAAAAAGCAATTAATTTGAAATGTTATTAAATTTTGTGGGTTGTATGACAGCCAGTGTCAAAGATGGATGGTGCTTTATAATGCGAAGAGGATTTGAGCAATAGCAGACTTGAGGTAGCAAGTTTACCTAACTTGCCAAATTCTTCTTTTCTGAAAGGATGAATACAAGAGATTTTTGGGTAACACAATACGTTTCCAAGTAGTGCCTTGAGTCTACTCTCCTGCTTATCTTCTTATTTCCATGCATAGTTCCAAGATACCTAGCAGTTAGCCTGGTTAGCAACAGTTGAACTTAGTGACTGTATTAGTTCATTCTCACACTGCTATGAAGAAATACCTGAGACTGGGTAAATTATAAAGGAAAGGTGTTCAATTGACTCACAGTTCTGCATCGCTGAAGAGGTCTCAGGAAACTTACAATCATGGTGAAAGGCAAAGGAGAAGTAGACACCTTCTTCACAGGGCAATAGGACGGAGTGAGTGCAAGACAGGAAAATACAAGACACTTATAAAACCATCAGATCTTGTGAGACTCATTATCACAAGAACAGCATGGAAGAAACTGGCCCCGTGATCCAATTACCTCCACCTGGCCCCACCCTTGACACATGGGAATTATGGATATTACAATTCAAGGTGAGATTTAGGGGGGGAAATAGAGCCAAACCTCTCATTCTGAGCAACGTTTTGCAATACCAAGCAATTTCTGTGGAATGGTTAATTTTATGTAACAACTTGACTGGGTTAAAGGATGCCCAGATAGCTGGTAAACATTATTTCTGAGAGTGCCTGTGAGGGTGTTCCCAAAAGAGATTAGCACTTAAGTCAGTAGACTGAGTAAAGAAGCTCCTTTATCACCAATACAGGTGGGTATCATCCAATCTTTTGAGGGCCTTAAAATAATAACTAAAAGGCAGAGAAAGGGTAAGCTCTCTCACTTCTTATGCCAGGACATTTATCTTCTGCTGCCCTCAGACATCAGAGCTATTGATTCTTGGCTCAACCCCTGGGTCTTGGCTCTCCAAGTTCTCAGGTCTTTGGCCTCAGACAGAATTACACCACTGGCTTTTCTCGTTCTCCAGCTTGTAGATTGCATATTGTGGGACATCTTGACTTCCATAATCATGTGAGCCAATTCCCAAAAATCTCCTCTTCTGTGTATGTGTAGATATATGTATATATATCATATTGGTTCTGTTTCTCTAGAGAACCTTGACTAATTTATTATTCTGAAGTTTGTATTCATGTATGTCTGGATATAACAATTCTTTTTATTAGTGTAGAATTCTAGATACCACGTTAAGAGATGGTGAAACTCACTATGTGAGAGCAATGCATTTGATTAAAATGTTTAACATTTTTCTGCAACAATAATATATTATAGGCATCCTTAATAAAAAGTCTAAATGTAATATCAAGTTCTTAGATTATTTCCAAATCTATTAGATTCAAAATGAAATTAATTTTAAGTATATTATAGAAGAACTACAATAAAGGAGAGCTGTCTGACATTACTGTCAATGGAACAAAATTATATAATAATCTTATTTTTATGAATATAATAATTTTTTGAAATAAGAAAAATTTTATAAATTATATAATTCATAAATTGTGTATATTATTGTATATTATATACTCAAACATCTTAGTTCATCAACAGAAAATCCAAACATGCACATTAGTAATTTAGTTATCTTTGCTATTCTTTTAGTCATATGAAAGTCTTATGTTGTTATAAAGTTATATCTGTCAAGGAAGGAAGATAGAAATCATTCAATAATTTGTTAGCTTGATAAATTTTAAATATTTAGACATCCGTTATATGGATCTCCATTTTTACTATTATTGGGATCCCACAAATATCTTCCAGACAGGATAATAATTTGACATTCTTCCAGATCAATGTTTTAAACTTCTTTAGTTGATGCAAGGAACAATTATTTGCTGAAAATATGATCTCCTTCATGACTCTTAACATCTTTCATACTTTCCATGTCTCTCCCTTAATTCCAAAACCCATTTTTATATCTAGAAGTTCTGTTTGATTTCTTTTAACAGGCTGCCAAGTGTTTTTATATTATCTTTTGGTTTTGGGTCCTTTTTGAAAAAATGTGTTTAATAGTTTTAAACATTCTTTTTTTTTTTTTTTTTGGAGACGGAATCTTGCTCTGTCGCCCAGGCTGGAGTGCAGTGGTGCAATCTCAGCTCACTGCAAGGAGGTCTGCCTCCCGGGTTCATGCCATTCTCCTGCCTCAGCCTCCTGAGTAGCTGGGACTACAGGCACCCACCACCACACCCGGCTAATTTTTTGTATTTTTAGTAGAGACGGAGTTTCACTGTGTTAGCCAGGATGATCTCGATCTCCTGACCTCATGATCCGCCCACCTCGGCCTCCCAAAGTGCTGGGATTACAGGCATGAGCCACCGCGCCCAGCCTAAACATTCTTATTTAATAGCTCTGTTATGTGACACTCTTGAAATCCTAAACTTTTCATCTCTCATTCATGATATTTTGTTTTATGGTGTCTTTGGCCATTTTTAGGTCATGTGGTCATTATTCTAAGGGATTTATCAATGAAGACTAAGAAATTTAGACTAACATTGTGTCCTGCTAGAATGGTTTTTGATTCTGCTATGTATCACAAGATATTACCAACCCCAAACCTCTTTTTGTCCTACCTTCTTGGCATAGGAATGCCTAATAAAAAGTAGTCTTCAAATGCAAATAAAGTTTATGATTATGAATTCCTAAGGAAAATTTTATTTTTTGATTCTATTCTATAAGTGAGAAAAGATGCCATAATGCTGATGTGTGTGCCTTTTCTAGGCACTGTGTGTCTGAGGCTGTGAGGCTGTAGCACTTTGAGGATCAGAGTGTGATGTGGTTGCCTGAAGTACATTTCTTTACTCCACGTGGATTCCAATGCTCAGCTCTTGACCCCATGTAGGGCAGAAATACAGTTTACACTTCAATTTCCCTATTTTTTTTCTTCCTTCTCTTCTTTGTTCCTTTGTTGTTTTCTTTCTGCTTTCCTCCCTCTCCCCATCTTTCCCTTCTCTTTCATCCTTGACTAGGTAACAAATGCAAGTGATATAGATTTTAAAATACGAGAGTATTGTGTTACTCTCTTGTAATAAGTCACAGTCTTATTTTATATAAGACTTTGTAAAAATAAGTCAGTCTATGCCTGAAGCCCCACTACATTCGTCCCTCACTAGAGGCCACCCTCATTGTCAATTTCGTATGTATTTTTCCAGAAATATTCTATGCACACTCATGTGGGTTTCTTCCCATACATATGTAGCCATGCAATACATCACTTTGTGTACTATTTTCTTTTCTTCCCAAAATACCTTTTTGGAGGTCACTCTCTCTCTATATATAAAGAAGTATCAATATTCTTCTTAGTGGGGCATACTATTCCAAGACATGTACATATTGTCAGCTATTCATTATTTGCCAATTTAAAATGTGTTCAATCTTTTGCTTTTACAAACAATACACTGCAATAAGAACCTTGTATATAACCACTTTTATTCTATATGAGAGTATAAGCTAATTCTTAGAAGTGGAATTATGGTTCAAAGTATATATGCATGTTATATATGTAGATATATATTTTTCTCTATATAGATTTTACTGATTTAAAGTTTATCACAAATGCAAGAATGTGTCTATTTTCATGCTCTCGTAAGCACAGTGTGCTCATAAATTTTGACCTCTGCCAACAGGAAAAAATAACATTTCATTGGAGTTTTAATTTTCTTTTCTCTTATGAATGAGACCGAGCTTTAATAGTGTTAGAAGTCATCTGTATATCCTTTTCCATAAGGTTTGTGTTCATATACTTTGGCTATTTTTGCAATGGTTATTGGACTTCTGTTGAATTGTAGCAGATAAGCCCCCCTTCCATGTGAGCAGGTAAGGTTCTCACATCCGATTCAGATCCGTCCTCAAGCCTGATGCTACAGCAACTGATCCAACCAGCAAGTCTGTTTATGCTACTTATCCATTATTTAAATCCCCTTAGTGGGTCCCATCAACAAAGAAAAAACTCAGATACCATAAAATGGCAGATAAATCCTTCAATCATCTGGCCCCTATCTATCTCTTAGTTTTCTGTTGTAGTCATTAACTGTTCCTCATTTTACACCCCTGCAACATGGAATTGCTTGAGGATCACTTTTACACCATGTCACTCCCTCTATACTGTGTCCTATTCCTAAAATAGACTCTCCCAAGTCCTCCTTTTAGCCAGTAACCTCTTATCCCTCTATTCTTCAGCCTTTTCTGAGTTAACAACTTCTACTCATGCTCTATGTAGTGGTTAAACTATTTCCTCTTATAGAAAGCACGCTCTGACCTCAGAAGGCAGTAGGTGTCACTCTTCTGTACTCTCAAAATCATCTGTTGTGACTATTAAAATTTTCTGATTCTGTGATCGCCTCTCCATGGGGCTGAGAACTTACTTCCAAGGGCTCTTTTCTATTAATCTTTGAATTTCTGGAGTGTAACATAGTGTCTAACACACAACAGGTACTTAGTAGGATTTATTAAATAGGCAGATATATCCATCGAAGAAAGTTGGATAACCCACCCCAGGGATAGAGAATTAGAAAATGTGTGGGAGGAATAAATGAATACAAAAGTGTGACCTGTCCCCACCTTTCACCAAATATGCTGCTGTGCAGATGTATTTGGTTTGAGTGTGATTATACTAAGAAACATGGAGACTGTGGCTGAAAAGGGGAATGGACCTATGTTAGTCTGTGTGTTTGTGTGTATGCTTCCAGGAGGACTTGAAGATGATAGAGCATATGTGTAAGATAAACATCTATAACTTGAAAAATAATACAAATTAATTGTTTGTTTCAGAGTGTGATAAAATATTATTCCAGAAACCGGGAGAATTCATGCCTTTCCAGAAATGAGGAATATTCTCATGCAACCTGAATCGGTCTAACAGTGTTGATTAGCAATTATTATCATCACCATAATGTAATTGCTATTTTCAGCAGTATTTTTAAATTTTTTCCATGACTGAGATGACTCAGCTATTTAAAGAAAAATAAAAGTACAAATGAGTGGATGAGTGTGACCTGAATGCCCTCCTCAGATAATTAAAGCTATGACCCTGTCAGCTGTTTCCACTGTTATACACACCCTTTCAAAAAAGCTATGTTATGAATAGTCAGCCAGCACAATATTGAATTTATTAGCGAGTCACACCATGTTACTTAAAGGTCTTCCTACACTCTTTACTTGGGTTGAGGTCCCCAGAAAATTAGATGAGTGCTGTGAATCTGTATGCTCCCTTTACACCAAACAGTTTACCGTCATGTTTACAGCAAGAGAAGGAGATATTGAGTTCAAAATCCTGGGCCTGAACTTTCTCTGTTTAAGTTATCTGATCTCATTGAACACTTGTTGAAAGCAGATAAGAGGAACAAGGAGGGAAAGGGTCCCCAGTCTCATACTAGGGGTTTGCTTTCTTACATCATGGTCAAAATAGGCTTCTAAATCCTTCCCTGAGACTCCAACCATTTCAAGTAGGACACTTGTTTATAAGAGGCAGAAATACAATTAAAAATAGACTTAGGGGAAACAAACATGGAAAAGGGAGAGAGGTTTTGTTTGGTCTTGTTTTAAGGTGACAGGGAGCTTCCATCCTCAAAGAGTTAAACAGTCAACTTTGGAATCAAAGCAGTTCTGGTACTCAGGCAGGAAAGAAACAAAACAAAACAAATAACAGAGTTCCAATGTTGTCATCACCTCCCTCGCTTCTTCTCTCATCTCTGTTTCTCTTGGCCTGATAGTTTTATTCTTTCTTATTATAAGATGGTGTCTTCATACAGTGGGAGATGTGACTCTAACAGCAAGGGGTTCATAACCTCACACTAGAGAAATTGGGGGTTGTCCCCATTGCTCCAGTTGAAAATATTCTTGGAAAGGAATCTAGTTAGCCAGGCCCAGCTTAAGCTACCTAGCCACCAGTGGATAAATCACTATGGCTGAGCAGGGAGCTACTACAGTTGCCCCAACTTGAATTGTGTCCACTCCTTTGACTAATTACTAAACTTTGACCAAACAGCTGGAGGTCAAGGGGTTTGGAGGCAAGGAGGGTTTGGAGGCAAGGGTTTGGAGGTCAAGGAGCTGGAGGTCAAGGGGTACTGTCAACAGTAGACAAAGGGAGGGGTTTAGGCAGAAAAACAAAACAAAACAAAAAACAAAACTCATGCACCTTAGAAACCAGCAGCATAACATTGATTTTATGGAACATTATGTTCTGAGTTCCAACAGTTCTCTTGATAAGTGAACTTTGTGAACTTACAGGTTGGGGACCGCCTATGTTTGAATAATTACAGAAGGGGAAAAAAAGACAATGGTTATGAGAGAAAGTCCATCATGTTAGTCCTCATCTGTTTTTCCCTTGAAGAACAGGCGTGGCTTTCCTTTGGGGTTCTGGTTGTCCCAACTGAAGTTGCTTCCTTAGTTGATAGGGCAGAGCCACTACCCTTTAGGTCAAAGCTTAAAGTCAGCCTGATTGTCAGCATTTATAAGGGCATTAGTAGCAAATCTCTCCTATCCTCTGAGGACTGAATGACGCTATTCTTTACTTTTAATGGAGTATAAGACATATAGATTATTATCTTGTTCACAGTTCAGTGTTGATTATACATACTATGAATACGTAAATTAACATTATACAACATTTATATACTGTATATATTTTAGTCTATTCCAAAATACTTGCCCCAAGGCTCATATTAGAATATCCCCCATGTTGAGATTTTTGTAGTAATTTTTCTTATACTATATAGACATATTTTGTGAGACAATTACTATATAGAAATACTGTGATGTACATTGTATTTTTTTATATAATCCCAAAATAGTACGAATTAATACCTCTCAAAAGCCATAGTATGTTTACCTTGTCACGTAGCCCTGTCCTAGGGCAAATGGGAAACTCATCAGCTCTGAAGAAATATCTGTAGGAATGCAACAGTGGGAAAAGTTGCTCAGATATTTTTGGCAGAGAACTCTGGAAAGATTTTTTTAAGTTATTTCACACAATTACTTTACAAATGTTAAAAAAGAAAACTAAGAAATCTGAACATGGAAATTTTCTCAAAATGCAAAACCCAAACTCAACAGTCACAACTGAAATATAGTTAATAACAGCTATAGAATTCTGTCAACTTTCTAAGGAAAGGCTTATAGAGCAAGAGTGTATTTTTTTGTTTGTAAAGTAAAAATGTCCTTCCCCTATGCTTTATTTTCATTTTTTTCTCCCATCACTGTGGAAGAATGTAAGATTTCATAACAACAGACATTTAGCTTGCTTGTGATTGAGTCACTGTATGCAAATATTTCACTATGCTGGAAAGGAGAATTGGGAAAGAGAATCCTTCTTCCTCCCTCTGGAATTCTTTATAAACTCCCTGGAGCATTTGAGGTAACAGCATGGCTACCAAAAGCTGTCATGTTCTGTGATTTAGACATAAGCATGCACTTTCAGAGCCATTGAACTAACGAGTTTTATTTGGGAACACTTTATGTATCCAGTGTGAAATAGGTCAGACTCCTTCAAGTAACCTTCGACTTTTACTGGAACTGATCTCAAACTTGCAGCTTAGAGGAAACAGGGTACAAACCTTGCCCTGTCTGTATTCAACCTTTTAAAATGCTTCTATGTGACACGGATGTTTTGTTATTTTCTTAGCTGACGGTGAGAAACTCACTGAGATTTACATCTGCTTTGTTGCAAAGCTAAATTTAGCCTCCTTTTGACAGTTTACTTTGGCCCTAAGTCATTTCCGTTGGTCAGATACCTTTCACTGTCCAACTCATCCCATTGGCATGGATAGAGTGTTAAATGGAATTAAAGATTTACGATCTCATGTGACTATCATTTTGAAAATAGACTTAGTCTACAGAGTTGGTGGTAACTCTTGTGGTTTGAGTTTGAATAACTATCCGGTGTCTTTACAGATTTCCCCCAACGTTAGCTATACCACTTGAAATCAACAATTTCAGAAAACACTCTGTGCAAAGCAATGGCAAGTATCCAAAAGAACGAATGCCTTAAAATTCAGTAATTTTTTGAATGCGGAAAGGCATTGAGTGGAATTACTATACATTAAATAGCTCAGTTTCCATTCCTTATCTGTTGATGTTTTTTTTTTTTTATAACTAGCTGGGATTGGACAATAAAAGTAGTATAGTAGAGATTTATAAATACATTAAACTAGGGATTGGAAACTTCTAGTTCCAGCCCTGGCATTAAGTCATATGTTGCCTAGAATAAATTACTTCAATTTTCTGAGATTTCTTTTTCTATCTGTACACAGCCAGCCTTCCATATCCATGGGTTCCATATCCATGCATTCAACTAACCTTGGATCACAAATATTCAGAAAAAATAAAAAATATAATAAAAAGGATACAAAGAAAAATAATAGAGTATAACAACCATTTACATGACATTTACATTATATTAGCCATTGTAAGTAATCTAGAGATGCTTTGAAGTATATGGGAGGATATGCATAGGTTATATGCAAATACTACAACATTTTATAGCAGCAACTTGATCATTTGCAGATTTCTGTATCTGTGGGGAATGCTAAAACCAATCCCCAATGATTTCAAGGACAACTGTATTATTTAATGATAACCACTGTAACAAACAACTACAAAACTTTGACAGTTAACATAACAAAATATATGTCCTAATGACACAAGGTCCAAAGAGGATTTTCTATATCAGGTGACTCTTGGGTTTCACTTGGGGTGGCATTCTGCCAAGAAGTAACTCAGGGACCATTTCCTTACATATTGTGACTGTCTCATCTTGGCATCCTTCATTTTTGGTTTTCAAACAGAGAGAAAGCATGAAAAATTTTGTAGGATGGTTTGGGAGTGAGATCTGAAAAAGACTTGTACCATTTTTGTTCACATTCTATGGACTACAACTCTTTAATATCCACAGAATAGATAACTTGCATTCACTCAGAACATTGTGAATAGCAAGTTACATTCCCTAGATGTAAAATGAATTTCCCACATATTTACATGCAACTTATGGGCAGTTAACAATTTTTCTTGTTGATGATACTAGAAACTGATAGACTTGAAGAGAGGATGAAACAGGTGAGACGAGAACAGGAAAGGTTGGGTACAGTAGAAGATAATCTTTTTTATTTCAAGATTTGATCTTAGTCTTGGCATGGGTAAGAAAGTCAACATGGAACCAAACAGTCAAATCAGAGCAGAGAATTCTCCTATTTACAGACATCTCCAGTTTTATCAAAGGACCTGGTCACATTCTCAGTCATGGCAAGGCAATTTTGTGTTATCATAATAGTGAGAAGACTTCTAGGAAGAATGGGCCCTCAAAGCTCTTCAAAAACTTTTACTTTAGAGTTGTATGAGGTTTATTTTATTGTTGGTGGTGTTCTTTTTTTCTTTTGTTTCATTTTTAAGACGAAAAAAATATCCTTGTGGATCAAAGAGTCTTGTTTTTGTGGGAAGTTTTCCAAAATCCATAAACTATTCATGAAGAGACTTCTTCAAACACACAATGATTTCAACAAAAATAAGACAAAGCTGTTGGATTTTTGCCCTGTGTTGTCAGGGACAAAGGCGTGTCTCTCAATTTGATAACCCTTTGCTATAGCCTGGCCTCATTACTTGAAATTGCCTGGTGACTTACATCAGTTTTGATGCCAATCTGAGCCTGGTTTCCAAACTCTAAAGGCGAAGTGAGACATCTTAAAACCATAGCAGTATTCTCACATATCTAGGACATTTAATAATGGCCAGTATTTATTAAGTACCAGGCACTATTGTTTATAGGTATTAACATGATGAAACCTCTTTTTGAGAGAAGGTTACTACCTGTTTTGTCACCTTATTTTACAGATTAAGGAACTAAGGAGCAGCAGGGTGAAATATTTTTCTCAAAGTTACACACCTGAATATAAAGAGAAGTCAGAATTCAAAATCCCATATTTTGACTTCAGAGTCAAGTTCTCAACTGCAGTACTTATTGCCTGGGGTGACATGAAATATCACCTTCAGCCACTTCCAATCAAAAACAAGTTGTAATAAGATATTTTTAAAGGGAATAATGCATCCACACTGAAAATTAGAGAATACAGATTTATATTCTAATAGTCCACAATCCAAGATAAGTCTTCAAGCATCTCTGACACAAAGAGCTTGCAAGTCATCATTCTCACCTTTTACAACAAGAAAAAGTTGAGCAAAATAAAAATCCACCGCCAAATCTGGACAGACAGTGGCAGCTGAGGCCCGCCTACCTGCAGAACATAAGCCACTGGAGCTCCAGTAACACCCAAATAGCTACTTTCCTAAATTGCTGGAACATGACTTGGATAGCCTGTAATAAACTCCTGACCAGGCTCTCCTGGTGAAGCATTGAGAAAGATTCCCTCCGGGATCTGTTAAGGAAAGGGCAAGGTAACATTTGTGAAATATGCTTACAGCATTGCTCTGACAAAGTCCTACTCTACAGGGAAGAGTAAAACTTGAGCATAGCCTTATCCCAACATGAGAAATGAGCATTGCCCTCTCTTCAGCACCCATCATTGATGCATCCTTCCAGAGAGGAAGATGGAATAGGCAGTGCTGTGCTTTCTTGAGTTTTAGCCTCTTGTTATGCCATTACAGTAAGTAATTAAATGCTGAACACTTTCATACTGGACTTGCTGCTTTGACTGGCTCCTCTCATGCATGGCAGCTCAGCCTATCTCCCAGCTCAGCTGAGCTCCTGACATCTAGAATAGATTTTGTTTTTTTAACTTACAACTCAATAATAAAAAGATGAATAATCCAATTAAAAGATGAGCAAAGGAACTGAAATGACATTTCTCTCAAGGAGACATACAAATGGCCAAAAAGCTGATGAAAAAATGCTTAACATCCATAAACATGAGGGAAATGCAGAAAACCACAATGAGATACCACTTCACTTCCACTAAGGGGGCTATAATCCAAAAGGTGAATAACAAGTGTTGGAAAGATGTGGAGAAACTGCAATGACATATTGCTGATGTGAACGTAACGTGGTGCAGCTGTCTTGGAAAACAGTATGGCAACTCCTCAGAACATATGATCCAGCAGTTTCACTCCTAGCTATATATGCGAGAGAGGGATTAAATGAAATAAAATGAAGTGAAAGGGAAATGAAAATGTGCTCATATAAAAACTTGTACACAATGTTTGCAGCAGCATAATTCATAATAACCGAAAGGTAGAAACAACACAAATGTTTATCAGCTGATTAGTGGGTAAATATCTTACATTCATACAGTAGAATATTATTCAGCAATAAAATGAAGTACTAATACCTGCTATAATATAGATGAACCTTGGAAACATACTAAATGAGAGAGGATAGACTGAAATGACCACATATTGTATGATTCCATTTATACAAAATGTCACAAATAGATAAATTTTTGGAGACAGAAATTAGATTCTTAGGGACTTACAACTAGCAAGGAAATGGAGAGATTGGTGGGTGACATCTAAGGCATACAGGGTCTCATTTTAAGATATGGAAAATATTGTAGAATTTATTGTCATGAGGGATGCATAATTGTGAATTTGCCAAAAGCCATTGAATTTTAAACTTTGAGTGAATTGTAAGCTTTGTGGATTATACATTAATAAAGCAGTTGAGAAATATATACATATATTGAAAGTGTTAAACAGTGTATACAATTTCTAAACGAGTGAAATTATTTAGAAACATCTTGATCATATCTCCGTAACATTTAAAATTCATCTAATATATTTTTTTCTTTTGTACACAGATATATTTCTAGTTCTTAAGACTGTATTTGCTCTATATTGGTATTCAATGATATTTGTTTACTTATATTTTTAAGTTGTAAAACAAGTAAAAATGAAATAGGCCAAAATGAATATGGCCAAATTATAATACCCCACTTTCAAGCTGTCACATTACTGAGTAGCTAATGTATTGCTTTTCAAATAGGATATTAAGTGTTGAAGAGAATCTTCATTTTTGTCTTGATCTTGAAGGTAAAGAGACTAATACTGGCTGTTTCTTTGAGATGGCACACGTGTGCGTGTGTGCATGTGTATGTGTATTTTGATGGGTAGGAGGAATCCTTGGTACAAAGAGCTAATTTAATCATAGTCTTCAGTAAATGGAACATTATCATCATTGATCTGCACAACCTGTTCTTCTGGTTTCTTGTTTTTGACTCATCCATTGATTTATTTGTGCATTTTCTTGATTTTCTCATATCTCACTATGTCTCAACTATTCTAATATGATGTATAGCCTTTTACTTGTTCTTATAAATATTCATTGCTGTTTTGTAGACATGTAATTTTGAATTTTAAATTTATTTTTTTTAAGGATTGTGTTAAGCTTCCTAGTTTTGCCCTTCATCACTGCTTTTAGGGTCAATCCATGTTTCTGTGTGTATATCTAGTGCGTTATTATTAACTCAGACCTCCATGGGGTTTACCTACAACACACTACCTAATGGCTTCCCCAGTGATGAACATTCTACATTTCTGCTACCCACTAACACAAATACTGCTGCAATGAGTATCAGAGGGCATGTTTTTGAGTTTCTCTAGGATCATATGCCTTGGAGAAGGATCCCTGGGTCATGTGGAATAGATGGATTTAATTAGACTAAATATTGCTGGGTGGTTATGCAAAATAAGCTGTACCACTCTTCCATGAACAGGGCATAGTATATCCAGAGCCACACTTCCCAATACCAGCTGTCTAATTTATCACCCTCTGATAGACATAAAGTGATAATTATGGGTGTTTCTATTTTTATTTTTAATACAATTGAGCATCTCTTTGAGATTTTCTATTCTGCAAATTTCCTGTTCAAATCTCTTACCCATTTTCTATTAGGGTTCATGTCTTTTTCTTGTTATTTGCAAGTGTTTCTTATAACTTTTATATATTAATCCCTTGTCAGTTTTAGACATTGCAAACATCTTCTCTCAGTCTAAATTTTCCATGTTCTATATTTAAGATAAATCTTTAATTTTTATGTAATTAAATTTTGCCCTGATGCTTTCTGCATTTGAGGTTTTTATCAAATCTCAAGTGTTAATTATTTTTAAAATTGTAGAGTACCGAGTACCTAATGTATGTTTTTTTTTTCAAATAGCATCTTAGTTAAGTGTTGAAGAGAATATTTTAGTTTATGTCCTGATCTTGAATGTCAAGGAGTTGCTCCTCAATTCTAGACAGAAATACATTGTATAACTTTATGGTTTACACCATTAAAATTTGACCTTCAGTCCATCTGCATCTAACATTATATATAGTTTTGATGAGGATTTATCTTCCAGTTCTATTCCTTTACCACTGTAAGAAATAAGCCAGGTATGTGATTATGTATCTGGAAAAAGATATATATTCAGGCAGAGGCATAGCAAGTATAAAATCCCTACGTGGAAATAGGCTTGGCATCTTCCAGGATCAGGAAGAATTCCACTGTGATAGGAGAGCACAGAGCTAGGGAAGGAGCCGTCATGAGTGAAGAAGTAGGCAGGAGCCATTCAGCAGAGTCCTTGAAGCCATGGGAAAATGGTAGATTTCATTCTAAGTGTAATTGCAATCCATTGGAGGGTAAGTAGAGTCACACAATTTGAGATATGTTTTAAAGTCGATTTCCATGGGGCTTCCAATGATAGATGAGATTAAGAGCATTCTACTTCTTTTCTCCTGCTAATTATAACTTAACACTTCAAACACAATACAAAAGCAACTATTAGAAGACTCTAAATAAATGAGTATTTGAAAAACCAGATTGATTAGAGACCTCAGGACTCCCCTGAGGTTATATTTTATTTTCCTTTTTTTTTTTTTTTTTTTTTGCCTACTGACCTGATTTGCAGGCTATTGGGGCTGACCCTGAACCCATTTGGTCCTGGGCATTACTGGTTCTGATGAGTGAATAATACCTGCTGTCTAAACATAAGCAGCCCCAAATCTTTTGTGTTTTATAAGAAACTGCTTTGGTGGCTCCTACCTGTTCCAAGAAAACATCATGTCCACTGTGCATATACATTTCTAGTTTGGATATTTCAAAAGAAATATCACCACTCAGTATGTACTCACTTGAGGCTTTTAAAGGATACATGAGAAAGAGAATGCAAGCAGGTATTGGAAGTCTCCAGAGATATCCCATAGCTTGAACTCCCCAGGGCTCCATCTGCATACTAGGACTGGGCAGTGTCCTAGTGTGTCCATGATTTGAACTGTCATCTGTGTAAAAAATCTTGGCTCCAGGAGAGCACTCCAAAAAAATCTCAGTAGCTCTTTTAGTCATACCAGGCTTATCAAACCAGTTAGTCCTGTTGCCTAACCATAAGTTAAGAAGGTAAACTTGGAATATGCCAAGGATGTTTCAGTCCCTAAACAGTACATCATAAATGCCACTGACCTTAAGAACATCCATTGTCTAAATATCCCCAAAGATTAAAAACAGAATATTTCCAGTACAGTTGTAAATCAGCTGTATTCCAACAGCCTTCTAACTCTTGGTCAAAGCATTGCAAGTACAAATTGCTGATGGGTGTTCCTTTTCCTCTATCTTTCATATTATTTACAGAAAGAAAGAACAACTGCTAGAATACTATTTATTTGTATCAACAAAGAAGCGTGGGTATAACCGTAAAGAAAGCTTTCAGTTTGCCAAAGATTCTAGAAGATTCCAGTGCAAACTTCTTCATAATCATGCACAAGCTTGACAACAATTTGACAACCCTCTGCCACTAAAATGTAAACTTTATAAAGGGTATCAGTGGATTGATCCAATGGAACGATGAATTCATTGTTAACTAAATCTAGTTCCTCCTTTGCTCAATCAGCTTCTATTGGAAGAAAATCTTGTAGAGATTTTAATTCAATCTGACAATACATTTGGTCATCAATATCAGTGTTACAGGTTTAGTAAAAATCCATTAAATTAACCTTATAATTATACCAGCATTATACCAATTAGCAATTAAATTATGAATTAGATTAAAATCACTACAAAACAAGTCAGTTAAAATTATTGTCACATTTCCCTGGCTTTCCCAGCAAAAAGTGACTTTGTCCATATACCTAACATTGTCATGGATTGAAGTATAAATCAAGAGCCAAGCTGCAGTTAGTTATGGATTCCAAGTCCCTTATGGGCATAGTTATATGCTCTGTTTCATACTACAAGGTTTTATGGATACATGTTCCCAGGGTGTTTATTTTTAAGAAATGTCTATCTTTCCCCCGCTGGTAAAATCTTGAAGTTTAATTAGTTTTAACTAACTTCACCAATGGGTACATCTGTTTTTATTTATGCACGGGACTTTGACAGTTAAGGAGCAGGCATGTAGACTGTATTCTCCGTTTAGAAATTTCCATGCACTCAGGAGACCATAAGTCTCCCGTAACTCATCCCCGGATCACAGAACATTGCCCTTAAGCTAATTGCTTCCATCTGGAGGAGCATACTTCACAGCTCCTCTTTGGTTACTGTGCATGCTCTTTTCTACCTTTGTTCCCTAGGGTGCTGCCTATCTATTGAGTCTGTTTACCTACTTCTCCAAGGCTGTGTTATCTGCCCAGGCTTCTTGCTACCTTTTCCCTTTCTCTTGAAATGACATCCTATCTAATAGGCTAATATGGGCCAATAAGTCTGTTTCTTCAGTATATTTTCTATATACAGTAAAAGTAAGTTTAGCTTGTCCTAGGAATCCTAGGACTATACCAGTTTCATCCAGGGCTCTTTTATAGTGTTTTGGACAATGTTGGTTTACTGATTGGATATGCTGTTGCCATAGTCTTATTGAGTACATACAAGTTGAGTACATATTTAGGACATAAAAATGGTAAATTCCTCAGGATAATGTCATATAATCAGTAGTCATCCCCCAAAACACTTTAGTTTGAGTATGCCAGAGTTTGCTATATACTCCCTTGGCAGACACTGGGGCTATCAGTAGGAGGTATGGGCCCACCAAGTCGCCCCTAAATGGACATTGAAATCTGTTTGAAAAGTATTCTCTTTACATTGATGATTTCCCTCCATCCACATAAACATGGATTATATGCATTAGGCCACATAATACTATGACAAATTGAACATGCAACAAATTTGTTCACCATGTTTAGGCATCTTTGTCAACAGGCCATCATTTAGTTTAACAGCTACACAGTGATCTATGGCTCTTTCCTGCATGGTACTTCCCAAAAGTTGTCTTTCGCAGGGTGTTGATAATGTCACTGGGTTGCTTCATATACATGAACACATGTTAATGCCTCTTTAATTCCCTGAAGCTCATCCTGGACCTTCAGATTCAAGCAAAGGAGAAGTTTTCTGCAGGCTTACACATTCACTCTCATGGGCAGTTGTAAATATATCTAAAGGTAAATATCATTTTCTGTTCTAGCTTTTTCTTCTTAGCATTATCCATTTATGGGCTCCCTTTACATTAGCAAGCACTTCTTCTTTGATTTTCAGCCACATCCTCCTTCTACCCCTGAAGTAAAGACATAAGCATCAGCAGAGGACTTACCTATAGAGGGGGCGGCAATATGAGTCCTGCCAATGCCTTCCCCTTTATTCATTTCGTTCCAATAGACTAGGGTTGGAATATATATACGCTTATAACACTGGCTCACCCACAAGGTAGGAAAGCAGAAACCAATCCAGTTCAGGCAAGTCAAGAGAAACACAACTTGTTATTCCCTGAGGGAATTGTACAGTGACATTGAGGGACATTGTCATGGTGACATGTTAGCAATTGATCCTTATTCTGGAACTCTTGAATGTATTTCAATTACTGGCATTACAAGATCAGGCAGAGAAGAAGAAGCTAGAAGTAGAGAAAAAGTTTATGTAACTTCCTATGCCCCATTCCTTCTTCCCTATCTTCCCCACAATATCTCAACAATCGATTCAAAGGCAAACCCTCTTTACTTCCACACGTTCTACATTTTAACACCTATGTATTCAATCATGGTAGCATCCCTTCAATTCTTAGCACCTCCAATTTACTAGGCCAGTGTTTCAATTTCCCATTCCCATTTTCAGTGAGTCCGCTACTTTGTAGGTAGTCAACTTCCTTGTATATGATGCTCTTTAGCCCACAGTGCAGGGCACTCTAAAAAAATTGATTCCTGGATTCCATAGTATATAAGCAGGAAGTCCAAACTGAAATAATACTATTTGCTCCAGGCCTCTATGGTGTTAAAGGAATTTGCTTCAGCTGTCAGATGTGCAAACCCAAATCCAGAATGAATATCCATCCCAGTGAAGACCCACTGTGTCTACCACAAGGTTGGGAATCCACTTGCCAGCTACAGACTAGCCCAGATCACCTTGGTATGAAGCCCATGGCTGTATCTCCTCTCTGATGTTCCTCTTGACAAATAGAGCAATTTTTAGTCACTGTTCAAGCTGCTAAGGGAGACAGTTGAATACGTCTCATCCCTTGTAATTGTTGCCTTGCTCAAATGCTTCTATGGCTTTTCAGAGCTCAATTTGCATACTTAAAAGGCCACTTCCAAAGTGCACTGGAGGACATTGACTTATTGGTCCCAGTCTCCTCAGAAATAAGAAGGGGGCTTTTTAATGGGCATGGATATGAGTCCCACTTTAATTCCCCCTTCAAGTCCACAGATTTTTCTATAACAGAGCACCCCACCTGATGTTCCTTTTATCTTCCAGTCATCTAAGGCCCATTTTCCAAATCACATTGCCAGTCTGCTAGCTCCTAGCTCAAATTCCTAGCTGTTGCCACTGGGTGGCAGTCACAGGCCTTTACCAGAAGCTCCAGTCAGCATAGCTGCAAGTAGCAGAAACTTCCCAAATCATCTCATTCAGTTCTCTTTCATCTACAGTTCACCTCCTGGATCCATCAGCTTTTCTATAAGATATAGAATTTCTACAAGAATGTAGAATATTCTGTTCTATAAGAATATAGACCATCCTGCACTATGACAAAAGGGATTCATGGGCACTAATATTACCACATATAACAGATCTGCAATTAAGGCCAAACTTTATGCCCGCCAGGGCATCCGCTATTGTTTTAAATTACGACTTAAGTGGTTTCATTCTAACAATTTGTGATGCAGCATGCCTAAAAACAATGGAAGGAGGAAACCTGCACAAAATCCCTTGCCCAGTGATTTTGATAAGGAAAATGTCCTCAGACATCATATCCATTGCAGTGATACTTTGATCAGAGTAGGGCAACACCGTGCACATTTTCATCCATAAATTTCCACTTTAAGCCACACTTTCACTTGCTCGCCTTCATTAGTTGCAACACCACAACCTTCTAATTTAACTACATCGCCCTTTAACATTTAACACTTCATTCGCAGGTTTAAGTACCAATGTTCCGCAATCCTGATAAAGTTTCTACACTATGCATGAGCCACTTGACCTACACAAATGTAAATAGCTAGGGGTCCCTGGCTGAGAGTTTTCCCAAGAGACTTGGGCTCTCTCATTGCATTGCACTTTTGACACTGGTGTAGGCCCTGAAGAGATGTTAGACTCTTCTTTTGTGTAATACTCAAATTTTTAATCCATAACATTTTTACTAGGATAAATGTACTAGGATGAACTTATTGGGATAAATTTTCTAGGATACAGTGAGTGAATCGGTCTCATTCATTTTATCATCTGAGTTGGTATTATAGCTTTTATAATCTTTTATAGCAATTCATTAACATTGTAGTGACTACTCCGCTTATCTCCTCCTTTTTCATGCCGTATTTTAATCCACCATAAAATATTTCCACCTGGTTCAATTGTCCCAGTTTTTTCCAACTTTTGCATTCTTGTTGTTTCATTTCTTCTGAATAATCCTGCTCTTTTTCTTGTCATTAAAAACCCTATTTGGGGGAGCTGAGTAAAGAGATCAGCTGCAATTTCCCTCACATCCTTTTGTCCCCCCAACCAATGTAGGCACCCAAGGAGTCCATGAAGTTGCAACTTTTGTTATTACAACATCAACCCTCACCTAGGCCAGTCGTAGCAGAAGTTCCCAACCTTTTTGGCATCAGGGACTGGTTTCATGGAAGGCAATTTTTCCATGAACCAGCGTGGGTGGAGTGTGTTTAGGGGGAACTGTTTCACTTCAGATCATTAGGCATTAGACTCTCATAAAGAGCATGCAACCTGGATCCCTCACATGCACAGTTTACAGTAGGGTTTGCACTCTGGTGAGATCTAGTGTGCCTGCTGATCTGACAGGAGGTGGGGCTCAAGGGGTAATGCTGGCTCACCTGCTGCTTACCTCTTGCTGTGGATCCTGGTTTCTAACAGGCCATGGACTGGTCCGTGGCCCAGGAGTTGGGAACCCCTGAGTCATAGCATTAAGTTATGCATCATCACATAACCAATATAAAGTTACCTGCATCCTTAGCATTTCAGTAGCTTTGGGGTACTCCACTTAATATCTAGGAGAGGAGTGAGACAACTCTCCTTTTCAGGGCATGAATCACATACTCTTGCCTTTATGCAACTTAACAGAGTGGGACCATAATTCTGTGAAAGCTGCAAGCCAATTTAGGATCCTGAGTAAGATCCAACATGAAGTTACCCAGGATCCCCCAAACTCAATTTCCATTGCAAAAGCAATTGTGAAAAGAGCTGCAAAATGAACCTAAAAAGTAGATTAACTCTTTTATAACAGACCAGACTCCAATCAAAGCAAATATCTGACTAGTCCCCTGTGGACACTCCACTCCTCACAGGCAGACACAGGACCTAACACCGAGGCTCTTGCAGCTTCACTCTCCCTCTCTGGGATCGTCACTTTAGCTAGAACAGATGGGAGCAGCCAAGACACCTATTCTTGGCTGACTTCTCCTCAGTGTAAACCTTTTTTGTTACCCATTTAGCTACCTCCCCTGGCCCTGGTCCACAAATGCTTTTCTACCCATCTGTGGACAGAATATTTTTGTGACCTCAGCCTAGGAGTGGGCGGTCAGAAGCCAGCAGAAACCAATGCTTTCATCCCCCCAACCTTAACTCATCTTTCCTTCTCCTAAGCAATGCCTTGGCTGTAACATAAATTACAGAACGGGAAGGGTCATTTCAAATGTCCGGTCTAGGTCACTCACTGTATAGTGTTCCCCAGTTTGGGTATGTTGAAAAGTACTTGCCATAGAGTATACTCATCTGAGGTTTTATTTAAAGGCAAAAGTTTCAAGGCAGCAGGAGAAAGGAAATACAGACATGCATGCGAGGTTGGAGAGACATCGGGAGGCACAAACTCCCTAGGGCCCTGCCTTTGTAAACTAGGGATGGGCTGAGCCTCTGGTTTGAACCAACTTCATGCAAGGAATCCTGCTGAGAAATCCCCCCAATGGTCTCACTAGCTCTGTAAGTAGTCATTGCCAGGTTATCAAACCGGTTAGGCCAGTTGCAAACCCTCAGTAAAGAAATTGACCCTGGGGGGGCGGTCACTGGGGGAGTTTGGATTTAAGTAGCACATCATAAACACCACTGCCATTATCTTAGTCAAAAGTAAAACCAGACATCCAGGAGTCCCCAAGGATAAAATATTTTTAGTCCATCTGTAAACCAGCTCTCTCTCCACATATCACCTCACCAGAAAACTCAAAGCATTTATTGCCTATATTATTATGTAATTACAGTATACCATTGTCAAAAATTAAGTAAAAATTTTAAAGTTATATGTTTTATCTCTCTAGCTATATCAAAAGTTTTGTGATGAGTGAGTTCATTGATTCATTGCTAAGTTAATACTTACTGAATAAAAGAATGAAAATTACCATAATTAATAAATGAAAAGTAATGATACCGAAGTAAATGAGAAATAGGTCACTACTAATCCATGATACTGAAAGGGATTTTCTAACCACCACAAGAGAGATGCCACCAGCCAGGTTGTGCCTGGGAAAATATATATCAAAATCTCTACATGGGTTTCACATCACTTAAATGTGGACTCAAGAAACTTAAATTATTGGTCAATGTAATCATCTAGGTCCTATGCAGTTCAACAAAGCAAGAAAGAATTGATTTGATTCTTTCTCTGTAAAATGATTGAAAAGGAAGAAATAAATTTTTTTCTACGAATAGATAATTTTCTACATAGAAAATTCAAGAGAATTATATATGGAGAGCTGAGATAATGACAATATATTTTTTCTATTTTTTTCACTTGCATGGTGATGATGATATAGGTATTTATTTTTGCTACTTATTGTATGGGACATTTATGCTTTCTTCACTTTTTGAATACGTGCTATATTTCATAAACTTGAAAAATTTAAATTCATGAGAATTGACAAAGTATGGGAAATATTTCCAAAAATCAAGAAATTAAAATCAGTAATGCCCCTACGTAGCAGCAACACAAATCAGAAGTTTTGATTAAAAGAGATAAAGTGAATCTTAGTTTATGTGAAAGTATTTTAGGGTTTGTGAGGGGGTTGTTAGAGAGATCTGGGATGGATGACTGTGTCAAGACAGTAAACTGGAGACACATATGCCCTCTGGGTTTAGTGGAGGCAGACCAGCTATGCCTCTAATAGCTGGAAGTCATATCTACTATGTTGGAACTATCAATATGAGAAATTATCAAATACTTTCTTCCACTAAGGCCTATTGCCCACTCCCAAGGTTAGACTTCCTCTCCTAAATATTGCTGACTACACACTAGGAAAATCTTTCCTCTCATTAGCCAGTGTAATTGTCTAAATAGCCTACATTTATCAAACATAGTATTCTTCTCTACACAAATAGGATCAAGAAATACATTTGTTTAAATTTAAGATTTTTTTCCCAGCCTTCTGTACAGCCTCACTAAGAGACACATGCAATGGAACCATCTTTTCTTTCACTTTCTATTTTTATTCTTTTTGATCAAGATATCAGGCCTTGGTCTAATTGTCTAGCTTAGAGTTCAGTTACACATGCTAATTCAATTTTAGTAAATGCATAGTAACAGTATAAAGTCATATAAAACTGCCTTTGTGAGAAAAAGATTGTTTAAACGGGTTTTCTGTGAATGCTGACATTCATTTTCTCTTGTGAATTAATTATATGTACTTGTACCTGTGGTGTGATCTATTCTGTTATGTCCCTTGCTCTTTGAAGACAGAGATTTTATCAGATCATCTTTGGAGTTCTTATTACACCTCGCCAAGCATTTTGACCATTCTAAGCATTAAAAAAATGTGTGCTAACTTTGTTTTCCTCATGCTAGCATTCAGCTATTCATTTATTCAGAATAAACACCTACAATCTGAAATAAGTATAACGGGAAAACTTGGAGGTTCTATTTTTCTCCCCACATTTTCCAGTTGGTTAAACAATTAATAGACACAATATGTTATGTTACTCTATCATTTTTGGGAATAGGAGCAAGACTTGGTTCCCTTTAAACTCTATGCTTCCCACATCATCTCTTAAAAGTGGAAAATAAAAATGCTGCTGTTTGGCTAAACAGAGCCAGGAGAACAGTTCAAATTGGACTTGAATGAGAACACATCCAAGAATCACAATATCATATATATTTGTTTATCATTTGAAGTTACCAAAGGTCTTTCATATTTAACCCTCATTGAAACCCTTCAAGACAGGTAGTCATAGAAGATATTATCCTCATTTCACAGATAAGGAAGCATGTTTCGGTAATGCTACATTATTTGTGCAAGTCACTTACGAGCGCAGTGAAGTCAAGCTTGAATCCAGGACTTTGAAGTCCTCTGTATACACTTTCTACTGTACGACACACACACACAGACTTAGGACTTAGGACCCCATAAAAAAGAAGAAGTAATCAAGAGATAAGAATTTTGCTTCAAAATGCAAAGAAGCTAATTTGTTTTAAATAACATTATAAATCAAATATCAAATTATGGCTTAAAGAAAATAAAGTGGAAATATAAGCAATATGTTCTTTTTGTCAATAAAATTATTTTGATTTTTTTTCTTTTCCTACATTGCTTATTCTCAGCTAAGGTAATCAAAGAAATTTTAGGTTTGTTATTTTAGCCCCCTCTGTCAATTCAAAGTATTGTAAGACTAGACCTGTACATATAGCTTTATAAAGCTACCATTTGTTGAGTGCCGGGCACTATTCCAAGTGGTTTACAAAGATTATTTTTATTAATCTTCATAATGATGTTATGATAGAGGTAAATATTATTACTTCTCTATTACAGACAAGAAATCTCAGGCTTAAAGAGGTTTAAAACTTGTCTAAAGACACATGAACAGCAAATGTCATAGTTAAGATTTGAACCTAGGTTAACCTTGACTACAAAGCCTGGGACCCCAAACACTCTGCTAATTTGGTCCTCCCCCTATGTAAGGGAGATCAGGAAATGGAATAAATTTTGGAAACTATCCATGTGATTTGAATTATTATGTTAGTCAAGGCTGAATCATGGAATCAGAATCACTAGGATATAGATAGATTTGTTGCAGGGACTTGACCTTATGCCACTGTGGGTCTGGATGAGACATCTCCATAAGGTTGTTGTCTTTGTGTCTAATGCAGGAGTCTGAAGATCACACAACAGGTAGTTGGGAAGGAAAGTTGGATATGAGATGAGTGACAGCAAGATCAAGTGGGAACACTCATGCACAATCGGAAAGACAGTGTGAAACCCACATCAGTTCTTGTTGCCACTGAACTTGATGATGAGGATATCCTGCAGAAGCTGGGGCCGTTTGTCACAGGGCTAAACACACACACACTTGGCCTAGGCTTTGAACAAATGGAGGGGATTGTGGCAAAGCGGAGCCATTGTGAGCCTCTCTGCTGCCTCATGCCTGTGAGGTGAGTCAGCAGATCAGCAGCAATGCCTGCGATCTATGAAATGGCTGCTGGTTCGCGTCCGTCCTCCAGATCTCCCACAAGAATTTCTCTGCTGGTCAATGCTAACTGGAAACATATAGGAAAGAAAATGCTGGGAAATGTACATGTTGGTGCAAAAGTAATTGTGCCTTTTGCCATTAATTTAATGGAAAAACACAATTACTTTTGCACCAACCTAATAATTTAGCCCACCCAAGTTGACCTGTCACAGAGCCACTGTAATTCTCTTGCTTTATAGACATGAAAAGTCAGTTTTGGATGGGTTGTGTGACATGGCTAAGATTTCTCAAGAAGTTGAGAGTAAAGAAATCCTATTAACTTTCCAGGTATTCTTCTTTTCACTATAAACAGGGTAACACCCAGGTTTCATTTTACTTGCCAAACATATAGATTGGTGGTGGCTCCTTGAAACACTGGGTTGCAAAGAATTCTGAGAATAAGAGTTTCTTTATTGATCAGTGATGTCTGCTCTAGGCCCAGGAGGGAGAAGCCATGATACATGTGGCACAGTGGGCCACCCGACCCTGTACTATTTTGCTTCTCTTCAGAAAAGAAGGTTGGCTTTTATGGGGAGTTGTTTTTTTGTTTGTTTTTAATGAGACGGGCTCACTCGGTTGTCCAGGCCGGAGTGCGGTGACATGATCATGACTCCCTGCAGCCTTAAACTCCTAGGCTAAGCAATTCTCCTGCCTCGGCCTCCCAAACAGCTGGGACTACAGGCACACTCTGCCATGGCCAGATCATTTTTTAAAGTTTTGTAGAGATGGTGTCTTACTTTGTTCCTCGGGCTGGTCTCCATCTCCTGGCTTCAAGTCATCCTCCTGCTTCACAGCTTCCTAAAGTGCTGGGATTACAGTTGTGAGCCACCACACCCAGCCAGAAAAGATTTTAAGGGGTGTGATAAATAAATCAATTATAGCACCATATGTACTAATTAAAGGACATAAAACTGGGGGCAAGGAACTCTCTAAATTTACAGAATAGCTATCAAGAAGATAATCACATGCTTTCACAAAACACCTCTGGTTGGAGCTAGCACATAGGGCTAAATGGCCATATCTAATATTTTCTGGGAACAGAGAGGTGAATGGATTTTTCTAATATGCACTTTCTTATTAACAATCTGCTTAGAAACGCATACTGGTTTTCACTTACAAACATTCTTTTTGAGATGGAAATTATGAACCTAAAATTGTTGCTATTCTGCAACCAACTATTTATACTAAGTGAACTAATCAGGTCTTAATTGGGGCTGGTCTGAAAGTTGGATTTTCCATTGTAGCAGCATCCAGTGAGGAATTTAAGAAATGTTCTCCCATTTGGATAGTGTATATTCTAACAAGCTTACATAGAGCTTGCTGAGTTCTATCAACAAACAAACACTTATCTTTTCTATGCACATGCTTTATCTCACTTACTCCTCTCATTGACACTGTGAAGCAGGTATAATTCCTATTTTTACAGATGAAGAAATTCAGGCTCACGTATGTGAAACTGCTATGGCCACATAGCTAGTAAGTGACAGTGTCATAATTCCAACCCAGGTTTGTTGACTGCAAAGCTCATTTACTCTTTAATGGCTATTTCAACTATGCATGCTGATCCCAGACAGGGGAGAACTCTTTCATTCTGAGGCAGACTTAGGAAGCATGTACAGGAATTCTGCTTTCTGTCTGGGGCCTCCATTCATTGACTGCTCTGCCATTCATCTTCCTGCATGCTTGTGTGAAGTACTTAATGCTGCCCCCTTCCTTGATAGGGGAAGTTTGTATTTGTCTAAATTTCTCTTTCCACTCTCTTGTCACACACACATACACACACACACACACACACACACACACACACCCCACCACCACTGAAAGATAGGAATGGGAGTATAGTGTAGGATGGTGGTGGAATGTTTTTAAGTTTTCAGCAAAGTTCTATCCTGAAGTATGTGCATCTATCTTTATATTTGCCTTAGCTTCACTAGAATAGGTGCCCTGTTAAAGCAGACAGTGAAAATAGGACCTTTCTGCACTGAATATATTATACGTTGACAACTATAGATGTTTAGGATAGGTGGGAAATTGAGATATGTTCCTTGCAGATACGCCAAAGGGAAGATAATCACAAGGATTTGCAAAGGGTACTAACATTTTCAGTTAGTACTTGGCATTGTAAATCTTAACCTTTGCAACTACCTTCTAAGACTGGTCTCATCTTTCTGACTGTATTAAAGAAGAAGGTGAGGTTCAGAAAGCTGCAGGAAGCTTCTTAGGGCTCTAAAGCTAGTAAGAACTAATTATGGTTATTCTCACAAAGCTCTTGCTTATTGTGAAGTAAACACATTCTTCTTAGTTCATCCTTTGGGGCCCCAAAAGAAGTCTAAATTTTGTGCAATAAATAAATCTTTAAGGATAGAAAAGTGGGTCTAAACTAAAAGGTAGAATTTCCTCTTTAGGATAATTGTTGTATTTACAACTGAGCAATGGACATTCATCAGGGGTTTCGGTAGTCGTGTCTATACAATGAACCTATTTCTCCAGGGCAATCCCATTTTACTCATCAGTGACAACATCCATATTAACAGTAGCTATGAACTGAAAATTAGCTGAGTGCTCCTCAGTAAATAAGGAAGTGTTTATTTTCCCCTGAAATTGTATATCTGAGAAGAATGAGGGTTAGAGTAGGTCAGTAAATTTCCTAAAGTTATACAATAAGTAAGGGACAGAGCCGGAGTTTGAATGTAGTCAGTCTGACACTGACACCACTGTAAAGCACTGCGTTCTATAGTCCACCAGTAAAAAAAAAAAAAAAAAAAAGTTGGGTGGGGAAGGGCAGGAGAAAGTAAGAAGCCAGAAAGCCTTCACCAAAAACTCAATGGCTCCCCCACTCTCCACACTACTATTTTCAGCAGCTGGCAATAAAATGCAGTTAATAACAACAAAACTCCCAAAACTCGTTTTTGAAAAGTGCTTTTTGTACTGTACTATTTTTTTAATAGACGATTTTTGAAGCACTTTTAGGTTCATAGAAAAATTGAGCTGAAAGTACAGGGAGTTCTCCTATACATGGCCCCTGTACCCATTCATGCACAATCTCACTCACTATTGACATGTCCCACCAGAGTAGTACATTTGTCATAATAGATGAACTTACACTGACACATTATTATCATCCAAAGTCCATAGTTTACATTAGGGTTCACTCTTGGTGTTGTATATTCTATGAATTTTGATAACTGTGGAATGACATGAATCCACCATTGCAGTATCTTACAGCCTAGTTTCACTGCCCTAAAAATCTCAGTGTTCTGCCTCTTCAGCCATCCCTCCCTGTGACCCCTGCAAACCACCGATCCTTTTTTATCATCTCCATAGATGATGCCTTTTGCCTTTTCCAGAATGTCATGTTGGTGTAATCATACAGTATATAGACTTTTCAATTTGGCTTCTTTTGCTTAGTAATATATACTTCAGTTTTCACCATGCCATCTTTTTTTTTTTTTTTTTTTTTTTTTAGCTCAAGTGCTGATTTATTATTAGTAGTAGTATTTCCACTGCAGAAGACAGAAACTTACTAAGAGCTGCTGTTCCTAATGTGTAAGGTAGAAAGGCAGAACCAAAACTCTGTATTCAGGGATTCACGGAGACAGTTCCAGTGAGTGAGGCCCAAAGGGTGAGGAAATATGCATGGGATTCCGCAGCACACATAGGAGCCCATCCTATTTCTTTGCCAGTGTAGATTCACATTTTTGGAATGTGCATTTCCAATGGAAAATCGATGCCTCCTGGCTTCAACATTTTTTAATTTTTTTTCAGTTTATTATTATACTTTAAGTTTTAGGGTACATGTACACAATGTGCAGGTTTGTTACATATGTATACATGTGCCATGTTGGTGTGCTGCACCCATCAACTCATCATTTAGCATTAGGTATATCTTCTCATGCCATCCCTCCCCCCTCCCCCACCCCACAATAGTCCCCAGAGTGTGATGTTCCCCTTCCTGTGTCCATGTGTTCTCGTTGTTCAATTCCCACCTATGAGTGAGAACATGCAGTGTTTGGTTTTTTGTCCTTGCCATAGTTTACTGAGAATGATGATTTCCAGTTTCATCCATGTCCCTATAAAGGACATGAACTCATCATTTTTTATGGCTGCATAGTATTCCATGGTGTATATGTGCCACATTTTCTTAATCCAGTCTATTGTTGTTGGACATTTGGGTTTGTTCCAAGTCTTTGCTATATAGTGCCGCAATAAACATACGTGTGCATGTGTCTTTATAGCAGCATGATTTATAGTCCTTTGGGTATATACCCAGTAATGGGATGGCTGGGTCAAATGGTATTTCTAGTTCGAGATCCCTGAGGAATCGCCACACTGACTTCCACAATGGTTGAACTAGTTTACAGTCCCACCAACAGTGTGAAAGTGTTCCTATTTCTCCACATCCTCTCCAGCACCTGTTGTTTCCTGACTTTTTAATGATGGCCATTCTAACTGGTGTGAGATGGTATCTCATTGTGGTTTTGATTTGCATTTCTCTGATGGCCAGTGATGATGAGCATTTTTTCATGTGTTTTTTGGCTGCATAAATGTCTTCTTTTGAGAAGTGTCTGTTCATGTCCTTTGCCCACTTTTTGATGGGGTTGTTTTTTTCTTGTAAATTTGTTTGAGTTCATTGTAGATTCTGGATATTAGCCCTTTGTCAGATGAGTAGGTTGCGAAAATTTTCTCCCATTTTGTAGGTTGCCTGTTCACTCTGATGGTAGTTTCTTTCACTGTGCAGAAGCTCTTTAGTTTAATTAGATCCCATTTGTCAATTTTGGCTTTTGTTGCCATTGCTTTTGGTGTTTTAGACATGAAGTCCTTGCCCATGCCTATGTCCTGAATGGTAATGACTAGGTTTTCTTCTAGGGTTTTTATGGTTTTAGGTCTGACATGTAAGTCTTTAATCCATCTCAAATTAATTTTTGTATAAGGCGTAAGGAAGGCATCCAGTTTCAGCTTTCTACATATGGCTAGCCAGTTTTGCCATCTAATGGCTTGATAGCTCGTATCTTTTTAGCACTGAATAACATTCCATATTGGGATGTACAACAGTTTATCCACCTACCCACTGAAGTATATCTTGGTTGCATCCAAATTGGGCTGACTATGAATATAGCTGCTATACACATCTGTGTGCAAGTTTTTATATGAATATAACTTTCCAATTCATTAAGGCAAATATCAAGGGGGGCAATTGCCAGATCACATGGTAAGATTATGTTCAGTTTTCTAAGAAACTATCAAACTGTCTTCCAAAGTGGGTAACCATTTCGTATTTATTTCCGCCAGCAAGGAATGAGTTCCTGTTGCTCCACATCCTGTTTTGCATTTTGGCCCTTTTAATAGTTGTGTAGCGGCACCTCGTTGTTTTACTTGGATTTGTAATTCCTTAAGGACATGTGATGTTGAACATGTTTGCACATGCTTACTTGCCACCTGTATATATTCTTTACTGAGGTGTGTGTTCAGCTCTTTTGCCCATTTTTTAATCTGGTCATGTGTTTTCTTACTGTTGCATTTTAAGAGTTGTTTGCATATTTTGGATAGCAGTCCTTTACCAGATGTGTCTTTTCTAAATGTTTTCTGCCAGTTTTTTTTTTTAATCAATCCTGCATAGTGTATTATTATAACGTTATAGTCTTAAAGTTGTGTAGTATCAGTCCTCCAACTTTGTTCACCTTTAATATTGAGTTGAAGTTTTTGCCTCTTTGTATAAACTTTAAAGCTAGTTTTAAAATAACTTGCTGGGATATTGATTTGGATTGCACTGAATCTATGGATCAAGTTGGAAAGAACTGAGATCTCTACAATACAGCATGGAATATCTATTAACATGGAATCTCTATGTATGTAGTTCTTTTAAAATTTCTTTCATCAGAATTGTGTAGTTTTCCTCATGTAAATTGTATACATACTTGTATTGTGCTAGATCTATACCTAAGTATTTATCTTTGGGAGTGCTAATGTAAATGGTAATGTGTTTTTAACTTAAAATTCAAATCATTTATTGACAGTATATAGGAAAGGAACTGACTTTTGTATATTAACTTTGCATTCTGCAACTTTGCTATCATCACTTATTTGTTTCAAGAGTTTTTTGTCAGTTCTTTTGGATTTTCTATATAGGCAATCAAGTCAACGGCAAAGAAAGTTTTATTTCTTCCTTCCCAGTCTGTATATCTTTTATTTCCTTTCCTTGTCTTATTTCATGTGCTAGGACTGCCAGTACAATATTGAAAAGCAGTGTTAAGAGGGGGCATAGGCCAGGCATGGTAGCTCATGCCTGTAATCCCAGCACTTTGGGAGGCTGAGCCAGGCAGATCACGAGGTCAGGAGTTCGAGACTGGCCTGGCTAATATGGTGAAACCCCATCTCTAATAAAAATACAAAAATTAGCCAGGCGTGGTGGCATGCACCTGTAGTCCAAGCTACTTGGGAGGCTGAGGCAGGAGAATTGCTTGAACCCAGGAGGTGGAGATTGCAGTGAGCCAAGGTTGCACCACTGCACTCCAGCCTGGGTGAAAGAGCAAGACTCCATCTCAAAAAAAAAAAGAGGGGACATACTTGCTTTATTCCTGATATTAATGAAAAAGCTTCAGATTTTTCGTCATTAAATATGATGTTAGCCATTTGTTGGAGATGTTCTTTGTAGATCAAATTGAAGAAGTTCCCCTTTACTCCTAGTTCGTAGGGAGCTTTCATCATGAATGAGTGTTGAATCTTGTCAAAAGTTTTTTTCTGTACATATTGATATGATCATGTGATTTTTTTTTTTCTTCAGCCTGTTGATGTCGTGGATTACATCGATTTTCAAGTGTTGATTTAGACTTACATACTTGAGATAAATCTCATTTAGTAATGGTATGTATCTCTTTTTATACATTGTTAAATTTATTAATATTTTGTTGATGATTTTTGCCTCTGTCTTCATGACACACATCGAACTGCCATTTTCTTTTCTTGAAATGCCTTTGTCTAGTTTTGGGATTAGGGTAATGCTGGCTTCATAGAATAAGTTAGGATGTATTCCCTCTGCTTCTATCTCTTGGAAGAGATTGTAAAAAATTGATCCAGAGTCTATCATAAATGTTTGGTAGAATTCACTGGTGAAAACACTTGGACCTAGTACTTTATGTTTGTAAAGTTATTAGTTATTCAACTTCTTTGATAGACACAGAGGGTAAATTTTTCTTATGTGAGAAATAATTTAATCCTTTGGAAGACTGTCTTCCAAAGAGTTGGTTTATTTCATCTGATTATCAAATGTTTGGGCATAGAGTTGTTCACAGTGTTCCTTGATCATTCTTTTAATGTCCATGGGACCTGTAGTGATGTCCCCTCTTTCATTTCTAACCTTAATTTGTGTCCTCTCTTTTTTCTTAGGCAGATAAAGGCTTATCAATCTTACTGATCTTTTCAAAGAGCTGGCTTTTGGTTACATTAATTTCTCTACTGATTTCCTGTGTTCCATTTCATTTACTTCTGCTCTAATTGTTATTATTTATTTTCTTCTGCTTACTTTGGATTTCAGTTGCTCTTCTTTTTCAAGTTTTCTAAAATGGAAGCTTACCGATTTTAGCTATTGCTTATTTTCTAATACATGCATTCCTTTTTACAAATTTTTCTGTACAAACTACTTTTGCTATATCCCCTTTGATAAGTTATATTTTCATATTCATTTAGCTCAAAATCTTTTCAAAACTCTCTTCGATTTCTTTTCTGATCCATGTGTTGTTTAGATATGTGTTTAATCTCTCAGTATTTGGGGATTTATTTTAGCTATCTTTCTGTTAGTCATTTCTTGTATAATTCTATTGTGGTCTTAGCATACACTGTATAATTTCTACTCTTTTAAATTTGTTAACATGTGTTTTATGGTCCCAAATGTTTATCTTGGTAAAAGTTTTATGTGAGCTTTAGAAGACTGATTCTGTTGTTGTTGTTGAAAAAAGTGGTTTGTGAATTATATACAGTTAATGTCAATTATATTCAGTAGATGTCAAATATATCCAGTTGATTGATGGAGTCACTGAATTCAGCTATGTTCTGATTTTCTGCTTGCTGGATTTATACATTTTGAATAAAGGTGTGTTGAGTCTCCAATCATAATCATGAATTAATCTATTTCTCCTCACAGTTCTATTAATTTTTACCTCACATATTTTGATGTTCTGTCATTAGGCACATAAGCAGTAAAAATGGGTATGTCTTCCTGGAGAATTGACTGCAATATTGTTTTGTAATGCCTTTCCCTATTCCTGATAACAGTCCTTGCTCTGAAGTCCATTTCCTTTGAAATTTATATAGCTATATTTTATTTTAATTAGCATGCTATAATCTTCTCCATCCTTTTATTTTTGATCTATACGTTTCTTATTTAAAATGTATTTCTTATGAGCAACATATAATCGGGTCTTTTTTCTTCTAATCCGCTCTGACAATATTCATCTTTTAATTGGTGCTTTTAGACTATTGACATTCAAAGGGATTATCAATATAGTAAGATCTATATTATTCTGTATGATTTTATTTTTTCTCCTTCCTTAGCAATATTATACTACGTGTTATAATTTATTTCAGGAGTTGCCTGAGTGGTTACATTTCACTAGGTAATCCAAGTTTACTTTCAAATACAGCATGCCTGCAAATGTGCCTCTGTGCAAAGTTTTGGTGAGCATTTATCCTGGTTGGTGTTTTCTGAACTTCCCAGGTCTGTGGTTTGTTGTATGACATTAATTTGTGGAAATTCTCAGTCATTATTGCTTCAAATAGTGCTTCTGTTTCTTTTCCTTTTTATTCTCCCCTGGTATTCCCATTTTGAGTATTTTGTAGTTATTCCATTGTTCTTGGAATTCTATTACTTTTTTGTTCTGGTTTTCTCTTCGCTTTTCAATTTTGAAGGTTTTTATTGACATATCCTCATGCTAAGAGTTTCTTTCCTCAGCTATGTCCAATCTACTAGTGAGTTCATCAAAGACATTTTTCATTCTGTTATAATGTTTTGATTCTTAACATTTCTTTTTGACTCTTTCTTAGAATATCTGTCTCTCTGCTTACATTACCCATCTCTTCTTACATGTTGTCTACTTTTTTCACTAGAGACCTTAGCATATTAACCCTTGTTGTTTTAAATCCATGGTTCCAACATCCTCGCTATATCTGGTTCTGATGTTTGTTCTATGCTGTTTTGTTTTTTTTCTTTTTGGTGTGCCTTGTAATTTCTTGTTGATAGAAGACATGATGCACTAGCTAAACAGAACTGTGATAAATAAGCCTTTAGTAATGTGATGTACTATGTAGGGGAGGAGAAGCATTTTATACTCCTATGATTAGGTCTCAGTCTTTTAGTAAGCCTGTGCCTTGGACCAGAAACTTCACTAATGCTTTTCAGTTTGTTTGGAATTTCCACCCCCAACCCCCAACTTCTTAGGTGGTCCAGGAAGGGTAAAGAAGTTAGGCATTTTCCTTCCCCAGGTAAGTTATGCTCTAATAAAGCCCCAGTGGGTTAGTTTTTCTTGAAGGCAGGCCTATTGACAGACAGCAGAGTGCTCTGCTGCATTTCGGGAATGGCTTCTTCCCCTAGACCTCTGCTGGAACAGTCTTAGGGAATTTTCAACAATCTTCACTGTGAGAAGCTAGCAGAGCTCCTGGAAGAAAAACTCATAAATGTGTGGGACCCCCTACAATTGGATCTCCCTGGAAGTTTTCAGGAAAAACTTCTCCACACTGCACCTCCAGCAATTTCAACTACAGTTCAGATACTCCCATGTCAGCATTGGTTCTGGGGTGGGTCCTGCAGGTGGGTGTCAGCTCCAGTAAGCTGTGATTCTTTGGGTATGCTTATCTGTCTCTCCATTTCTGAGGGCAGCAAGTTTGCCCTGTGACCTCAGTGCTCTGATGAATATAAGAAGAGTTACTACTTTTTCAGCCTTTTACTTATTGTTGGGATAGAGTGGCAGCTTCTAAGCTCCTTCTCTGATGGCCCAGAAACCAGAATTCTTTTAACCCCTCTCTTCCTTTCAAACAGTTTGGTACATCCATGTTGTAAACCAGACAAAGGCAGAAAAGACAGAAGAATGAGGATCTTATAGTACCAGTTACTCTGATCTGGGTTGAGAATATAGCAAGAGTAATTGTTTTACTGAGGGAAATAACTCGTAAAAAGGTCAGATGTTTGAGATCTTCTTGGTGATAGTAGCATTACTGTTTTAGACTGATAGATTTACAGAGTGGCCTTTCTGCTTTTTTTTTTTTAACTATATTTATTTTATTTGATCTTGCACTTGAACATGTGATACAAGTAAGTAGTAGGTAATTTGCTCACCAGGCCCTAAATGCCACACTTGAACATTAGGTGATTAAACATATAAAACATTGCCATATATTAGCTTAATGAATATATGTAATTTTATTAAAATATAAGAACTACAACAAAGTAAGCAACAGATTGGGACAAAGAAACTAACACTTAGGTACAATTTGACCCTATTATAATTAATCTTTAAATGCCATAATCTGACACCACACCTCCAATTTTTACTTCAAAGTGTCACTCAGTCCTTCCATCAGCACAGTTGGTTTGAGGTCAAAACACAGCTCCTTGCCTCTATGGCACCCCGACAGACTTAACTTTATACCCATAAACTATGAAAATTGCTGCTATACAGCTATACACTACTGCTTCTTAAAAATAGTTTTTATTTAAGCATTTTGCATTCTTGTTCTTGTTGTTGTTAAAAATGAGTTTCTGGGAATTGAAACATTGTAAAAGGCCTTGTAACTGAAAATTGTAATATACTGCAACCATTTTCAGTTATTCAAATATGCTTCCTTTCAGTTATTTAAATATACTAAGCATGTTCACACCATAGGCTTCTGTGCATGCTGTTCTCTGCTTAGAAAACTCTTCCTCCAGATATTCACAAATTCATGTCCTCACTTTATTTAGATCTTTAGTCAACTATCAGAAAATCTCAGAGAGAACTTCTCTGACCCCTGTCTAATATCGAAGCTGCAGTCACTTTGTTTCCTTGAAATGTATTATTTGTCTTCATAGAAACTGACTGGGAAAACACTGATTGGTTATCTGTATATTGTCTGTCTCCTCCGCTAGAATGTGGTCTTAGTTTCTTTGCTGTAGGGTGTATGCCCATTGCCTAACAGAACGTGCCTGACATGGAGAAGATGCATGTAAAGCTTTGCAGAATGAACAGATGCTTTTTCCAAACATATTCGTTCCCAGTGTGTATGCTGGGATCATGTCACATCATCTTTCTCCTTGTGTGAATTTTAGGTAAGAGAAGGGTGTGACTGTTCTTTTATTCTTAGTTCAACACTTGGTTGTTGGTGTACCGGAGTCTACCTTCAGTGCTGGAATCCTGCCAAAAGCTGCTGTGTGGCTTCTTCGGGAGGCTCAAACTCTACTCCAGAGTTATTACTGGTATCTACAAATTTGTACACAATCCATAATCCATTGATATAATTATATCTAATCAATGTAACAGCTTCAGTAGTATGAATAGGCATAACATTGAAATTTATTAATGTCTAAATATTCATAATCAAATGAAGGTAAATATTCTAGCTATAACTTGGAATGAAACCCTTTATATGCTATATTTTAAGATTCTATCAGTTGGGTGAAATGTAAATATATCTATGTATTATTGCAAGGAAAATGCTTCTATAATTAATAACTGAAAGCTGTTAACTTTATATATAAAAATATTAACTTTCAAGTAGTTGAATAGAGTAATATATTTATAGTTAAGTTGAGAATACTAGACAGATTATGCAGAACTATCTAACTGTATGGAAAACATAGTTCTAATACAAAACATCAATATTTAAAAATCGATATAATAGAAATTGTAAAAAGAAAAAAATCTTTATAATTCTAGTAATTTATAAAGTAATTCTATCCTGGCATTCCTAATAGTATATGAAGCAATCCTTAATAATTTTTAGATAATTCCACCTATACTCCAAAGCTTATTTAAAAGCATCCTACTCATGAATTTTCATATCTATAAGGATGGATTAAAAGCCACATTTCCAGGAAAAGAAAAATTTCCTAAACATTCACACTAAATTACTTTGATTCAAAGCAATAAACACTATAAATAAATAGTCTGAAGAAGGAAAAAATTAGAAACAAATAAAGGTATCCCAGGCACCATTATTTTTCACTAAGTAAATTTCAAAACTATTACAAAAGCATTTTAATAATATTTGTCTTATAGTTCTGACTCTAGAAGAAAATATTGAAGGTTTGACAGCTCAGTGGAGTAACAATGATTTCCACTATATGTCTGCTTTGCTTGCTTGCTCAGAGAATTTTGTATCCCACATAAACTAACACAGTGAATTTCATTGAAGAAATTCATATAAAATGGAAAATAAAACAATGTTATGCAACTGATGTTGAAAATGGCACAGATGTGGTCTAAGCTTTAAGTAATTAAGCCAAAAGCATACATTGTTTTGTTAACACACATTGATTGTATATTCAGAAAGAAATTGTAGTAAAAGATATTGTAAAAAAAAAAATCCATTGCCTTATCAGGAATGTACTGGGAATTTTGCATTTTTTTCTAGCTGAAGACAAACTACATAATAGATAAGAGATTTGAGTACTGCCTTATCAAATACCTATGCGAGATATTCAAATGTGGTAAAATTGCAATTACAGGTCAAAAAGACTTCTTGAATAAAATAAATATTTAATAATTTATTTACAGACAACCCATAACCAACCAGCATGACCTATTTCATCAATAGTTTCTTACAGAAAATGAAGTGAGTGTGATGGGCACTGCTGAAGAAGTAACCAAATAGAAGAATTTCAAAACTTTATCAATTTCTTATATTTTATCTGCTGCAAACATCCTTCTATTATTCCACTCAGGTAAAATGCTAAAATTAATATTCATTAAATGGAAACTACATTGGAGCTACAGACAATAAATCAAAGGCAATTTTTGTTATCTTGAAAACTAATTACATTGCTTTCATTTCTGCATTTCTGGGTCTGTAGTTTAAGGGCATTTTCCCCACAGTAATTATGTAAAACAGCAAGTGAATGCAAAACAATCTTAGAAATAAAATATATAAGTAAACGCAGTAATTCTAAGCCTGAAATCTGAAAATACTCAGAAAACATCCTTTTTTCAAATACTATATCAAACTTTAGTTTATAAGATTTCTTCAAAGAAATTGCATTATATAATACAAGTCAAGTTCAGGGTTATGTCAGGAGATGGGTGAAAAATGTAATAATTAGGTGATAGCATCACTACCACTTGGACACTGTCAGCAGCAGGAGCGGTGGCTCACGCTTGTAATCCCAGCACTTTGGGAGGCCGAGGCGGGCGGATCACGAGGTCGGGAGATCGAGACCACGGTGAAACCCCGTCTCTACTAAAAATACAAAAAATTAGCCGGGCGTGGTGGCGGGCGCCTGTAGTCCCAGCTACTCGGAGAGGCTGAGGCAGGAGAATGGCGTGAATCCGGGAGGCGGAGCTTGCAGTGAGCCGAGATTGCGCCACTGCACTCCAGCCTGGGCAACACAGCAAGACTCCGTCTCAAAAAAAAAAAAAAAAAAAAAAATGATCTTGATCATTCACCAGTTTCAGTTGAAAGCAAGCATGTATTTAGTAAGGCAAACATTCGGTACAGTGACAGAAGCAAGCTTGTAGATTAAGGTACCGGGAAATTAACATTCTTCCATTTGAATGCCAAACTTATAAAATTTGACTATTCAATTACAATTTAAAAATTGTAATAATGGTTAATTTGTCAGTATTCTAATTCCCATATCATGAAGTTTCTTCTCTGAAAGTAAGATTTGCCTTTTGCTAAATATTGATTTTAAGCACTGGCCCATTAAGTCCAAAGATATGTTCAGAGGACCTGCCAAGTATCAGGCTTTCGAGAGACAGTGAATAAGACCAAGAGGCTGTTCCCACCCTTCCAATGCTTACATTCCAGTAGGAGATGATAGGAAAGAAACAAAGACACACTAGATGTCTAAAATGCTATGAAGACAAAGCAAACAGGGTAAGGAATGGACAGGAGGAAGGTTATTCTCAGTCGTCCTGGGGAAGGCCACAGAAATAAGTAGGAAAGCGCATCCCTGGCAAAGAGAACAGCCAATGCAAATGCCTAAGGCAAGAACATGACAGATATGTTTAAGAGAACCAAGGAGGAACGTTAATACCAGAAGACAGAACAAACGAGAAAGTGATGGGAGATAAAGTGGGAGAACAAATAGTAAAGACTTTGAAACTTTTAGCAAGTATAATGAGAAAACTTTGGGGGGATTTGGCAGTCAAGCGAAATAATATGACTTATATTTTTAAAAACTGTCACTTAGAGAATAGACATCAGACATCATGGGAGTAGGATATCTGAGTTGCAAGGACATAAATTTTACAGGATCCTTTCATAGGAATACCAGGAAGACTGTTGTAATTGTCCAAAGAAAATATCACAGTGCTTTAATCTGGAGAGGCAGCAGAGGAAGTAGTAGAATGTGGTCAAACTCCAGAGATACTGTGAATATAACCTAGCCACTGAACTTAAGCCCAATTCATGATATGTAATAAAACGCAGCTTCATTTTATCTCTCATCATTTACTTAAAGTGGATGGAAACCTGGTCATTCCCAAGATGTCCCCATAATGTATCCATCTATTTATTTTGGGAATCTCTTCCACATTTGGGTCTTAGCAGACAGGCTTTGGGGTAGGGATGAGGGAGTAAAAAGCCCTACTTCCCCAGACCTTTCTTTCCTGAAGTGAATTCAGGAATTTGCAGGCTGATCAACGGGAAAGATAGGACCACCAAGCAGTAGTAACACACAGGAGCTCTGTTTGGGGGATAGCGGGTACTTTGATAATTTGGCCTGAGGAGGTAAATTCCCCCTCTGAAAGAGATCTTCCAGAGACAGTGGGGGTGGTGTGGACTACACACAGGGGCAAGAGGTCAAGAGATCTCTCGGGGGAAAGAAATTGGAAAGGGAATTTAAGTGTCCAGCATGATGGCCAGTGTCTAGGCCAGAGAATTCTGCAGCTTGAGGTATTTTTAAATCCTAGGGTTTGTGTAATCTATGGCTAGCAGATGTTGGGTGCTGTTTTATGGAATATGCAAAGGCAGGTTCACAAATAGCTAAAAATATGCTCATTTGGGATATATTTAAAGCAACTGGATATACAAAAATTTGGATTTAGTTCTGACAGGTTTCTGAGCTCAGTGGTCCCAGCCTGGTGTGAAGAAATAAACAACACAGGGCTATTTTAGGCTTATGTACATAGCAACCCATCCCTTTGCCCCATGTTGTTTTACAATCCAAGTTGTGTATTACTTCATAAAGCTTGAGTTTGGAGCCAGTGAGTGGTAAAACATTCTAATGACCCAGAATCCTATAAGGGCACATGCTACAGTTTCAAATTCTGTTTTCGGGTAGTCTGCCCATTTAGTGGAAGAAAGTCTGGAGAATAGATTAGAAGAGGAAAAGACTTTGATTCATTTAATCTTTTAGTGAGTAGAGTATCATTATGGCCCCTTTGGTATCTGTTCCTGGCTATCTCTAAAACTTAGTGAGTGTTACCTACAGAAAGATGTGTTAGCAGGTACACCTGCTTCTTCAGCCAGTAAGTAATCCAGGCATGAGGTTTGGCCATGAGTTCCAGTCCATGGGCTATTTAATTTTTGCAGGTTATCCTGAGATGTGGCTATCTGAGCTTCTTTTAAATCCAGGGTATGTATGGCCTCTCAAATTATTTTAGCATTAGCCATCATTGCCAGTAAGGACAACTTATAGTTTTCAGGACACCGCCCCCCCCACTGCCGCCTGCCTCCCAAGAAACAGCTGGATAGAATTGACCTATTTCAGATTCAGCCAGACTTGCCAAGTCATCATACTACATGCCGTCTGTTGACTGATAAGCCCGTTCTAATATCCCCAATTGATGGAGAGGATTTTTGGCCTTAGCTAAAATCTTCCGTTGACACTCTGCCCAGGCTGTTATGAGGTCTCATGTAGGCTGAATACCTGCCCAAGTCATAAACTCTACATCAGCAAGGCACTGTGGGCCAAGACGAGAGCTTCATATGTGGGTCATTCCTACCTTCTGCACTAATTTTACAGGATCCTTTAATAGGAATACCATTTTTGCATCTAATACTATGGCAGCTAATGGTTTAAATTTAGCTCCTGTTAGGTAGAGCTTACTCTCCACCAAATACATTCTAGGTGGCCAGGCTGCCCCTTTTCATTTGTTTCCCAGACTAGCTCCTTAAAGAGACACTGGGTCTCAGTATAAAAGAAAGGCCATGTTTCCTCATCCAAGTGATGACCACCCCCTCTTTATTGGCCCTCTCCTTCTGATTTTTCTGTCTTCATTACTTAGCGGTTGGTCACTGTCAAGTAGAGGGTAAATTATCTCAGTCCCAGTCCTGGTGACACTGTGCTAGAGAGCACGAATCCTCCTGCCCAGGTTCCACTCTTTGTATCATCTCCCCCAGGACTTCAGGCCCCTCCTCACTCTCTGCGTGGCCTCTTATTAAAAAGCTGCCATGAACAAGGACCAGCACATGAGTTGTAGTTTGGAGCATCTGCTCACCAGGGCAGTGGCTTCTTTAAAGTTCTGGAAGGAACAAAGATGTAAATTGCCTTGCTTTTATTCACTTGAAGTAACACTTAGGCTAGTTTGGCCCCAGGTTTGGGATCTCAATATCCCTCCAAGGAGAAACTATAATGACAACATCACACAGCATAACTGAGTATCATGGAAGTATGCTAGCTGCTTAAAAAGGCTACTCCTCCAGCTAGGCTCAGGAGCCTGGCCTCAGCCTGATGTCTCTGCCTCACTGTCTCATTTACCTGCTGTAGCAGTCCTCAAGAATAAGGATATCCTCTTGTCTCAGCATACCCCAAATCACTGGCTAAAAGGAGCTCTTGCCACTGTAGGCTGTTACAGGGTCACAGATAGGCAACCCTTGGTCTAGAGGTGTGTAACTCCTCCCTCTTTTCTATTTAGGCCTGCAGGTCTTACAACATCCAGCACCTTCCTAGTGGGGGACGCAGACAGGAGCACTAACCACTCTTCCTGGGCCTCTGACTCCAAAAGTCCATTCTAATGGTGAGGATTTACTCAGATATTGGTGCTCCTGCTTGGCCAGGCTAATAAGGTATGGGGGTACATGTAAAATATTAACAGTACAATACAGCATGGAGCAATGTTATACCAAACTAACGTATGGGCTTTCCAATGGTTGTTTCACTAACTGGGTAGACCCCCATATGAATTCCTTGATCATAATCAAAAATCACCTCATCTTCATTGCCACTTGAAGCGAGTTCAGGGATTTCAGGGCTGATAAAAAAATATATACGATAGCAAGGGGGCATTAACAAACAATGAGCTTTATTAGGGTGGTAGCTTCACAGGTTTTCATGTGTAGGTGTGGTGGGGCAGAAGGGGTGCATATTACAGCATGAGACCTTCCAGTGACAATGGCACAGGACTACCATCCAGAAGGAAAATAGGGCAACGGCAAGAGAGGGTAATTGGTGAGGGGCTTGTGTGTCTACATGATGTCACAAAGCAGCAACATGAGGACCCTCTAGGACCAAGATTTTCAAAGGACAGCAGTGGCTTGGAGTCTTTTATAACTCCAGAATTCGTCTTATCTAACTAAGGCTAGTAGATGTTGAGTGAAATTTTCTGGGATATGCAAAGCAGGGAGACTCTAACTCACTAAAAATATGCTTATTTGGACTACATTTTTAAGCAATTGGATGTGTAAAAATTTGAGTTTTCCTCTGGGCTAATGATACCATTATCATGAGCTTTGAAGAAATAAACAATCTACAGCCAATAGAAGATGTCTTTGGACTACTTACATAACATTCTCATCAGAAGCAAACACATAGGCTACTGGAAGACAGCAGCAAACATTTTTGACCAGAGCACAGGCAAAGAATGATGGATTCTAGGAAATGAATAGAAAAAAATCTGTCTCCCTCTCAGGGAGAAATAGGAAGCCTTTCTAACCATGGAACACGTTGCTGTTTCTAGATAAAGACACTTGGAGAAACCATTGTTGCTTGGAGAAATATGTTTAAAAAATATTATTCTACCTCTGGCAGAAGGGTGGAACATCACCTCTGATTTAGGATCGTACACCAATGCTAAGCAGAAGTCTGCTACCACTAGCAGAAGGGCAGTAAACTCTCTCTTGCCCAGAAATGACTACAGATAAAAACAGATAATTTCTGCAATGGAGAGGATGGGTAAGAACATTGAGATAGCTGTAAATATAAGACTGACATGCACTGAATGAGGCTAAGACTGAAACTGGAGCAGGGTAACAGAGGACTTTGCTTCCCCTACCATGAACCTAGTACTAAGTAACAAGAGAAGTCTACTTTTGGGAGAGGGAAAGAGCTTTGGAAGAGCCCTCTCTGTGGTTGAGACATGCCAGGATGGTTAAAAACTGAAGGAAAGGTGGAAAAGAAAAGCAATAGTGCCCCCTTACACATGATTTCACCTTGCACAGTTTCAGCCACCGACAGTCAATCATGGTTTGAAAATAGAAGAGTATAATACCTGAAGATATTTTGAGAGAGAGAGAGAAAGAGACCACATTCATATGATATTTATTACAATATATTGTTATAACTTTTCTTTATTATTGTTGTTACTCTCTTATGCCTAACTTATAAATTAAATTTATCATAGGTATGTGTGTTTAGGAAAACATATGGTATAGTATTAATATATATAGTATAAGAGTTGGTACTATCCATGATTTCTGGCATTCATAAAAACCTTTTGGTATCCCATTCCCCACTCTTACTACAAGATAACAGCAGACCATTGTTAGAGAACTTTGAAACCTGTGGTTTACTAGAGGTAATGATAGCAACAACAAAACCCAAAGATAACTCAACTCCTGACTAGGATAAGTCAACCCTCCACAATAACAGCCTGACATGCCTGTTTTCAGCCATGAATACAGTTTATCTCAGTCTTCACTACATCATTTTCAGAATTCAATCAAAAATCCTGAGACGAAAAATAGAGCAAGGAAAAACAACTGGGTCAAGAGCTAAAGCAGACAATATAACTAGATTCGGAGATAATTCAGGCACTGAGATTAACAGTGAGAGAGTTTGGAATTTGAAATAAGTATGACTAATATGCCAAAACCCTTAGCAGAAAACATGGAAAAAAATGAACAAACGTGGGAAATGTCAGTAGAAAAATTAGAAAAAGTCAAATGAAAATATTATAAATACACATACATATGCATACACACAATATCAGAGATAAAGCATTCTTTTGATGGGATCATCAGATTTACCACAAGCTGTAAAATAATCAGTGAACTAAAAATATGTCAGTATAGATTAATTTTAATATGTTCAAATTGAAACACAGAGAAAAAAATCATAAAACAAGAGACCACCCAATATTGGATAATATTTCCTTATCTCATTAAGATGTAGTTAAAATACTAGGAGAGAAAAATGAGGCAGAAGAAATATTTGAAGAGACAACAAAAGATATCAAACCATAGGTCCAAAAAGCTAAGAGAAAGCCAAGCAGGATAAATACCAAACAGACATATCGTAAAGCTATCAAAGAAGAAGAAAAAAATCTACAAAAGTCAGGAAAAAATCAAAACACATTGCATACAGAAAACAAAGATAAGAACAACAGCAGAAATCATTTAATTCAGAGGACAATGCAGTGACATTTTTTACAGTAATGGAAAAAAATGTCAACGTAGAATTCTCTACCCAGCAAAAGTATCCTTCAAAAATGAAGATAAAATATAAAATATTTTCAGACAAGCAAAATCTTAAAAGATTACTTGCCAAAATATCTGAGCTACACAAAATGTTAAAGAAAATTATTCAGGAAGAAGGCATATGATACTAGACAGACATGTGGAAGAGTGTTTGAAATGGTAAAAATAATGTAGATATAAAACATATTTTCTTCTTTTTAATCACTAAAATATATACTTATCTAAAGTTTTATTTTGACTATGCCAATTTTGAATTTCTCTTAGATAATCCAAATGAAGAAATCAAGAAGTTGGTTAAATAAACACTCCTGGAGCTCAGTGGGGTAAACTGAAACCAGAAACATTTAAATAGCGTTAGCATGCAGGTGACATTTAAAGCCACAATACCAGAAAAGATGATCTACAAAGAGGATATAATTTGAGAAAATAAGAATATAAGCACTGAGTCTTAGGAATATTTAACATGTGGACACAAGGAAGAGAAAAATGACCCAGAAAAGAAAATTGAAAGGCTTGGTATGTGAGCAAGAAAGAAAACCTGGAAGTGTTTGGTTTCAGAAGCCAAATGAAGACAGAATTTCAAGATAGTGGGACTGACTTACCAAGTCCAATACTATGTAGATAGCAACTAGCATGACCAATTTTGGGAATTCAAAGAAAAAATTTTAATCTAAGTGTTAGTTACTATAATTCATTACAATGATACATCAAAGGAGATGAATAATACAATTATGTTTATAAATGTCCCAATAAGAAAGAGCATAGAATATTAAGAGTAGAATTCTGAAACTCAGCGACCACTTTCAAACATAGTACTTTAAAAGTTTTTTTAAATTATTTAAAATATCCTAATTTGTATAACTGGGGTTATAAGAGTCTTGATTTATAGAGGTGAGGATGCAGTGGAATCACATAGGTAAAATTCTTAGGATAGGGGTCATAGAAAGTACTGAATAATTTTTTTTTTTTTTTTTTGAGGCAGGGTTTCACTCTGTCACCCAGTCTGGGGTGCAGTGGTGTGATCATGGCTCACTGCAGCCTCAACTTCTGGACTCAGGTGATTCTCCTGCCTCAGTCTCCGAAGTAGCTAGGACTACGTGCACCACCATGCCTGGCTAATTTTAATACTTTTTGTAGTGACAGGATCTCACTATGTTGCCCAGGCTGGTCTAGAACTTCTGGGCTCAAGCAATCTGCCCGCGTCAGCCTCTTAAAGGGCTGGGATTACAGGTGTGAGACACTGTGCCTGGACTGAATAATCATTTTTAATTAAAATTTGATAAGAATGAACTCCCATTCCTAACTGTTAAAGAAGATTATTTTTTCTTTAATATGATAAAAAGTCTTAAACTACAGCAAAACTTTAAATTAATTTTCACTGCAGTTACTTAACAATATCTTGTAAGTTCATGCTAGGTGAGAGAGTTCTAAAGAAAACAAGTAATTGCTATTAGAAAAGGAAAGAGTAACATCACCTGTCTGCAGATGACATAATTATCTATCTGGAAATTTAAAAAGAATAAAGTACTATTTAAACCAAGGTAATCTGCTCATATATCCAGATGAAAAAATAAATGTGTGAAAACTAGTACTCTTGCTATTAATCAGTAACTCTCTAGTAGAATACATGAGAAAGGCCATATCTCATTGATTATTCAAATTTTAAAATATTAAATATCCAAAAATGCATAGTCATTGTATATCCATATATTATCAAAATATATAGAGTATTATTACATTCTTTTCAGGGACATAAAATAACATCTTAATTATATATGTGTGTAATATTCTCAGATGGGAAAATGCCATAAACAGCTATCCCCAACACATTTATATAGATTTTTTTCAAAAACTAGAAGAAAAATTCCTTCTGGAACAGTTTTAATTTTTTTCTCCTAAGTTCAACACTTCTTTTTGGGAAGAATAGAAAGATCAGCCAATAAAATGTTAAAGGACAAGAGTCAGAAGGAGGGCACTTTACTGGCCTCCCAGACAGTAAAACATACAAAAAATTCATGATGATATAAACAGTATTTGTACTGGTGTAGTAGTATATAAAGTTCACTTTATATATGAATTTCAATATCATAAATATCATATTCTGAAGGCATGCTGAATTAGTGTGTTTCAAATTAATGGAACTGGAAAGATTGACTCATCATTTGAAAGTAAATTAAGAATCTTATTTTGCATGAGCCCAAATATGCAGCAGATGAACTGAACACAAACATAAATAATGGAACCATTAATTTTTAAGATGAATGTATTTGTAAATCTTTCTAAAATTTCAGCTTTAGGGATTACTTTTGCCTTATTGTAATAAAGACTAGCTTTCTAAATTTCAAAGATGGATCTAGAGGATATTTTGTCCTTCAAATGAGTGGGATTTTACACTAGAAATATAGGCTCACAAGATAGGAAACTAAGCAAGTTTTAATTTTTCCTCCTAGACTGTTCCTGTGGGTAATGAAATGGCAGGGAGTGGTAGCTAAAGATAGTAGAGAGGAATAGAGATTTTCACACTCTCAGCTGAATTGGTGCACACCAATGGAAAAGAGATTAGACTTTAATCTGGCTGCCTGTGTGTCTCCAAGAAAACTGGGTCTTGTCTTCCCAGGGAAGGCACTCTACTTCCCCTTGCAGGTCTTAACACTCAAACAACTGAGCTTTGGTGAAGTGCCTATCTTATTTCATAGAACTACTCCAGACAGCCACCTGGAAGTCTCTGTTTATAAGGCCAACTAGGTACGGTCTAAATCTTATCAAGAATTGCCAAGAAGACTCAATTTTCTCTTCTCTCTCTCTCTCTCATACACATATCCTACTTAAAATATTTTACGAAATATTCTTTCATTAAAAAACATTTAATTCTAAATTTAATTCTAAATTCAAGCTTTTGCCTTATTAACTTGAATCTGTCAACTTTATACTTAACTCATATAATGTCTACAAGTTTCCAGCAATTTAGTGAACATGCTGGTGTTAAAGTATTTTTATAAAAGAGTGTGATACCACAGTTTCTTCCCCTAAATAAATGTTGGGTGAAAACACATATACAAATTAAAATCTGACAGGAGATAATATTTGCAGCATATAAGAGTTAATATCAATACATCTTTAAAATCTTAATAAATAAGGGACAAATAAATATCCCAATGGAAATTTTGGAAAATGCCTAAGCAAGCAATTCAGAAATGGATAAATATATATCAGCAATTAACATAGGTTTAAAATGTTCATTTTTGCTAGAAAGCTCAGTAGATGCAAATTAAAACAGTAATACAACATTTTAAATTTTCAAATGGGATTTTAAAAATAAAATAACAGGACTGTATAAATAGGAATTTTTATATATTTTTAAAAATTGTAAACAGATACCATATTTAGGACAATTCAGCAGTACATAGTAAGAAATAAATTTCTCACTGAATGCCAAGACATTCTTTTAAGCTACTGTGTATATTAGCTCACTTAATCTTCATAACAGTCTTGAGGTGTAGGTATTATTATAGATGGTGGACACTATAGAAGTGAGAAAAATGACACACAGAGGGTATTTGTGACATTCCCAGGTGACATAGCTAGCAGGGGGCAGGACCAGGCATCTAAGGCAGGCTGCCTTCACAGTCCAACTTCAAAAGTACTCTTCTGTCACCCTGCTCAAGGTTTTACAATAGAAGTACTGCTGACATACAAACTTACGTTAGAAGAAGATGCTAAGGAAATAGTTATGAACGTCCATAAAGATTTCATTACCAATGTATCTTAGCAACACCGTTTACACTAGAAGAAAATTGAAAACATCCAACACAGAGCATACCTGAATGTAATAAGCAAAATAAAGGCATATTGAAGTTATTAAAATGTTATAAAAAGTATGAGATGATATAAAAATGTGCAATATATGTATTTGGTGAAAATACATTAAAATAGTACAATATAACATTGTTTATAAACTCTGAAATTATAAATATCAAGGTAATGGGTTATCGTGTTTGATTAAAGATAATTTTGTTTACTTTTAAGGTGTATTTATAATATTTCTATAAATATTATAAAAAATCAAATAAATCTTTTAAGATAGAAGAAAACACATATGAAATTACTTAGTCTCCTCTAGGTAGAGAGGGTTATTGTTTCTTTTTCATAACTTTCATTTTAGGTTCAGTGGTACATGTGAAGGTTACTTATATAGGTAAATTCATGTCCTAAAGGTTTGTTGTACAGATTATTTCATCAACCAGGTATTAAGCCTAGTACTCAATAGTTATTTATTTATTTTTGCTCCTCTCTTTCCTCCCACCCTCCACCTTCAGGAAAAACTGAAAAGAATTCAAAATGATATTTTTATATTTGACTATATAAAAATGTAAAATATCTTTATGGTAAAATCATTAAAACTTTGAAGGCAAATTTTAAGATGTGAAAAATAAATGCTTCTCATTATACTTTGCTCAAAATGTTTAATTTCTTTAATATAGTAAAAGTTATTGTATATTGATAAGGAAAAAACCAAACCAGAAAAAATAAGCAATCTGACAGGAGGTAAATTAAAAAACAAAAGACACACACAAATGGCCAAAAGCACATTTAAGCATTGTGATGGTTAATACTGTCGACTTGATTGGACTGAAAGATGCAAAGTATTGTTCCTGGGTGTGTCTGTGACAGTTTTGCCAGAGAAGATTAACATGTGAGTCAGTGGAGTGAGAGAGGTAGACCCACCCTCAATGTGGGTGGGCACTATCCAATTGGCTGCCAGTGCAGCTAGAAAAAAGCAGGCAGGAGAAGGTAGAAAGAGCGAACTTGCTGAGACTTCCAGCCTTCATCTTTCTTCCGTGCTGGATGCTTCCTGCCCTTGAACATCAGACTCAAGTTCTTCAGCTTTTGGACTCTTGGACTTACACCAGTGGTTTTCCAGGGGCTCTTGGATCTTTGGCAACAGACTGAAGGCTGCACTGCTGGCTTCCCTACTTTTGAGGTTTTGGGACTTGGACTGAGCCACTATTAGCTTCCTTGCTCCTCAGCTTGCCGATGACCTATCGTGGGACTTGAGAGCCACAAGTAAGACACCTCAAATTTAACTGGCATGTGTAACTGTCACTACTACTATCAATATGCTTCTATTAGGGTTCTCCAGAGGGACAGACTAATAGGATATATGTATATATGAAAGAGAGTTTATTAAGGAGAACTGACTCACACGATCACAAGGTGAAGTCCCACAATAGGTGACTATTATTCCTAATCTAGACTAATGCAACGCTTCCTAACTGGTCCCTGGGATTCTGTCCTTACTCTTGGGCCCTCAAGTTCTCTTCTCCATTCAAAAGCCAGAGTGGCATTTAAAAGCTTAAAGCAGAGCATGGTACTCTGCTTCTCAGAACTAGCCAGGAACTTCCTATTGCACTGCCAGTAAAATGAAAGCTACAATATTGCCCACAGTATTTCCTTTGTAAGACTTACTTTCCACCAAGCGATTTGTTATTTATGAATTATTACTTGTTTATTGTAAATATATATCAGTATCTAACATAAGTAATTATATAGTCTAGGACCTTGTTGTATTGTTTATAGCTATATGCTGAGCACCTAGAAAAGTGCCTGAAACAGTGGGAGCTCTATGGAGATTCATAGAATGGAATAGAATGCATGACTGAATTAATGAAATGATAATAGTGAAGGGAGTGCTCTTAAGTCAGTCAGGTAAAATTTAAAAGGTGAAATGAGAACACATTTTACTTCATTGGGAACATATCTATTTAAAGATCATCCCAATGTTCATTTCAATTATTCTATGATTCTCAAAGCAGAATCAAGTACAGGTTTTGATTTTGCTTTAAAAATCAGGGGTCTCAACTATAACATTTTTGTTCATGCATTAAATGCAAAGGAAAGGTCAATATCAGGTCAATATAGTTTGTGTGATCACACAGGAAGTCCTCACAAGGAAGAGAGGTCATAACACTGATCATTCAGGGAATAGCTCATCTATATAATCTGCTCAGAATTTATTAAGAAAGAATTAAGTTTATATTTTAGATTGACTGTTGCAAAAGTTGTTTCTTCTCCAATATTTAGGAATAAAATTTTTATTAAAAATATGAGCTGGATCCCTGGGCAGGACATCTCCAAAAGAAAATGGCAGCAGCCCCAGTCAGGGTCTTATGGATAAAACTCTCATCTCCCTGGGACAGAGCACCTAGGAGAAGGGGTGGCTGTGGGCCCAGCTTCAGCCAATTTAAATGTCCCTGCCTGCTGGCTCTGAAGAGCGTAGCGGATCTCTCAGCACAGCATTCGAGCTCTGCTAGGGGTCAGACTGCCTCCTCAAGAAGGTCCCTGACCCCCATGTCTCCTGACTGGGAGATACCTCCCAGCAGGGGCCAACAGACACCTCATACAGGAGAGCTCTGGCTGGCACCTGGCAGGTGCACTTCTGAGACAAAGCTTCCAGAGGAAGGAACAGGCAGCAATCTTTGCTGTTCTGCAGCCTCTGCTGATGATACTCAGGCAAACAGGATCTGGAGTGAACCTCCAGCAGACCTGCAGCAGAGGGGCCTGACTGTTAGAAGGAAAACTAACAACAGAAAGGAATAGCATCAACATCAACAAAAAAGACATCCACTGAGAAACCACATCAGAAGATCACCAAATGAAAGACCAAAAGTAAATAAGTCCACGAAGATGGGGAGAAACCCACACAAGAAGGCTGAAAATTCCAAAACCCAGAAAGCCTCTTCTCCTCCAAAGGATCACAACTCCTCACCAGCAAGGGAACAAAACTGGATGGAGAATGAGTTTGATGAATTGACAGAAGTAGGCTTCAGAAGGTGGGTAATGTTCTAACTCAATGCAAGGAAGCTAAAACCTTGTAAAAAGGTTATTAGATGAATTGCTAACTAGAATAACCAGTTCAGAGAAGAACATAAATGACCTGATGGAGCTGGAAAACACAGCATGAGAACTTCGTAAAGCATACACAAGTATCAATAGCCAAATCGATCAAGCAGAAGAAAGGATATCAGAGATTGAAGATCAACTTAAAGAAGGTGTGAAGACAAGATTAGGAAAAAAGAATGAAAAGGAATGAACAAAGCCTCCAAGAAATATGGGATATGTGAAAAGATCAAATCTATGTTTGCTTGGTGTACATGAAAGTGACAGGGAGAATGGAACCAAGCTGGAAAACACTCTTCAGGTTATTATGCATGAGAACTTCCCCAACCTAGCAAGACAGGGCAACATTTAAATTCAGGAAATACAGAGAACACCACAAAAATACTCCTCGAGAACAGCAACCCCAAGACACATAATCGTCAGATTCACCAAGGTTAAAATGAAGGAAAAAATGTTAAGTGCAGCCAGAGAGAAAGTTTGGGTTACCCGCAAAGAGAAGCCCATCAGACTAACAGCAGATCACTCAGCAGAAACCCTACAAGCCAGAAGAGAGTAGGGGCCAATACTCAACATTCTTAAAGAGAAGAATTTTCAACCCAGAATTTCATATCCTGACAAACTAAGATTCATAAGCGAAGGAGAAATAAAATCCTTTACAGACAAGCAAATGCTGAGATTTTGTCACCACCAGGCCTGCCTTACAAGAGCTCCTGAAGGAAGCACTAAACATGGAAAGGAACAACTGGTAAAAGCCACTGCAAACACATACCAAATTGTAAAGACCATTGGTGCTATGAAGAAACTGCATCAACTAACAGGCAAAATAACCAGCTGGCATCATAATGACAGGATCAAATTCATACATAACAATATTAACCTTAAATGTAAATGGGCTAAATGCCCCAATTAAAAGACACAGACTGACAAATTGGATAAAGAGTCAAGAGCCATCAGTGTGCTGTATTCAGGAGCCCCATCTCATGTGCAAGGACACACATAGGCTCAAAATAAAGACATGGAGGAAGACCTACCATGCAAATGGAGAGCAGAAAAAGCAGGGGTTGCAATCCTAGTCTCCCTAATAAAACAGACTTTAAACCAACAAAGATCAAGAGAGAGAAAGAAAGGCATTACATAATGGTAAAGGGATCAATGCAACAAGAAGAGCTAACTATCCTAAATATATATACACCCAGTACAGGGGCACCCAGATTCATAAAGCAAGTTCTTAGAGACCTACAAAGAGACTTAGACTCCTACACAATAATAGTGGGAGACTTAACACCCCACTGTCAATATTAGATCAATGAGACAGAAAATTAACAAGGATATTCAGGGCTTGAACTCAGCTCTGTACCAAGTGGACCTAACAGACATCTACAGAACTCTCCACCCCAAATCAACAGAATATACATTCTTCTCAGCACCACATCATGCTTTCTAAAATTGACCATATAATTGCAAGTAAAACACTCCTCAGCAAATGCAAAAGAACGGAAATTATAACAAACAGTCTCTCAGACCACAGTGCAATCAAATTAGAGCTCAGGATTAAAAAACTCACTCAAAACCACACAACTACATGGAAACTGAACAACCTGCTCCTGAATGACTACTCTGTAAATAATAAAATTAAGACAGAAATAAGTAAGTTGTTTGAAACTGATGAGAACAAAGACACAATGTACCAGGATCTCTGGGACACAGCTAAAGCAGTGTTTAGAGGGAAATTTATGGCACTAAATGCGTACCAGAGAAAGCAGGAAAGATCTAAAATGGACACCCTAACGTCACAATTAAAAGAACTAGAGAAGCAAGAGCAAACAATTCTAAAGTTAGCAGAAGACAAGAAGTAACTAAGATCAGAGCGGAACTGAAGAAGATGGAGACATGAAACACCCTTCAAAATATCAATGAATCCAGGAGCTGGTTTTTTGAAAAGATCAACAAAACAGATAGACCGCTAGCGAAACTAATGAAGAAAAGAGAAGAATCAAACAGATGCAAAAAAAAATGATAAAGGGGATATCACCACTGATCCCACAGAAATACAAACTACCATCACAGAATACTACAAACACCTCTACACAAATAAACTAGAAATTCTAGAAGAAATGGATAAACTCCTGGACACTTACACCCTCCAAAGTCTAAACCAGGGAGAAGTAGAATCCCTGAATAGACCAATAACAATTTCTGAAATTGAGGCAGTAATAGCCTGCCAACCAAAAAAAAGTCCAGGACCAGACAGATTCACAGCCAAATTCTACCAGTGGTACAAAAAGGAGCTGGTACCATTCCTTCTAAAAGTATTCCAAACTGTAGGAAAAAGATGGACTCCTCCCTAACTCATTTTATGAGGCCAGCATCATCCTGATACAAAAACCTGGCAAAGACACAACAACAACAAAAAGAAAATTTCAGGCCAATATTCCTGATGAATATCAATGTGAAAATCCTCAATAAAATATTGCAAACTGAATCCAGCAGCACATCAAAAAGCTTATCCACCATGATCAAGTCAGCTTCATCCCTGAGATGCAAGGCTGGCTCAACATATGCAAATCAATAAACATAAGCCATCACATAAACAGAACCAATGACAAAAATCATATGATTATCCCAATAGATACAGAAAGGGCCTTCAATAAAATTCAGTACCTCTTCATGCTAAAAACTCTCAGTAAACTAGGTATTGATGGAATGTATCTCAAAATAAGAATTATTTATGACAAATCACAGCCAATATCATACTGAATGGGCAAAAACTGGAAGCATTCCCTTTGAAAACCAGCACAAGACAAGGATGCCCTCTCTCACCACTCCTATTCAACATAGTATTGGAATTTCTGTCCAGGGCAATCAGGCAAGATAAAGAAATAAAGGGTATTCAAACAGGAAGACAGGAAGTAAAATTGCCTCTGTTTGCAAATGACGTGATTGTATATTTAGAAAACCCCATCATCTCGGCCAAAAATTCTCTTAAGCTGATATGCAATTTCAGCAAAGTCTCAGGATACAAAATCAATGTGCGAAAATCACAAGCATTCCTATACACAAATAATCGACAATCAGAGAGCCAAATCACAAGTGAACTCCCATTCACAATTGCTACAAAGAGAATAGAATACCTAGGAATACAACTAACAAGGGATGTGAAGGGACCTCTTCAAGGAGAACTACAAACCACTGCTCAAGGAAATAAGAGAGGACACAAATAAATGGAAAAACATTCCATGCTCATGGATAGCAAGAATCAATATCGTGAAAATGGCCATACTGCCCAAAGTAATTTATAGATTTGATGCTATCTCATCAAGCTACCATTGACTTTCTTCACAGAATTAGAAAAAACTACTTTAAATTTCATATGGACCAAAATAGAGCCTGCATAGCCAACACAATTCTAAGCAAAAAGAACAAAGCTGGAGACATCACGCTACCTGACTTCAAACTGTACTACAAGGCTACAGTAACCAAAATAGCATGGCACTGGTACCAAAACAGATATATAGACCAATGGAACCGAACAGAGGCCTCAGATATAACACCACACATCTACAACCATCTGATCTTTGACAAACCTGACAAAAACAAGCAATGGGGAAAGGATGCCCTATTCAATAAATGCTATTGGAAAAACTGGCTAGCCATATGCAGAAAACTGAAACTGGACTCCTTCCTTACACCTTATACAAAAATTAACTCAAGATGGATTAAAGACTTAAAAATAAGACTCAAAACCATAAGAACGCTAGAAGAAAACCTAGGCAATACCATTCAGGACATAGGCATGGGCAAAGACTTCATGACTAAAACACCAAAAGCAATGGCAACAAAAGCCAACATTGACAAATGGGATCTAATTAAGCTAAAGATCTTCTGCACAGCAAAAGAAACTATCATCAGAGTGAACAGGCATCCTACAGAAGAGGAAAAAATTTTTGTAATCTATCCATCTGACAAAAGACTAATATCCAGAATCTACAATGAACTCAAACAAATTTACAAGAAAAAAAAAAAAACAACCCCATCAAAAAGTAGGCAAAGGAAATGAATAGCTACTTCTCAAAAGAAGACATTTATGCGGCCAACAGACATATGAATAAAAGCTCATCATCGCTGGTTATCAGAGAAATGCAAATCAAAACCACAATGAGATACCATCTCACACCAGTTAGAATGACAATCATTAAAAAGTCAGGAAACAACAGATGCTGGGGAGGATGTGGAGAAATAGAATGCTTTTACACTGTTGGTGCGAATGTAAATTAGTTTAACCATTACGGAAGACAGTGTGGTGATTCCTCAAGGATCTAGAACCAGAAATACCATTTGACCCAGCAATCCCATTACTGGGTATATACCCAAAGGAGTATAAATCATTCTACTATAAAGACACATGCATATGTATGTTTATTGTGGCATGGTTCACAATAGCAAAGACTTGGAACCAACCCAAATGTCGATCAATGATAGACTGGATAAAGAAAATGTGGCTCATATACACTATGGAATACTATGCAGCCATAAAAATGGATGAGTTCATGTCCTTTGCAGGGACATGGATGAAGCTAGAAATCATCATTCTCAGCAAACTAACACAAGAACAGAAAACCAAACACTGCATGTTCTCACTCATAAGTGGGAGTTGAACAATGAGAACACATGGACTCAGGGAGGGGAACATCACACACACACCGGGGCCTGTCTGTTGGTGGGGGACTAGGGGAGGTATAGCATTAGGAGAAATACCTAATGTTGATGACGGGTTGAGGGGTGCAGCAAACCACCATGGCATGTGTATATCTATGTCACAAGCCTGCAGGTTCTGCACATATATCCCAGAACTTAAAGTATAATAAATAAACAAATATATGAGATGATCTCCAAGAGATTTATATACCCTTGTTCACATCCTACTATTGTGAATAATAACATTATTCACAATAGCCAAAAGGTGGAAGCAACCCAGGTGTCTACCAACAGATGAACGGATAAACAAAATGTGGTTTATGCATACAATGAAATATTACTATTCAGCCCTAAAAAGGAAGGAAATTCTGACACACGCTACAACGTGAATGAACTTTTATGACATTATGCTAAGTGAAATGAGCCAGTCACAAAAAGACAAATACTGTATGATTCCATTTATATGAGGTACCTAGTATAGTCAAATCCCTAAAAACAAAGTCGAATGGGGACTGACAAGGGTATCGGGGAATGCTGAGTTATTGTTTAATGAGTACAGAATTTTAGTCTTCTAGGAAAAAAAGGATTCTGGAGGTTGACTGTAGGATAAAAAGCATTCTGGAGCAATGTGAATGTGCTTTACACCACTGAAGTACGCATTTAAAAATGATTAAGATGGTACATTTTATGTTATGTATATTTTAACAAAATTAAATATTTAAAAAATAAGATGAAGTATACTTTTAATTCAACTACATGCAATGTTTCCAAAATAGACGGTGAAGGTAAACAAATCATTGGAAATCAAAGCTCACTCTTAGAAAGATCTTTCAACATTCTCAGTTTACAAACTTTTGAAAAATTTTTTATACCTTCAAGTGTCATACAATGAGAGATTGGCACAAAAAAAAATCAATCAGAAGATAGCCTGAAACCTTTAAAATTCAAAGGTTAGTTAAGTCAATTAACAAAGATTAGAAAAATAAGCCTTCCAGGAGCACCTTGTATCTTACTCTCCACGGTCACTCATCAATTTTATATCTTGAGTATGTCAAAGAGTACCCAGATAACAAGTGCTGCCACAACCAACCTTAGATCCTCTACGAGAACTTATTATACTTGAGGTTTTCTTTGAATCAATAAAAAACTTATAAAAGCATTAAACTTACAAGTCATGTTAAGTGGCTTCTTTTGATTTTTGGATATACATGACCTTATTTATTTGTTCTGGCTTTTGCCATTTGGTTTTAGATCTTCGTTACATGATGGTGTTTGTTAAACTCAGAAGTGGTAGGTCAAATTAAATATTTTGGTATTTTACATTTAGTTATATATCCTGTGGATAGAACCAGCTGTAAAAAAAAATCAATCTAGTATTTGGAACTAATTTCACAAACAACATGTGATACATATATACCTCTAGGCTGTAAGAGAGATTTTTATGCCCAAATGAAGTGACAAGTCACTACTTAATCAAGTTTATAAAAAATGGTGTTAATTACCATGTGCTGTTTCTCAAAAGAATGTTAAAGTGTTTTTAAATTTGAAAATGTAAATCAAATATGGGTTTCATTATTTGGAGTGTCAATGTAGTCTGGAATATTTTGTAATTATGGCCATATTTGAAAAAGGAAAAAAACTCACATCACACACCCAATCCATGGTTGTCACCCTTTCAGATTGTCCTCTGCAGTATCTGTTTAGTCAGTAAGTTCTCTGGATACATATATTAACCCAGGGCTTTACTTTAATAAAAAGCTATTTGTTCTTTCTTTTTATACAGGCTTTTATTTTCCTTCTAGCAAAATACTGAGGTTACTCCAAAAATAATCCTGTCCACTAGTTTTAGATTAAGACCATTACATGCAACAATGTGAAGAATTACTGTAAATGTGTGTATAATGATTGCTCCAAATGTACCAGTAAATTACTGTGGACAGAATTTGAAGTATTATAGTTAAATTTAAAAAAAGTTGCTTTTGAATGTTAAAGCAACATTATTTACTTTCAAAAAAAGGATATAGCAAATTTTGGAAATTATCTGAGTGATTTATGACTCAGTTTTTACATAATCAAGGCTTCAATGATCAGATTATTCTATTGCCCTTTCCTAGTTTCCAAAGCATATATGGATTCAGCCAGAATAGTTTTAAAAGTTCATGTATTTCCTGAGTCACGGCGTTTCACAAGTGAGAATACACAATGAGAATGCTTCCGGCCCCAGTGGCATAGGATGTTTAACAGGGCTTAATCACATCCATAAAAGTCTCTCTTAAAACAAAATGTATTACTTATGAATGACGTCTATTGCTGTCTTGTTTCTTTCAGGTGGTGACTTCGTGGACAAAAAAATGACTAATACACAATACCCAAAATAAATTATATCTCTTCCACTCCCATTTCCCACAAGCTCCTTCCCACACATACTTGTTTTAAGTGAATGGAAATAAAGCCAAAACAATCGAGACTGCCAAGTTCCATTGTGTATATAGTAGTCATTTTCAGCCTAGGGTGACATCCCAGCCTCCTCTCCCTGGCCCTCACCAATGCCCCTGCCCTTTTAATTACAGAAAGCATTCTTCTTGCACTTCTGCCCCAAAGAACTCAGAAGCATTTTTAAGGGATCTTTTTCTTACCAACATTTTGTAGCTAGAGATTATTGAATAGATATTATTGAAAGATAACACTACACCTAAGGATATTTCCATGTACTTGAGTCATCTCTGAGTAGAAAAATTAAACAGCTAATATAATGCAGGGCTGAGAAAGATCAAAGAGATTGTCTAGTTCACCTTTCCTGTGTTAAAGGCCAGCAAAGAGGCACTGCCAAGGCTTCAATGGTCAGATTATTCTATTCTAAGCTAACTTGTCACTTAAGCACTAGCCCCGGCTAACTCTTCATCTAACACCGTTTCTACTTTGTCAGTCTACCAAGTTGCTGACCTAGCAGTGAATCAGGATGAGAGAAGATGCCTAAAACCACTTAGTTGTTTAGACCTCAAGTCAAATACTTTAGGCAAGAAGAATCAAGTACTGACTAAACTGAGATTTCTTTTTTCCCAGGAATCAGGTAAACAGAGGAAAAAAAATAACACACTTGAATTTTTCTCCTCTCATGCAACCTTTATTTCCTTTCCAGGAGATACTAATAAAAAATGGAGGAGAAATAGGAAGTAAAAGGAAAATAAAAAATGCAGATCATTTTCAAAAAATTAGATAATGTTTAGACTGTATACACTCCAGTGTAGTCAAACTTGGTAAACCAAGGGTCTTTCAGCCACTTGGTAGCACCAAATGAATTTTTTATTGAACTGGATTAAGATGAAGAATAAAAATCAGACTAAGTTTTCCATTGTGTGTCCAGATATCTTTTTTGTCAGGTAGAGAAAAATTCGTCTCTACAAATCTTATAATGTGTATTTTCCTCCTTGAGTTACTAGTTAGAAAACTCAGAGTCAAATTTATGGCCTCTCTCTAGCAATAATATAGTGTCTATTGCATGTATTTTTATTCTAATCTCAACCCTAGCTCCAACTTGTTCTTCTCTTTTTCACTCTCCCTTATTTGTGATTTATAATTTCAAATCATTTTTGGAGTGAGGAATAGTATAAATTAAACATATAATCCACAAACCATACATTTTATCATTTCTCTTCCTGGGCACAAGCTGAAAAAAAAAAAAAAAACCCAAGGGGAAAATGTATTCTATGCAGTGGTGAAAATGCTATTCATGAAGTTTAACCAAGCTGTACTATTCTCCTTTATTCTCCGGATGTAGGGGATTTTCTTGGGAATTTACCTATGTTCCATGATAATGAGCAGAAATAGGAATACACTCAAATGAACAGAACTTGGCAAATCAAAGTGTGCTCCTTCCTCCAAGCACACAATCAATTTCCAGGCGATGGTTCATTAAAATTGACACTAAGCACAGTCTTTGGGGCCAGTGGAATGTACTGGGAAAGGTCACAGAACTTGTAGTATGAGGGGATTGGGGCAGGAGATACGTGTTTGTATGTGTATGTGTGTGCCCACATGTGTATTCATCCACTCACAGGTAAAACCAAATTCTTCTAGTCCAGAAATCAGACTCCATAGGGCCATAAGACAAAATTCCTGAGATTGCAGGAGTCACATATTCTGGAGACTACTCTGTCCAACAATATTCAAATAAAGTTTCGTTGTTTTTTTTAAAAAATTTTGTTGTGGTCAAGAGGTATAACACACAATTTGCCATCTTATTTTTTAAATTTGCAGCTCAGTAATGTTAAGCTCATTCACATTGTTGTGCAACAAATCTCTAGAATGCTTGTCATCTTGCAAAACTGAAACCCTGTACCCATTAAACAATAATTTCTCATTACCCCCTCCCCACGCCAGCCCCTGGGAACTACCATTTTACTTTGTTTCCATAAATTTGACTACTCTGTGTACCTCATAGAAATAGAATCATACAGTATTTGTCTTTTTGAACTGGCTCATTTCACTTAGCGTAATGTCCTCAAGGTTCATCCATGTTGTACCATGTGTCAAAGTTTCATTTCTTTTTAAGGCTGAATAATATTCCCTTGTATGTATAAACTACGTTTTGTTCATCCATTCATCTGTTGGTGGATACCGGTTTGTTTCCACCTTTTGGCTATTGTAGAGAATAATGCTACAAACATGGGTGTGCACATTTCAAGTCCCTGCTTTCGATTATTTTGTGTATATACCCAGAAGTGAGATGGCTGGATCACATGGTACTATTTTCCACAGTGGCCGCACCATTTTACACTGCCGCCAACAGTACAGAAGGGTTCCAATTTCTCCACATCCTTTTAAACAATTGTCATTGTATGTTTATTAGATAATAGTCATCCTAGTGCAAGTGAAGTAATATCTTATTTGTGGCTCCACTTGTTTTGAAAATAGAATTTTCAGAAAACTGTTCTGTATTTCAGAGGATGTTTAAGAGGAGAAAGAAGTATTCGATAAAAGATTAGTAGATTTACAAGTGATTTGTAAGAGAAAACAATCCTTATCAGACAGTCTGACTTGAACTCTGTTAATAACATGAAAACAAAACCTATTCTCTCCTAAACTCCCAAAGCCTTGCCCTGGGTTTCAAGCCTCTATGACTAATGTACTGATATAAACTGTGAGGCCTGGCTGGTTGTGATTTGTCATCACTGTTGAATTTCTTCAGGAACAACAATAGGTGGCAGCAAATAAGATTGTAAATGGTCTGTCTATTTAAAGAGAAAACAGGAGTTCCAATTCATCCTTTTTACTTTTTTTTCCCCTAAGCATTCTTCATTTGATAAAACCCAAAACACATTTAGCTCTGAGCAACAATCCTTTCCCCCTCTTTTTAAACATGTGTGTGTCTCAAGAGAACGAATCCATATGTTTCTGATTCATTTACAATTAATTCATCAAAATGTTGTTTTGATGTCCAAGAAGCTTTATTAAGGCTCTCTCATGTGTCTTTTTTCTTAGAAACAGGAAATCATGCCTTGCCAAGAGCCAAACTCAAAACACTAAAGGGTTTTGAGCTGCGTTTGAAACATTGGGACCTCAACATCTAAGCAGCTGCCAAACTTGGACGAGAACATCTCTTCATCTCTCCATGCAAGCCAAACTCAGATCTAATATAAGATCCATCTTTGGCTCTTGAGATGCTGAGCATGACATGAGCCCTTTTTTATAAGTACCATAACCTTCCAGGTGGGCAGCAAAGCAGTATGAGGACAAGGAGTATCAACAATTTTTTTAAAAAAATTTATACTAGCAAGACATAATGAGTGTATTAAAATGGCTGTAGACAGTGCGTTCACAGATAAACCCCTGAACAGTCTCTTTCATCCAGTCTGTCTTATTTCCAGTTTGTAAGCCATCTCAAACAAAATGGCTTAACACCAGGTGATGTTAAATATCACAGAGCCAAAGCTGTTCTTTATCCACATGGTCTCTCTACATACCAAACTTTCCTTTCACAGGGATCGGTGTCATTCAGGCTTCAGTACTCTAAGCATCAATACTTCAACCATCTCTGGGATTCTGTTCCTCTTGCACCTGAACTCATACAGGTTTATATCTTACATCAACCCACTTCAAATGCTCCAGTCTAGCCAACTAGGTCAGCTTTCTCCAAATCTCACCTTATGCTTTCAGATCTTCAAGTCTTTGTTCAGATTCCTTGTTACTCTGCTTCTCTGCATCTCACTTTCCTTCCACTGGCTTTACCCTTGCTTCCTTCTTAAGGCCAGACATGTCAAGTTCACCCTGATACTGTATCTCCTTCTTATAAATGCCTTACAGTACTTATTTTAGAACACATGGACATTAGTCAGGCACTCTTCTGAAACATTTTTTTTTCTTTTTTTTGACACAGGATCTCACTCTGTCACCCAGGCTGGAGTGCAGTGTGGTATGATCACAGCTCATAGCAGCCTCAACCTTCTAGGCTCAAGTGATCCTCCCACCTCAGCCTCTCGAGTAGCTGAGGCTACAGGTGTGTCACCATGCCTGGCTGATTTTTGGATTTTTTGTAGAAATAGGGTTTTGCCACGTTGCTTATACTGGTCTCGAACTCCTGGGCTCAAGTGATCCATCCACCTTGGCCTCCCAAAGGGCTGGGATTATAGGTGTGAGCCACCGTACTCAGCCTGAAACATCTTTTTTATTGCAATCTTACATATACTAAAAAATGAATTAGCCTAAATTGTTTTTCTAATATTATATTGCTTTTCTAACTATCTACTAGCATTTTATGTGCTAAGGAGAATAAATACATGAAGATTGTTTAACAAATGAGAAAAAATTAACTGCATTTAGAAAATCTCACATGTGATAAGAGATAAAGAGTTTTTTATTTATGTAAGACTCCAGTTTTGTAAATATGGAAGCTGCAGATAATGATACCAGAGGAATTTTTAGAGAAACAAAATTTAACAATGATATAATTACTGTGGAGGGAAAGGATCAAGGTCTAATCCTGCTAAAGTCACATCTATCAGGTATATTCCTAAGGTGCCTTAAAGTCCATTGTATATACCAGCATGAAAAAGAAACAAAAATTAAAATATTCATTTTATATTAATTTATAACAACAAATAATTATTGGTTAATGATATGAGAGTATACAGAATATTGTGAATCTGAAACAAATGTCAACCAAACTTTGTGAAAATGGTAGAAAAAACTCTAAAATGAAAGAAAAAGAAATATTAAAGAAAATAATGGGGCTGCATGCGTAGCTTTATGGTAAGCTAAGATTTTCAAAATGACATTGGAGAGTTGTGTAAAGAATGCTGAAGATATGTTTCCGCCTACTTCAATCTGGAGGAGTTGAAGTCCATCTGCCACTGAAGGGGCAGAAGGGGAGAGTGGCCACTCTCAAAACTCTTCAGTGCCAGAAGAGCCAGAAAGATGATGAATATTACTCTTGAAAACATCAAAACCACCTAAGCCATTCCACTGACATCCCACGAAAGAGATCAAGTTCAGGGATACTGTTGCCAGTCACAAGAGCAAGATCCCCTTCAGCAGGGACCGGAAGTCCCTGCCGCTGGCTGACAGCAGAAAAGAAGCCTGAGAATCTGAAATCAAAGGAGCTTGCTTTTCAAGCCACAAAGTGTAAAACATCACGAAGAGAAAATCCAATCTCAAGATATGGGAAACCAATTTCTGATCAATAGAAAACATCACATTTCACTAAAGCCAAGTCATGCTAGGTTAAGCTCAGTTCGATAAAGGAACAAGTTACAGTTTGGGTGGGTAGGGGGCAAGATAGCTGAGAAAATATCCGATAACAAGTGCTTAAAAGAGCTGTGCATAATCACTTTCCATTTTTTAATTGTAAGTAGAATTATGAGTTTGTGGTCCTAAAAGATAGGCATTTGATATTTAAATGCAATATAAAATGAATTTGGCTAATCAGTCTTATGATTCCAAATTTACAACGTATTATTAAATAATTGATGTTTAAGTTTTAAAATCTCATAAAGTTATAATATACAAAATAAAAGTTTTAAGACTTTAGGGAAAATTAATGTTTAGAAAAAGCTTAATGTATTACATTAGGAAATCTCCTTAAGCATTTGGGAATATTTGTCTGATAATTAAAGTACTTAAAAAAAACTATAACATATTAAAATAATAAATGCAGCTTAAAATATTTTTTACTCTAAGTTTTTAAGTGATACCAAATATTAATCATATGCTTCCTGAAAAGTGATTGCTAAAATTTTCCAAATATAAATAGTAAAATAAGGAGTGATATCAGCAGTGTGGAATAGGAAACCCCAGATCCTCTGCAAATACACTGAACAATACGCAGACTGATTCCCTCTGAGAAAAATCCAGAAACCTGTTAAGAGGCTCCCGAACCCCAGGCAAATGTCAATCCAGCCACATCAACACTGGTAGAAAAATTCATGGTACTCATGATAGTCCCTACCCCTACCACAGTGCACTGATATGGGAGAAAACTCCCAGGTGTTAACTTCTTCCTGGGGAGAAAAATGAAGACCAGACCATACATCCAGTGTTCATACTTTGCAATTGAGGCACTGCCCAAGGGATTGGCTCTATCTTGCTTAAATCTAAGAGCTAACAGGAAAGGGCATCAGGGTTGATGATACTGATAACAAAGGCAACAGACTGGGCTAGTATGCACTCGTTTGCCATAGTTCCTTTCACCAGCTCAGTGTGGAATAGTCAGGAGAACATCCCCAAACCTGGCTTCTCTCTGGGGAGGGAAAGAGTTGGAGTGTACATCCCACATTCCAGTTTTTCAAGGGGCCTGTCCAAGGAAATTATTTCTGTCTCATCTATCTCAGAGTGCTGATGGGACCTGGCATACTGTAGGAGCTTGGAAGCCACCAAGAACAAAAGAAACCTGGATGATTTGCTGTTGTTCCAGAGGATGTGTAGTACAACAGACAGAAGTTAAAGCAAATTAATGGCCCTTTCCATTGGACAGGGGAGTGGAGTACAGATCCATCATTCCAGCTTTTAGGATAACTACCCAAGAAACTGTTTTCTGTCTCACCCAATGTGTATCACTGATGAGATCTAGTATATTTTAGAAGCCTGGGGGACACTGAAAGCAAACAAAAGAATTTGTAACAGCTCCACATAACCGCAGTACCACAGACAGACACCAGAGGGAACAAGATATTAGAAATTCCCTTAAGGGGAACCAGCAAATCGCTGAAATCAGGAATTTACTTGCACAATCCAGGGAAGATGCATCCACAAAAAAAAAAAAGAAAAAGAAAAAAGTTGAGAAGTTCCCATAATCTCCAGCCAGGGTGATTAGTAAAGGTCTTTTCCTGTAGGAAGCCATTCCATAAAGACTGGTAGAGGAGGCTGTTTTTTAAAGTGTGCGGATTGCAACACAAAGTCATCAGGCACATGAAGAAACAGAAGACATAGCCCATTCAAATGAATAAAATAAATCTCCACAACTAACCCTAAAGAAACAGAGGTATGGGTGATGAATTCAAAGTGCTAAAATAAAAAAATTGTCAACCAGGAATATTATAGCCAGCAATATTATGCTTCAAAAATAAGGGGAAATAAAAACTTTCTCAGATAAATAAATGCTGAGAAATGTGATTGCCACCAGACTTGCCTTCCAAGAAATGCTAAATGGAATCCTTCAAGCTGAAACTGAAAGATGCTAGACAGTAACACAAAAGTATCTAAAAGTGTAAAACTAGCTGGTAAAAGTAAATATATAGACAGACACAGAATACTCATACAGTAATAGTGCATAAATCATTTGGTATAGAAGTTAAAAATAAGTATAAAAAACTATAGCATATAAAATATGTAAAATGGATATAAAATATACAAAGTTGTAATTTGTGACATCAATAATATAAAGTGTTCCAGAAGGGGAAAATTAAAAGTACAGAGCTTGTATATGTAATTAAAGTTGTTATCACCTTAGAATACATGGTTATAATTATAAGACATTTTATGTAAGCCCTATGATAACCATGAAGACAATACCTATAGAAGATACAAAAAGAAAAGGAAAAGATAAAGCACATAATTATGACAAATAAATGAAATACAAAGGAAGATAGCAAGAGAGGAGGACAACAAAACTAAGACAGACATAAAACAATTAACAAAATATAGTAATAATCCACCCCATCAGTAATTACTTTAAATGTAAATGGATAAAATTGTCCAATTAAAAGGCATATAAAGGCTGAATGGATTTTAAATATGATTCAACTATATGCTGTCTGCAAGAAACTTGCTTTAGATTTATAGACACATATATGCTGAAGTAAAGAGATGGAAAAAATATTCCATGAAAATTGTAACCAAAAAAGGCTAAGGCCATACTTACAGCAGAAAAAAATAGACTGTAAATCAAAAACTGTCACAACAGACAAATATTGACATTATATTATGATAAGTGGTTCAATTCACCAGGAAGATATAAAAATTCTAAGTACACATGCAGCCAACATCAGAGCACTCAAATATATGAAGCAAACATTAATAGAACTGAAGGGAGAAATAAATGACAATTAATAATAGGAGATTTTAACTTCAGCTTCAGTAATGGAAAGAACATCCAGACAGATGATCAATAAGGAAATAGGATTGAACAATGCTCTAGATGAAAGGGACCTAGCAGACAAAATAGAATATATCATCTAACAACAACAGAATACAAACTCTTCTCAAGGGCTCATGGATCACTCTCCATTGTAGATCACAATTTAGGCCACAGAACAAATCTTTAAAAATCTAGGAAGATTGAAATCATACCAGTTATCTTTTCTGACTACAGTGAAAATAAACTAGAAATCAATAACAGACAGAAAATTGGAAAAGTCACAAATACGTGAAAATTAGATGACACACTCTTGAACAGCCAATAGATCAAAAAAGAAACCAAAAGGTAAATTAGAAAGTATCTTGAGACAAATGAAAATTAAAACTCAACATATCAAACATATGGGATGCAACAAAAGCAGTACTAAGAGGGAGGTTTATAGTGGTAAATGCCTACATTAATAAAGAAAAATATTAAATAACCAACATAATTTTCACCTCGAGGAACTAGAAAAGGAACAAACTAAGTCCAAAGTTAGCAGAAGGAAAGAAATAGTAAAGTCTAAAGCAGATGAAATAGGTGAAATAGAGTACGAAAAAAAAAGCAGAAAAAAACTAATGAAATGAAGAGTAGTTTGTTTAAACGAACAATAAAATTGACAAAACTTTACCTATACTAGCTAAGAAAAAAAGATAGAAGACTCAAATCAATAAAGTCAGTAATAAAAGTGGGATGTTACATAGAAATATAAAGAATTATAAGAAACTACTATGAAGAATTATACACCCACAAATTGTATAACAGAAGAAACAGATAAATTCCTAGAAACATATAAAATTGAATTTTGAAGAAACAGAAAATTTGGACAGACCTATAACTAGTAATGAAAATGAATCAGTATTCAAAACCTTCCCAACAACAACAGTAACAAAAAGCCCAGGACCAGGTGGCTTCACTGGTGAATTCCACCAAACACTCGAAAAGAATTAACACCAATCCTCTCACACTCGTCCAAAACCCTGAAGAAGAGAAAACACTTCCAAACTCATTTTATAAGGCTAGCATTTTCCCCATACCTAGACCAGACAGAGATACTACAAGAAAATAAAACTACAGGCCAATATGCCTAATAAATATGGATGAAAAAATCCTCAGCAAAAGTCAATAAACTGAATTCAACAGGATATTAAAAGGATTATACACCATTGCCAAGTGGGATTTATCCCTAAGGTTCATGGATGGCTCAGCATACCAAAAACAATCAAAGTGATAAATCATATTAACAGAATGAAGGATAAAAATAACATGATCCTCTTAATAGATGCAGAAAGACCCTTTGGCAAAATTCAACACTCTTTTATAATAAAAACCTCAAAAAATTAGGAATAGAAGGAAATTGCCACAACATAATAAAGGCCATATTGAAAAGTTCACAGCTAACATATGCAATGTGCACAATTTAAAAGCTTTTCAACATAGCACTGGAAATCCTACAGCAATTAGGCAGGAAAAAGAAATGAAAGCCATCAACTCTGAAAAGAAGAAGTAAAATGATGACTTTTTGCAGGTATCATTTTATACATAGAAAACCCTAAAACTATCACAAAAAAACTTTTAAAAGTAAATAAATTCAGCAAATTTATAGAATACAAAATTGACACACCAAACCAGTTGAATTTCTATGAATTTATAACATAATCCAAGAAGAAAATTAAGAAGACAACTTCATTTATAATAGCATCAAAAAAAAAAAAAAAAAAAAAACCAGCTTAGGAATCAACTTAACCAGGATGTGTGCCGTAATTCTAATGTGATTTGTCCCTGCCAGAACTCATGTTGAAAATTAATTGCATGTGGCAGTGTTGGGAGATGGAGCCTAGTGAGAGATGTTTGAGTCATGGAGGTGGATCCTTTATGAATAAATTAAATGCCATCTTGCAGAAATGAGTGAGTTCTCACTCTTGTGGTAATAAATGAGTTCTTGCAAGAGTAAGTTGTTATAAGGAAAGGTTTTCCCTTGTGTTTGGTCCCTTTTCACACAAACCTGCTTCCCCCCTTTAACCTTACATCATGTTATTATGCAGCATAAAAGCACTCACCAGAAGCTAGTGCCCTTCAACTTCATAGACTACAGAACAATGAGCTAAATAAACTTTTCTTTATAAATTACCCAGTCTCAGATATTCTGTAATAGCAATACAAAACAGACTAAGACAAGGTGAAAGATTTGTACACTAAAAACTACTATGTAGTGTTGAAAGATATTAAGACAAAGATAGGCATTCCATGTTCATGGATTGTGTTAGACTTAATTGTGTTAGACTTAATTGTGAAGACTTAATTGTGTTCAAGTATCCATTTTACCCAAAGTCATCTACAGATTCAATACAATTTCTATTCACATCCCAATGTTATTTTTTTCAGAAATAGAAAAAAACATCATAAAATGCATGTAGAATCACAAAGGACCCCAAATAGCCAAAAGAATCAAGCAAAAGAAAAACAAAGCTGAAGGCAACTCACTTCCTGACTTCAAAACATATTACAAAGTTCTAGTAATCAAAAGTGTATGATACTGGCATAAATACAGGCAAATAGACCAATGGAACAGAACAGAGAAATGTCTAGAAATCAATGAATGCATATAAAGTCAACTGCTCTTTGACAAGAATATTAAGAATGCACAATGGGAAAAGGATAGTCTCTTCAACATATCATGGTAGGAAAACAGGGGTCCACATGCAAAATAATAAAATTGAACTCTTAATTTACACCATACAGAAAAATCAACTCAAAATGGATTAAAGACTTAAAACATAAGATCTGAAACTACAAAATTCCTACAAGAAAAGATCGGCAGGGGAGGGGCTTCATAACATTGGTCTTGGCCATGATTTCCTGGATATGACACCAAAAGCACAGGCAACAGAAACAAAAATAAACAAGTGGGAATTGGAACTCATTGGCTTCTCCCTTCCTTTGGACAGTCATCTTCAATTACAGGGCTACTTAATTGTGCGGGCCGAGGCTCTATCCAAGGCTTCCTTATATCCCACTGTCTCCTTAGGGATCTTACTAAAACCAGTGGCTCCAATTGTCCCTTTTTGTCTGTCTCCCACAAATTTTATCTCCAACTAGCCGTTTTTTCTGAGGTCCAAGATTATAAATCCGACTATGTATTTGACAGCTCTGCTTAGAAGTCTCAAGGACACCTATGATTCAATGTAATAGCTGTCATTTACTGAAAACTTACTATGGGCCAGTATAATGAATTCCATGAAAGACAAGCTAGAGGGAGCTGCAGGTGAATACCAAAGAGATTCTAGAGTTCTAACCCATTTCAAGAAGTCAGGGAAGGCATCCTAGAAAGAATGAACTATTTAGCTAAGACCCGAATAAGCATCATTAATCAAATAAAGCTGTGGGAGTGAAGAGAAGGTACCATCAATAAGAGTCATGTATCCAGAGATTCACAGTTAAAAGCTCATGGATAATGTGCTCAATTATTTAATACAGACAGACAAACATTACCTGATTCTTCCTCTCTGTTGAGGTGCTAACCTAATGTATTTCTTCCCTTTACCATCCATCTTCTTAAAACATAAACTACATTTTCTGTTTGCTTTTTTATTCTTTAGTCATAACAAATGGACTTTTAAAGTTTTGAGAATATTCTTTTTAGGATCCTTAAACCTAATAGCTTCTTTCTAATTGATGTCTATGCATTTGAACATGCTGGCCTTATATTGTCAGATGGTCTACTCTACTGACTCATTTATGATGTTATTACTCTACTTCTCTTCTTCCTTCCCTGCATTGTCTCTGTCTGTCTTTTACTCTCGGTCATCTACTTGACTTCCCCTTAAGTGTGGTTTTTACTAGGTTTCTTTACTAGAACCCTCATCATTTCTCACATTTTGCATGCTCTTGGGGCATTTCATTTTTGTTTGTGGGGGATCTCATCTTTGTCCATGATTTTATCATATATGTGCAATTCATTTTCAAATATATAGCTCCAAATTCACTGTTTTCCTAAATCCCAGATCTTTTCACTCCCACTGGTATTCTTCAATTTCACAAACTCAAAATATCCCAAACCCAACTCATATACCCCCAAAACGTGCTTCTCTTTTCTATCTAATGTAATATCACCATCTGTCTCTATATAAGCTCAAAGGAGAAATTTGAGATTTAACCACAGCTACTTCTTTTCGCCACTCACAAAACCCAATTTATTAACAAATCTCTGCTGACTGTATAAATATTTCTTTAATTTTTCTATTTTCTCCACCCCAAACTTCCTTAACCGCAGATCAAACTCTCATTATTTTGGCTTTAGATGTTTTATAAACCTGCTAAAATTGTACTTAAAATATTATATTTAAATATGTCTTCTTTTTCTCCTTTTAATTTATATTCCAAATAAAATTACATAAAATGTGAAATATTTTGACAAAAGATCCATAGATATTATCACATTCCAAAACGGGTCAATGATCTCAAGGTAAAGACCACCTATCTAGACCAATCCTATCTCCAAACTTAATTTTCTCATGACCCTCAATTTAAAAAAACAGTACACAGCAATATATGTCTGTTAATTTATAAATGATGCATATATATTACACCTAATCTGTACGGGCAATATTACAAAGGCTAGTTTCTTTTTTTGAGATGGAGTTTCACTCTTGTTGGCCAGACGGGAGTGCGATGGCATGATCTCAGCTCACTGCAACCTCCACCTCCTCGGTTCAAGCAATTCTCCTGCCTCAGCCTCCCGAGTAGCTGGGATTACAGGCACCTGCCACCACACCCAGATAATTTTTTGTATTTTTAGTAGAGATGAGGTTTCACCATGTTGACCAGGTGGTCTCAAACTCCTGACTTCAAGTGATCCACCCACCTTGGGCTCCCAAAGTGCTGGGATTACAGTTGTGAGCCACCGTGCCTGGCCCAAAAGGCTAATTTCTTAAGCTAAAAATAAAGCATTAAAACAAATATTGGTTCTAATATATTTTTACTTTATTCCAGTGGACCAGGGTTGAGCATACTATTATGGAAACCCTGATCTAGATAATAAATTCAAATCTAACCATCCTTCCTTTACCAGAGTTATATTTTACTACCTTAACTTTTTGCTTAAACTGTTAATGTTTACCCATTGTCTACTAAGAGAAATTAAAAATACTTAACAAAACATATAAAACTGCTGCAACTGTCTCATAATCAGCTTTCTAGCTTCATCCTCCCCCCCACTTTTTCTTTGTACTTTTTCTTTTACTCACCCATTCCCTAAATACATTGAGAATTCTCACCCAGTTTTGATTTTGCCCATGATGCTCTCTCCATATCAACCTGTCAGCTTTTGGCCAAATAGTCTAACCATCTCTGAGCCTTCTGCTTCTCCTCCAAGCTCTCCTTTCCTAAAATGAGGAAGGTGATGTGGATCATGAGCACTGGATTCTCCATAAACAACTGTCCACCTTCTGCTCCTTTGACCACACGAAGGGTAACAATATCATCTTATACTTCTCTTTTCATTTATATGTGCTTGCGTATTTTATTAATACACATATCCAATACAGTCTTAGACTGCAGAACTGTAAGTAAGCTCAAAGAGTAGGTAAATCAATGCCTTTATTTTTACAGATGAGGAAACTGAGGCTTAGAGAAATAAGAGAACTTACTGGACAGCTTGGTTTATATATTCTGTAGCCTGTTCTACCAAATTGCATTTCCTTATGTTTTTCTTACCTGTTAAGTCAATAAAATACGGGTTAATGAAGGAAAACCTTTACTCTCTTGTATTCTCTGAGATTAACTCCATGAGCAAGAGCATAGACCTTTGTCACAGCTGTATCCTCAGAGAGTATATCTGTTTTTATTTCTTCAATGCACCCTCTATTTAAATTATAAGTTTTTAGAGATAATAAATACTAAACATAGACATATATTTGAGATCAGTAAATGCAAATATTAATTCATATAAATGTAACTGCTATCTTTGCATATCCATATGCTTAAGTCTAAACTTTCGTCACATTCAGAGATTAAAGTCTCTTCAGCATTTTTGCCTTTCAGTAGGCACATGGATCCTCAGACCCATAATCATGATATTGATCTCTTCATTACTCTTGAATGACAATGTAATTTCACAATATATAAAGAATTCTGGATTTTCCCCCTGTGTTTTCTACTTGGTTAAACTAATTTTTTATATCCCCCCAACTTCATTCAGATAGGCTTGACACGAAGAGTACTGATATTTTGAATTTCATGTCATCTTCTCCTTTGACAATGGTAGGAGATGATATGACATGATCTTTGCATTTTTGCATATCCCATGGATCTAGTCTAGGAGATTTGACAGTTTCTATGTGATTCTTATGTGTACATAAGGACTTGCTCTAAGATATGGCCACATAGGGCTATCTTTTCAATAAATACTTCTTGAATGAGTAACTAAGAGCAAGAAGAGTTGGGCTATAATTCTTAATCCAACTTCTATCCCTACTAGGTCATGTTGAAGTGCATCTGTGAGCATAATTATGCTCATATTGAGGCAATGGGTCCTATTAAATTACTCTGTGTTCTGAGCTTTACATAGCATAATACCTCAGATAAGATTATAATTAAGACCTTCTTAGTATTAATAAAGAAACCTAAAGGGTAAGCTTGTTGCTAAAGCCCTAATAAATCTTAATGTCAATCAATGACAAGAAGCAAAAGTCACAAGTCCCCAACAAGAACAGTTTTTTCATCTAAAATATCCATTTCAAAATAATGGCATATCTCAGATTCTTGTAAGAATCAATATAAAAAAGAAGAGAGAAAGTGGAGCCAATAAATGTTTAAGGAAGGAGATAATGGCCAAAGGAGGCAAGAAGGAAAGACAAGTTTCAGCAGGAAAACTTGTTTATTCAACTTTCATGTTTTCATTGAAAGGTACTATTACCCATTGTATGTTTGATTATTTTTAAGGTTTTTGGTGTTTAGAACATCTCTGAATCATGATGCTGACCAAAAGCCCATGCATTTGAGTATGGTCTAAAGAAAGAATGTAAGAACAGTGGAAGGCAGACTGAGCCATGTGAGAGGGCAAGCAACCAGGAAAATATGCTGTTGGACTCAAGTGCAGCCCCAGGACTTCTCCTGTCCCTCAAAACGTTTGGCTGGAACCAAGTTGTTTTGAGCAAACATTCCTTAGAGGTATGTCTTCTATTATTAATTGCCCCACATGGGCACTGTCAGGCCACCAGTAATTTCCAAAACTTTAATTTCAGATGAGTAGGCAAGGGGAAAGAATTTCAATGTCACCCAGTTTGGAAACAGAAGGTGGTTTCCTGGGTCTTGAATACCAGAACAAGTGTGTATTTTGTGAACTGATAGGAGACCACAGATATTCAAAGATTCAAGATGATGCAAAGCAGATTTTATGTGTAGAGATTTATGTCTTTAAAGAGAATACTATTGACACTCAGTTTTACTTTCAGGGAAGACTAGGATTTAAATGGCAATGGTATACTTCCCCTCTTTATATCATTTTAGGGCAAAAGTCATCTTTGTCCAAATATTCAGCTAGCATGTCAAAGGATAAAAGTAAAGAATGCCTAATATCCAAAAATAAAAATATAGTGAATATTGTAGGTTAAGTGGAGGAAAGCTATTAGAAAGGAACTCAGAAGGTTGCAGCCAGGGAGTGACAGTAAGAAGGCAAGTATACCAGCCTCTGTCATTTTGACAGCAATTGACTAATTTGCTCCAGGTTTTCTTGAGGTTTCTTTTAGTGTATTTATAACCATAAAAGCATTTCTTTTGGTCCCAAGATAAAAAAGCTTTTTATGCAATGGTGCATATTTCTAACGTTTCCATTGTCAAAACTGCCATCAAAGAGGGTTAGGGGAAGGAATGTCACCAACGCTATGAATCTGATTGGGCATTTGCTTTACCAAAGCACTAGTTCAGAACTTAACCTAATTCCTATTGCACAGTTGATAGTCGACAGAGGGAAAAATGCTTTTTGAATGATTTCATCTTTTCTGATACCATGAAGAAGGAAAATATTTTAGACACCAATGTCCTAGGACATTTTATTCTCTAACTTGGTACCCAGAACTCATGCATGCATACTAGATTAGACACAAGGGAAGAGGCAGATGTCCAAAGGCTTAAGCGAATTCAGATGTTTTTTCTGTTTTTTATTAATACTGTACTCCAGCTGTTGCATCTTTATACTGGTAAAGTCTCAATCAACACACAGGGTGAAATAGCAGAAGGTAGAGGTGTTCTGGAACATCAAAGGGCCAAAATGATATTTTGCACAAAATTAAAGATAACACCTAAAAACTGGGACTGGAAATTTCCACAGGCTGGCAGTTTTCAGAAGGAAACAGTTACTGAACCTTATCCTCCTACTGGAAAATTAGATAGCAGTCTCATGACTCTACTGACCATTGGGCAATCCCTAATTGTCCTTAAATAAGATTGTGCCCAGGAAAATAAATACCAAAAGAGATAAAGTGAAAACATACATTTTTTTAAGCCTCTCTCACACACAAATAAAGTAGACCACAAGAATGAACAAAGTTTAACAATAGCAAAACAAATTAAAAGAAGTACCAGCCTTTGCTTTCCTGGAAGCTACATGATGCCCAATGATGACAAGCGAGATGTTCATTTTTAGTCTAAGAAATGTTTTCCTAGGACAGCTGGAGGGCATGACTCAGTGGTCTGAACATCTTGTTTGATGTACCTAGACTCCTTGGAGCCATGTGCTGGAGTACTGGTGTGATTTGCTTAACTCTTCAGTAGAACTAAACAGAATTCCCAATTCTTTAGTTTGTGGTTCTCAGGAAGTTTGAAGAAAGATGCACTCGCCCTGGTTCTGCTTGGAGATAAAAGAATGCAAAGGATTAAACTTGACACTTTAGCCCCAAGTTACTTTGATTGTTTACTGTCACTGGAATACCATATTTGTTGTTTATGTAGGGTCTTTCATTTAAGGATTTCAAAGTAGTCGCTGACATGGTCTGATGGCAGAAATGAACAATGTTCATTTAAGAATGAAAAAAATGAGACACCAGAATGCCACAGTAATTTAAAGGGAAAGAGAATAATGAAATTCAGTTCACACATTGGAATGTGCACTCATTTTTTAGGACAGAGTTTTCTGGGGGAGGATACAGGTCAGATCAATTGCATCTTGCATCACAAATAAAGAATTCAGTAAAGTACTATCTCCAGTAAGGATAGTGATCAATCTGAAAGAAAATAAATTTAATAGCATTTTTGAGCCTTAGTTGTTTAATTTTCAAAATGATGGAAATAATACCCACCTATCCAGGTCCATGTAAGAATAAAATGAGATGACATCTGAGAATGGGCTTCACACATAGTATGTGATCCAAAAATGTTACTCTCTTTTTCATTTTGACCCACAAGTATAGCATTATATAGTAAGCCTTTAAGACCTTCTTATCCCCACAACAAGAGGTGTGGAAGAGAGTATTTTTCGAGTCCTGATGGCTGAATCAAGTAATTTGGAAGTGACAAGCAGAGCTTCCTTCGCTTGTGCCATCATCTTTAACACAGCACAGCATCCATTCTCTTATTCATTCCTTTACACATTCAATACACATTGAAGTGCTTGTTATGTGGTAAGTACTGGGGATAGCAAAGGCAATAAATCAGACCCTCACAAGTGGTTTAAGAGTCTAGTGAAGACAGACAGACTTGTATACAAATAATTACAAGGCAGAAAGATGAATAATACAACAAACTAAAGACAGCCAGAGTATGATACATTTTCTTTTACTTACCAGTGTGTTCTACCCATATCAATTGTTCAGGAACATATTTTCTGCAGTCAGCTATTAATAATCATGACAATTAGCATATAATCTCCTTTATCTGCTATACAACACAACTGTTATCATCATTCATCACAGTGTTGCTGAGAGAATTATGTGAATTATTTCCGTATCAAGCACTTAACACAGTGGCTGGCACATATAAAGCATTCATCAATATTATTCTCATTATAATTATCATGATGATATCATAATCTGAACATCACCATTATGTCATCATTAAGAATAGAAACATGTTCCAACAAGCTTAAAAATGAGGTAAGGTCAATAGGGACGGATATGAAGTTAAGGTCCAGTCCCATATATACAATCAAAAGAGTCCTCAGATAAGCCATAGATGCTTGATTTACTCAACCCCAACCCCAGGTCCAAGAGTGAAAGAGTTTTTGTATTACAGCTATTCACAAAGGTAAATTAAGTAAACAGTCACCTTAAAGGCATTTCAAAAGATCTCCTAACAAATTCCTCTCAATTATAGGTATTGCAGTTCTGAAATTCCTTTAGCAGGCTATTCAGCTTGATAATGATAAATACCCTTGGAGAAACCAAACATTTCTCTAAAGCAGTGGTCCTCAACCAAAAGGATATTTATCTCCCTCTCCCCCAGAGGACCAATGTCTGGAGACATTTTTCATTATTACAACAGGGTAAGAGGAAGTGGACAAAATGGAGGTGGTACTGGCATCTAGTAGGTGAAAGCCAGAGATGTTGCTGAACATCCTTCTATGCACATGATGGACCTCTCAGAATTATCTGGTCTATAATGTCAGTAGTAACAAAGTTAGAAAAACGTTGCCCTAAGGCTGGGCGTGGTGGCTCACGTCTGTAATCCCAGCACTTTGGGAGGCCGAGGTGGGTGGATCACGAGGTCAGGAGATCGAGACCATCCTGGCTAACACGGTGAAACCCCGTCTCTACTAAAAATACAAAAAATTAGCCGGGTGTGGTGGCAGGCACCTGTAGTCCCAGCTACTCAGGAGGCTAAGGCAGGAGAATGGCGTCAACCCGGGAGGCAGAGCTTGCAGTGAGCCAAGATTGTGCCACTGCACTCCAGCCTAGGTGACAGAGCAAGACTCCATCTCAAAAAAAGAAAAGAAAAGAAAAACGTTGCCCTAAAAAATATGTACTTATTTAGACCTACTTAGTTAGACATTCCTATTCTTTATCCTTGTACCATAATTTCACAGTATGATGTAGTATGTGCTTGAGCTATGTCTTCCTGGAACAAGAATAAATGGTGGGATATGTGTTGGAAAAGGGATGACAAGCAAAGGACACTTATTTCGTAAGGAAGCGGAAGAAAGGAATTCAGAAGTGAAAATATTCCTATTTCCTATTTTACCCAAAAGCAATCTCAATGCCTTTCCTTGCAACAAACATTTTTAATGGTGTAGAACGAGCACATGTAAGTGCTTCATAAATTCCCTCTAGATGATTAATTTCCACTCTAAGTCCATGTTGCATTTTGTCATGTCCCTGAGGAAGATCACACTAGGCTGTTGAAGATTCAAGATTTGTATAATTCAGCATCTGCTGTGTATAAGGCATGGTTCTAGATGCTTGAGTTATCCATGTGAACAAAGCAAAGATACCTCTCCACGTAGAGCTCACATTCAATCAAGTTTTAAGTAAAGTTCAAGGAATTCTTGAACTTGAATGCCTCTACATATGGCCTTATAGTTTTTCATCCTATTTATCTCTCTTGATTCAAAAAAAGAGAAATCAGTTCTAAGAAAGTTTTTACCTCCCTTAGATATTAATCTATTTCCAAGGCAACAAAGAAAAATAGATCGCAGGAACAAGTCTATCTTTTGAAGACTGTTGGTTGAATAAGGTCTGTAGTCTGTAAGAAACCAATATGAGGAAGACATCCAAGCCTGGGTAAGTTACTCCGGTCCAGGTTAAAAGAAACATAAATGGAGGATTAAAAAATCTATTCTACCTCTTGCCATGTCTTAGGAGAAAGGCTTCCACAACAGGACAACTAGTAGCTTTTGAAAGAGCCTGCCATGACTGTGTTAATGATAAAAAACCACTTAGGCATTTAGTTTTTATCTGCATTACATTTGAAAGCACAGGGCCATTTACTCTGAATTCTCTCTGATTATTTTCAGTAATAGCATTTAATCAGCCCTCTTATAGTTCCAGTCTTGAAAGATCAATGACAGTTTGGACTTGCCCTGTTCTTGTCCTATAAAATCCTGGAATATATTCAGGCAGATAAATGTTACCTGCTTCACAGTTCTGTGAGGATCTGTCCCCACAGAGGCAGCAATGTCACTGGGAGGTTTTGTGGGATTCTCCTGTCCCCATATTTTTCTAATAGACCTTTATTCATTTGAAAGCTATTTTGAACTACAGAGTTATATTCCTGCCTCTAGACTCTGCATTACATGTAGGAAGGGACTGTGATTAAATTATTTTTCCTTAGCAGCACCTAGCCAGTATCTGGTGTCCATAAATATCAGGTAAGTACAATTAATCAATGGATTTATTAGTACATGGATGGAGCAAGAAGACAGCAGCCCAGGAAATCCTGAAAACCCCAGGAAAGTAGAAATCAAGTATTAATAAGCTTATCGGACATTTCCTTTAGGCAGAAATCTAGGGAAAGCTCCTCACAGCTTGTACCTCACATTCCTTATCCTGGTAAACATTAATAGAATTAATACCCTTTTCTTTCCTCTGCTTCTAAAAGCCAAGTACTTAATATATTTATGAATAGACATTTATCTGTGGGGCTTATAAGATGGATGGAATTCCACGAAGAAAAGCAAAAAGGATTTGCATTAGAGTCTGATGATAAGACCTTCACCACTGAGGAATATGGTACTTCTGATTCTGTTTCCTGGCCCCCTACAGGGCTTCTGCAAACCAGAAACCCCAGTAACCCCTACAGCCACCACCAACATGCATTTGAAATCCTTTTGGTTCTGTAGCTTGGTCTAGGACCCAACTTAAGCAAAGAATGCCACACATTTATAGTAGCATTTATATAGGACTATTTCTGCCTTACAGTTCACTTCTATAATTATTATACTCTCTAAACGAAATAGAATGGTGTGGCCCATGTCAAAGACTGTTCATAAATCATTAAAAACAAAAGAAACATGATGAGAAGTCTTGAGCCTTCTACCTCACAATAAGCCTCACAGTATAATTCATTACTTCTAAGCTTTGCACCCAGGAGCTCTGGATACCCTATGGCTGTACCGAAATAGTTCCAGGAGGCCATCAATCAGGCCACACAGGTTACTAGTTTCTGTTCCACTTTTAGGTCTTCCCACCATTGCATAACACTCATCCATTGGGCATTTTTAAGTTCAAAAATCTGTGATATCTTCCAGCAAGGGATCAGAGTATATGCTATGTGGTTTAAGGTCCTGATGTGAGGAATCCACAAAGCTAAGTTAAACCAAATGTCTGTGCCTTTTATTAAGATGTTATATATGGCTCTGAGAGGCCAAGTCTAAACTTAACCTTTCAGGTAAATCCAGGATTTAACTTCTACTAAATAAATCTATGTGATCAAAGACTTTCAATGATCAGAGAAGACCAAAGAAAAAAGTGGATGGAGTAATTAGGTCTTGAAATGAGTAATGTGTATGAGATCAGAGAAAGTTGGAGAAACAGTTTTAAAAATTCGGTAAGGGTGGGAATTCAATGTTTTACTTGTTCATTTTTGTGGTTTAGGGAGTGATTTTTGAATGGCAGATCACTGTATAAGTGATCATAAAATCAATTTAGTGGAGCACCAGCCAGTATTTTCTAATCAAATAGGCAACTTTGAGAGACGTTATGCACGTGTGCAGTTAGGGGTCACAACATAAAATGTGTTTCTATAAAAAGTCTGAAGCTCATTGACCTAGAGGATGTATACTGTGTGCATTATGAGGTGGGAAAGGCTTTTTCAACTTTTTTTTTATCTTTTTTGGAACAAGTGAACACTGTCATTTCCTGACCTGAATTAGTACAGCTCTTCTTCCCTCCAAAGGAGTCAACCGGTCTGTTGATTAGTTTCCCTGTTCTGCAGGACGGGGCAATTGCTATAGGTGACACAAGAAGGTTGCCACATGGCCTTAGGAAGTATCTTAAACTCCCTATAGATGTTCCTTCATCTAAAAAATTGGGAACACTATCACCCACTTCATAGAGTTTCAAAGGAATAACCAATGGCAAATAAAAGCATTTGACATAGTTTCTGATACAGAATAAGAGATAAATACATGTTTTCTTTCCTTGTAGCTTTTTGTTCAGGAGAAAAGATACTTTCTCCCATTTTCGTCGTCCCTCTAAATAGACAGGGTCACCTCTCACATGCTGCCCAGAATTGGGACACTGTGACATTGTCAAATGCTTTTCTCCTGTCAAGTTAATGAAGGATTATGCCCGGCCCCTCTCCCTGGTCAGCACAGCTTGCTTGTGGAAAAATCAGAAAATATCTAAGAGTGCTGAGAACCAGCTCTGTACAAAAGCAATTTTCTCCAGCTGCTATGAGTGAGGGCAGCTGTAAATCACTCAATTCATTTGCATTTATACTGCTTTAAAAAGGTGGTGGTGTTGGGGAGGTGGAGGGAAACCTACCCAATGAGAAATGGTACCGCAGGACAGAACAGAAAATGTTCTCAAAATCACCTCTGTGTTTGCTCAATGACAGGCTCTTCCCTGCCCAGAAATCAGGAGGCAGAGGCAAGACAAGGTTGTATCAAACTCTCTATCTCATAGAGTAGCTCTCAAAATTAAAATACCTATCTTATAGAATCAATATGTACTTATTACCTGTACTTGATTTTCCTTTGCAAACAGAGGGAAAAAATTACAGAAGATTGGTTAGTAGTTTTGTAATGCCTGATATATAAAACGGAATATAACACTCACACTGTTACTTGATGGCCCCGTTGGCTTTTGCCATCTCAATGACATTTACTCTATCCCTGAGCAATTTAAGATAAGCTAAGCCAGCAGCTGAGGAGACCCCAGCTGTAACTAAGCCTGATGTCCTTGCTTCATCGAAGAGAAAGCCCATGGGGCCAGATCCAAGCATCCAAATTGAGAGAAAATATTTTCCACTACCAAGGACAGATAATCAGAGCTGTACTAAACCCAGTCTCTGTGGCATTCTTACTTTCACATTTCTCGCTTGAGGGTAAACTGAGGTCACTCAAAGAATGTCACAGGAAATTTATTGGGAAGAGTCTTGCATTTTCGGTAATTATTTTACTGTGGAAATGAATGTGTGTGGTCAGTGGAGACAGGCAAAGGAGGCCTGTTGGAGCAGTCTTCCTCTGAGTCGGTGCTGTCACATGACTGGAATTAGTGCCTCAGCCAGAAATATTTCCCATGTAGTAGGATCTATATTTCTTCCTGGTATTCATGGGAAATCATCAGAATCATTTTTATTTAAAATATTTAAGTATACATTAAGAGAGGGAAGAAAGATTTGGAAAAGCAGATAGAGCCCAATATCAGACCTCCTCAGATGTCCAGATTTATCTTCTACACATTCTGGGAAACAGGATGCACAGCTGTTTCACCATTTCTTCATAAATATTTTTTTTCCAACCACCAGTCTCAACCTTTCCTTCCTTTAAACTAAGCTTTTCAAATGAGTACTCTGTAGCTTTCATGTTCACTGTCTTGAGTTACCAATTACATCTTGCCAGCCAAATTCGATTCTCTTTTTCCCTCCCTCTGTCTCTCCCTTTCCCTCTCTCCCTACTTCTCTATATATCTTTATAAGTCTACAGTTTTCTCATTCTCTTTTTGATTTCTAGACTTCTTATTCTTCTCTTTGATCTTGGCTTTTTATTTATATAATTTTGGCTTCTTATATAGTCTCACCACTTCTACCAATTTCAACTGTAAAATGATGTCATAAAATATTATACTTTTGGTTCCTTTTTTTCCTCCTTAACTACATTTCTACCTTCAATATGTTTCTTTCCTTCTTCCTTCATATCTAAGGATAAATCTAATAGCCTTTAGTCTCCTAAAATTTCTCCAAATGTTCTTCCCTCTGTCCAGCATGTCTCCTTCTCTCTCCAGTCACATGAACACTAGAATTCAAGCTCATCCCTCCGGACTCAGGTCAAGGAAAATGACATTGAAAAGCTACAAAGAGAAAAGGCTGATCTTTTTGCCATATGAGGAGGAATAAAGATATCCTTAGATACACAGGAACTAAAAGAGTACACTCTAAATATATTTCTGTGTAAAGACCTTGAAAAATTTATTAAATAAGCAAAACTGAATCTGAGAAATAAATACCTCAAGAAGACAGAAGATGTGATGGAGAAGAAATAGTGGTAAGTTATGAACGAGTAAAACTGAGAGTGCATCTAAACAATTGCTCATAATGTCTGTGAAATTAACTGCTATATTTTCAAATTTGAAGTGAGAAATATAAAACACAGTTATAATAATGATAAAAGCAACCTGAAGCTAAAATTTTCAATTATTTCAGCAAAACCTGAGCAGTGCATTGAGAAAAGGGTGAGCCTAGCAATGTAGGATGTTAAAACAGGCTAAAATCTAAAGTTCTCTTGTTCAAAAAGAGAAGGCTATTAATGCTATAATTCTTCATTTTGATAGATAATTCAAACATGTTTGTTAAATGTTTAAGAATAACTATTACCTGAATATACAGGAGATGTATACTTTCTAAACCACTTAAGGAACAAAGAAAATTTAATTAAGGAAAGGGGGGGTTGGAGATAAAATTTAAAACGTGATAAGCATAATTTAAATAAAATCAAGTGAAATAAAATAATATCCCTCCCACAAAGGGATCAAACAGATCAGGAGTCATCATTAACATAAATACAATTTGCTTAGTAAAAATAAAGAATTGTATTTAGGTTAAAACATAGCTCTTTGCTATTTCCAAAGGAAACATGTAAAACAGAATGACAGAAGAAAGTTAAAAATAAAATCTAGGAAAGAATGCATTAGTAAAATAAATTCTTAAAAATTAGAAATGATAATACTAGCTCAATAAAAGTATGTGTAAAGAACACTGCTGGCAACCCATGTATGAAGAAATACAAATGGCCAACAAATTTGAAAATATCCTCAGCCTATGTTTTAAGAAATTCAAAACAAAGTGATAAAGAGATACAATTTTGCATATATCAGATTGGCAAAGATTTAAGTGTTTGAGAATATCCAATGTTTGCCAATACGGAAAGAGGCCCACTTAAACATTATTTTGGCTACTACAAACTAAAACAAATTTTTAAAGTGCAATTTGGCAGTGGCTTTAAAATTTTTTATACATACACTTTGATATAGCCATTTTATTTCCAGGAATTCAACCTATGAATAAAATTATACAATGATGCAAGGATATATTTGCAAAGATATTCTTTGCTGCATTTTTTTAGGGCAAAAAAGTAGAAAGGATCCCTATGTTCATCAATAGTGGGCAAAATAGATATATTTTTATATATCCCTACAAGAGATCTCGGAAAATACTTTAAAAGAATGGATTATATCTACATATACTGATATAGGAAAATGTCTAAGATGCATATGGAATGCAAACAGTTAAGTTCATAACAATGCATTCATACTATGATTCCATTTTCAATTTTAATGGGAACATATAGATTACATCTAATTTTATCTATAATTTTTTGCACATTTGTGAGTTTATCAATTAGGGAAACATACAAAGTCATATCTGTTTTTCCATTCATCAAGCCTTAAATATCTTACCAGTAGAAAACCTGGTACCTTCCTGATGCCTCCCACCCTCCTAGCATTAAATTGTAACAGCATGGGGGAAAGCAGTCTTTCTCAAGTCTACTTCCAAATACCAGGCAGAGAGCATTGCAACATCTGATCAGTTCATCACCGTCAGCACTTTTGTCTCTGCCACAGAGTGTTGCTTTTAAACATTGATCCCTATACAATCTGATGGTCATTTGTCCACTTCTGTATTTATGCCTGGGCTGGTACAGAGTCCCAAAGTCTGCGGTAGTGACTGCTTTGCCCTCCAACAGTACAGATCTGTTAGTGCACGCTCACATGCTCAGATCTCATGCCCAAATCATAGCAGTTTGCCAGGATGTTAGGGCCGTTAGAGATCCCGGTCTCAGCCACAGTTGATGCATGAAAGAGTTCCCATTCTTTCTGGGGATCCAAGCTCTGCTACAGAGGTGTGATCAGCAATTCAAAGGACCTCCCCCACCTGACACACAGCTCACAAGCAATCTCCTTCCCAATGACCACTTTCTGAGGTTCTTGGTGTCTTCTGATTCCAATAGATCTGAATGAGACAATCTCAAGTCACCAGAGAAGTCAGAACAATACGGAACCACAAAAATGAAGAGGTCAGAGGTCTGGTCTTTCTCCCATATTCGAATTTAACAATATTCTCACTAGCACTTTTGCATACCCCTCCACCAGGGCAATGGGTGGCTTACTTTTACATAACCACTTGAATGTTTCCTTAATAAAATTTCCAAAGTGTCATGTTGTCTTTAACTCTAGACATAGAAGCTAGCATACACACATGTATACACACCCACATGCAAAACTTTATCATAAACATGGGTCTCTTTATTGACTATTCAGTTCTGTCAAACTGATTACTGTGACAAAACCATATTGCTTTAATTACTATGGTTTTATAGTATGCTGGTGTATGGTAGGGTATATTTATTCATATTTCAATGTTTTCAAATATCCTTGCCTATTTCGTCCAATTCATCTTTTTCTGGAACTTTAAAGACTTCTCACCGAGTTTTATAAAACTTTTAGGAACTTTAACTTTGTGTTTCAGTGAGTTTTAAAAATGATTTTTTAAACAATTGGCATCTTTAAGATATTGAATCATTCTTTCCAAGAACATAGTATATCTGTCTTTAGTCATTAGTACAGTTTCATGGTTGCCTTCAAACAGATCTTGTACCCTTCCTGTTATCTTATAATTGTTACTGTGAATGGGACCATTTATTATATTTGCTTATTGCAAATATTGATAAGGAAAGCTACTGATCATTTTATGTTGATATTGTAACCAGCCACTTTACTATTCTTTTATTATTGTGGTTTTAAATTTTTCTTGAATTTTCTAGCAAGATATATTGGTTTATTAAAGGTGAAAATTGGCCTCTTTGCCAATCCCTGTAGCCTTTATTCAACGATTCTCTTCTTGCTATATTGGCTGTAATATACACCACTAAATAGTATTGGGTATGGGAAGCATTCTTGTCTTATTTTTGAGTGTTTCTGTTAGAAATGTTTCAGCTATGAGTAACTCAACTAAAGTTTTCCTTCCCTCTCTGGTCTCTTCTTTTATAATTAGGAGTCCATAAGTTGCTGGTTATGATACAACTGCTTAATAAAACTGCCAAAACTGAGTCAAGCTGTTTATATTTTTCTCTGCATCACCGTTACTATTTGTTTTTCTTTTCCTTTAGCTCCTTACTTTTTGGTTGCAACATGGCTCTTTCTCATAATCAAGGCAAAAAGATGAAAGACAAGTAGGGACTGTCTGGTACCACCTTTTATCAAGAAAGTGAAAGACGCATTCTCAGAATGCACAGGAGACTTCCAACAATTAAGCAAACAGAACTTGATTATATGATCAGTCCTAACAGTGACAGAGGCTCAGAAAATGAGTATTCAACTAGACCTTGACCCCTAGAAAGGACATTGATGTTTTGCTAGCAAAAAAAATGGGTAATGAATAATGGGTAGACAGCTAATATTGTCTGCCACACTGACTTTCTAAGGGATGTTTAGTGTTTCGGTAATTGTTAGGATGTGTACTGTAATTTTGTGATACAGAGTTTTATCAGCCTGAAGGGCTGTTTTCTATTTTTAACTTGATGAGTTTTTTTAAAATCAGAAATGAATGTTAAATGCTATCAAAACCCTTGTGGCGTCTATGAGAAGATAATATAATGTATTTGTTTTTTCAATTAATATGTTAATTTCGAGTAATAGATTCCAATTATTGAATCATTCTTGCAATCCTGGGATAAACCAAGCTTGGAATGTGGTTATTCTGTTAATCCATTATTGCATTTAATTTGAAAATAGCACACTCATATTTTTTGCATTGATACAGTGAAATTGATCTATTTTTTCTTTATGCTATTCTCATCCAGTTATTTTCATGAGAGTTATGTAGCCACATAGAATGATTTAGGGAACTTCCTTTTCCATTTGAATAGTGTCAACAGAATTCTCTCTCCCTAAAAGATTTGAAAGGACTCTTCTTTCCAATAATTTGGGATTGGTTGCCTTCTTAAGGTGATGAATCTATAATTATGTTTTCTGTTTTCCCTTGTTTCTTAATATCTTCAGGTTTTCTGTCTCTTCCTGAGATAGTGGGTTTTTTTTTTTTTTTTTTTTTGGCTTGTGGAGTGATATGCTTTATCTTCAATTTCTTTTCCTAATATATGTATTTTGTTAAAAACTGGACTCTAAATACAGTCATGCACCAAACAATGATGTTTCAGTCAATGAGAGACCACATATAAAACCATGGTCCCAATAACATTAAAATGTCATGTTTTTACTGTACATTTTTTATATTTAGATGTTGCTTGATACACACTTACCTTGTGTTATAATTGCCTACAGTGTTCAGTACAGTAACATGCTGCACAGTATTGTAGCCTAGGTGTGCAGTAAGCTACACCATCTAGGTTTGTGTCTATGATGTTGGCACAATAACATTGCCTAATGCTATATATTTATCAGAATGTATCCCATCATTAAGTGACACAGGACTGTATTTCTTCATCAGTTTTGATGTTCTGCTCACATTTTCATTTTTCCCAAATAATCAACATTTATTTATCCATTGAATTAATTTTTAAATTCACATTAATAGTAGAGGACATTTATTTTTATTATTTTTAATAGTGTATGCTTGTTTTGTGCTACCTAGCATCCAGCCACCCCCTTTAATTTTTAGGTTAGCATGTGTTGTTTGGGTCCCAGTGGACTGGCCTTGTCGTTTCTGATCACCTCAGGATAGTTATGGAATGGCCATGACTTAGACTTAGCCAATTCAATGTTCTTGTCCTAGATTTTGAATATTGAAGGAGGAACAAAGTGTAGGGACAGTTGAAGTGTTTACAGTGGTAAGGGCAATGATGTGGAGAGTCCAGAGGTGAGGGCTGCAGCAAGACTACAGTAGTGGCAAGTGTCTAATAATAGCAATGCACAATGTGACACACGAACTAGACCTTGACCATCTTTCCTGATATCTGACCTGGACTTTGTTGCATCTGGCCTGGTTCTCCAGCCTACAGTTGATTCTGTAAGCTCCCTGCTATCCTTCCAATACACTTCTCTACTGCTTAAAAGAGTCATAGTAAGTTCTGTTGCTTGCAATCAAGAAGTTTTTATTAGTAATTTATAATTTCCTGTTTTATAGCTAAATGTTGTCTATAAAAATTCTCCTTTGTGGAAATTTATGGAGATTGTTCTTTGGGGCCTAACACAGTCAAATTTTATTAATAGTACATTGTTTGCTTATTCCCAGTTTATTAAACACAAGATGTTATATATCTCACTTGTTTCTAATATAATTCAAGGTTTTTTTTTCCTATTTGGTTTATTAGTTTCTGAGATAAGTGGGTTTAGGTCTCAGATTGTTGTTGTAAATCTGGCCAGGTCCTGACCATCTCATTGGAGTATTTTCAAATGTTAGTATCTGTAGGCGTTTCTCTTGGACCAGCTTCTCCAGGGAAGCATCTTCCAGTTCCTTGCCAAGAGATATGTAAGGCTGGCTGCCAGCATGCTGGATGAAGAGTATTAAAAGAGGGCCAAGAACGTCCCCACTAGAGATACATGTTCTTTCAATTCTCCTACTTGTTATATAACGCTTAACCTCTGGCCAAAGACAGGGCATCCTCACCTCTCCATAGGAATAACGTCCTGTGTCTTCTGAAGTATTTAGGAAAGTGAGAATCTAGTTATTTGGGAAAGCAGGAGGGATGCTAAGGTTTAACTAATTATTACGCAGACTTCAACCCCCTGATTTAAGTGGTGTCTCTCACTCCTTCCTGCCCAGCTTTTTCAGGGTTCTATGATTCAGATAGCCTTGCTTCTAACTTTCATTTCCTCTACAGGCCCTCCAGTGCATTTCAGCTTTCTCCAAAATGCAAAACAGGTCCCACTTATCCGACTGCTTTATTTTATCCCAAATCCACTGACATCTCTAATTCATAGTCTCCCTCAGCTCTCTTTCTCTTTGGAGAGGGAGGGAGAGGGAGAGAGAGAGAGACAGAGAGCGAGAGAGAGAGAGACAGAGAGCAAGACAGCGAGAGAGCGAGACAGCGAGACAGCAAGAGCGAGCAAGCAAGCGCGAGCTGTATAGATACATGGATATATAATGAGGTTTTTAAAGTAGGTTTTTATTAGGGAAGGGAGATGTTTCTTTAGTTTCTTTCTTGCTCTCTTCTTGTCTTCTTTTGTAGTAATAGTAGTTTTATTTTCTCTCTTCTAGTTTATATAGTTTTTTTTCTCTGAAGGTCAGACAGGGCTGAGAATAAACTAAGAAAGAGAGGCACCTGGGGTGTAACAGGTAAGGAGGCACATGCTGTCAAGTCCTGACCCTGCTCCTCGTGACCCTGAGAAAGAATGCCTCCTCATACCTTACAACCTAGCTACCTGCCTTTCTTACCCTTCTCCTGACTCTGCTGAGGGCATTTCCTTGTCTACAGTGCAGTTAAAGTAGAGAACCAAACAGAAAATCATAGATAGCATTACTGGTCTCAGAAGTCAGATGATCAAATTGGAGCCTGCCAGCGTAGCTGGAAGTGAATGGAGTTTAAGAAAGTTTAAGAAAGAAAGGAGTCACAGAGGAGGACCTACAGAATCTACATGCAAACTTCCCCCAAATTCTTTGTGGATCCTGAACAATGTATGCATGGGATGAGACTCTAAGGAGCCCAAGACAAGATTCAACGCCCCTCACAGAATTATAACAGGATCTAAAGACTCTAAAACACAATCTACTATATTCAGATAAAGTATCTTTAGATTTGCAAAAACATGACCTATGATAAAGAGAAAAAAGAGTTAATAGGAATAAAACTACAAATGCCCCCCAATGCTCTGGATCGAGTTAAGAAATAAGGACTTTAAAGTAACAGTGATAAATATGTTATAGAAGCTATAGAGAAACAATGGGCAAAAAAAAAAATGGGAAATTCCAGGACAATATAGAACTTCATATACTCTAACTATATTCCATGTATTGAAACTAAATAAGAACAAAATGAAAATTCTACAACTATTATTTTACTTTAAGTTCTTGGATATAGGTGCAGAACACGCAGGTTTGCTACGTAGGCATATGCATGCCATGGTGGTTTGCTGCATCCATCAACTTGTCATCTACATTAGGTATTTCTCCTAATGCTATCCCTCCCCTAACCTGCCCCCCGCCACCCACCAACAGGCTCCGGTGTGTGATGTTCCCCTCCCTGTGTCCATGTGTTTTCATTGTTCAACTCCCACTTATGAGTGAATACATGTGGCATTTGGTTTTCTGTTCCTGTGTTAGTTTGCTGAGAATGATGGTGTAGCAACTGAAATGAAATATCTGCTGGATGGTATTTTAAGAAGACTGGACACAACAGGAGAAAATACCAGTGAACTTGAAGACAAGTCAATAAGAAAGTTTTCAAATTGAAGCACATTAAACAATAAATAATTTTAAAATGGTGAGAATTAAAGCATTCAATGACCAGCAGGTGATTGTTAAGTTGTTTAACACATGTGTAATTGTAATCCCAGAAAGAGGGCAAAGGTAATAGGGCATAAAAAATACTTCAAAAAATTTTGCCTGATTTTTTTTCCAAAAATGTTCAAAAAACAGCACACCACTAATCCAGGAAGCCTAAGCAGTTTAAACACAAAGAAAACCACACATAGGCACATTATAGTCAAACTGCGAAAAAACAAAAAGAAAAGAAAAATCTTAAAAAAATACAAGGGAAAGGGGCACATGACATTTGGAGAAGTAGTAACAGTAATAAAGCTAACTCCTCCCCAGAAACTATGGAGGCCACAAAACAAGAGAACATTATCTTTAAAGTGTTGAGAGAAAAGAACTGCTAACCTAGAATTCTATATCCAGGGGAAAAATACTTCAACAATGAAGACAACATAAAATCATTCCTAGATAAAAGCTTAGAGACTTTGTTCTCCACAACACCACTTCACAAAAAAAAATGCTAAAGAGAGTTCATCAGAGAAAGGTAAAATAAAATATAAGATAGAAATACAAATCTACAGGAAGGAATAAAGAACAATGGAAATGATCAGTATGTAAGAGAAAATAAAGAACTAGTTTTCTTTTTAAAAAAAATTCCTTAAAAGTCAGTTGGCTCTTGGAAGGCAAAAATAATAACATTACATAGGGTTTATAATTTATAGCAATAAAATATATGACAGCACAAAAAATAGAAGTGTAAATTGAAACATTGCTGTAAGACTCTTACTTCATAAGTGAAATGATATTATATTAATTCAAGGTATGCAGTGATAAATTAGGGGTTTATATTATCTCTAGAATGAACACTAAAATAAAATTCATAGAGGTCCTGAGAAATCAAGAAGTGATCCTGGATCACGAGGTGTCAACCAGCAATGCCTTGAGCACCAGTTGTATCGTCCCAGCCCTGGATCTTCCTACCAAAGCATTAGGTCATGGCCTAAGCCTTTTTATCCTTGTTAGACTCCCGAAAAAGGTGTCTATATGTAAAGAGGAAGAAGTAGGGGCATATGAGACATTTAAAAAACCATCTTATTTCAGTCATTCTGTGAATGATACCCAGTTCACATTCTGATGGCCCTCTGTGATCTGCATAACTGTATTGCGTTGTGGTTGGCATGTAATTTCTGGAGGCAGTTGGAAGAATCAGAGAAATCTTGGACATTGCTCCAGTGGTGTATGAGAACCATTCAGTTCTAGCCAGTTTAAGTTTGCTTAGTAGGACCAGCCTGTACCACTTAGTATGACTCAGCTATACTCAGACACATGCATGGGTGAAGTATATCTAGTCACTCTGCACACATGTGCCTTAGGCACTAACACAGCAGTAGTCTGGGAAGCTTCAAATATGTCTTAGTCAACTGTTTCACAGAAAGTAGCAAGGAAGTAAACATTTTTTTAGTTTAGGGACTCATGCAATCAAAAAGTAGTTCCAATGAAAGCTATGATCTAAGAAAAAAGAGTGCTTTGTTGTAAAATGGAGTAGCACTAAAAGTAGTTACAGGGACACTAGATAACTTTGGGAAGCATTACAGATGCCTGATTTATCAGAGTTAAGAGTGAGTTAAGCTATAAAGACACATGCATGTGTATGTTTATTGTGGCACTATTCACAATAGCAAAGAATTGGAACCAACCCGAATGTCCAA